>NC_092281.1:20197218-20392218 GCF_036320965.1 Panulirus ornatus | reverse complement strand
TTCTCCTAAATTTCTTGTGTTTGTCTTGTGTTACTGTTTGTCTTTTGTTTTTTCTAACCGTCCAAGGGTTGGAAATTTGAAGGGTAGATAGTCAAAGTCTTCCACGTATTAACCAATGATACTCAGTGCATCTGCACTTCTTACTCCTATGCTTCTCTCTCTCTCTCTCTCTCTCTCTCTCTCTCTCTCTCTCTCTCTCTCTCTCTCTCTCTCTCTAAGAAAAAATAAGTGTTAGTCTGTTTACCCTCCAGATATCATGATTATCACTATAATCATTATCAATAAAAGATGATTCGAAATTTTTATGTATCACTAGTGACTGTATACATGACGAATGACAACTTGGAGTGATATAGACCCAAAGAAACTTCATTCTGAAGCAATGTAGCCAGTACAGGCAGCTGTACCGAGTGTAACGCAATTACAAAAACGATTCCCTCCCAAAAATTCATAAGAAATACACATTCTTTTTTCTTATGTTTTGGTTTATATTATGAAAAAAAAAATCTAAGATCATAATCTCGCTTGAAAACAGCACAGTCTAGCTGCTCATCTGACAAAGTCATTTACGTTGAAACATTTAAAAAAAATGTTCAATAAATAGTCTTAAACAAGAGATTGCGGTTAAGTTTAAACGACTGTGGTCAATTCTTCATTTCGAGAGAAACGTTTGCCAATGATTCCATTCATTTAAATTACTAACTGAGCGATCTATCTGTGTCTATTGCAAGTGGTCCCGTCATTCGCACAATGCATCCAATAAAGTCAAGCTCCTTGAACATCTTATGGTATAGGTCTCAAGGATGTGAAATATCGGTCTTATACATATAATGTTCATCAGTGCAGCTGATTAGAGTTCTTAAAGGCCAAACACATTCAGCGAGTCCACACACACACAAAGCAGGAAAGAATTCTGATATCCGTCAATGCGTTCTTATCTTTCGCCAGAGTAATCCGGATATCTTGTTTGGTCAAGATTATACCGTAAATCACGACAAGATCACTCCCTAAATCACTATCACATTCATAATCACGATCACATTTATAATCACGATTACATTTATAATCACGATTACATTTATAATCACGATTACATTTATAATCACGATTACATTTATAATCACGATTACATTTATAATCACGATCACATTTATAATCACGATCACATTTATAATCACGATTACATTTATAATCACGATTACATTTATAATCACGATCACATTTATAATCACGATCACATTTATAATCACGATTACATTTATAATCACGATTACATTTATAATCACGATCACATTTATAATCACGATTACATTTATAATCACGATTACATTTATAATCACGATCACATTTATAATCACGATTACATTTATAATCACGATTACATTTATAATCACGATTACATTTATAATTTCTACCTTCACATTGCCTTCCAGCACCCGTTTCCAGCAAGGGTGTGGCGGAGTCCGACTGCCCCTAGGCCCTTACAGGGTATGACCGAGTTTATCAACCCCAAGTCCTTGGTTGGCAGGATGTGGCTGGGTTTGTCATCATCCCCAGCACCTGGTAGGGTGTGGCAGGGTGCGGCCGGGTTTCTCAGCCACCGCCCTGGCTTAGAGTGTGGCAAATGTTTGTCAGCCACAGCCCCTGGCAGGGTGTAGCAGACGAACATCAGCAAGATGGAATCCTCGGCTATCGTAAACACCTCAAACTTTGCCTCTGTTATTTCGACGTATTTTTTTTTCGTGCATTAAGACTTTCCAAAAGAAATACAAGTTTAAAGATCCTAATCCGTATTATCCCGCGAACGTATTTAAGCCACTAGTTAGATGTGTTCTTCTCTGTATAATACTTAGTCGACAAATTTTTCTCGGTAGTTCATCACTAAATGGTATGATGTTACGAATGAGGAACACAAATGGCAGAGTAAAACCTGACCATATGATTCACTTTCCATCGTGGAAACTAGTTCACACTAACAAACTTTGATAAGGCCTCAAGTTTCAGACACTCCAAACAAGAGAGAGATAAATGAAGACCCTCACCAAAACTGGACTTCGAAGCTCGTAAACCGTCAGCACACGTAGAAACACAGACCACACAGACCCATGGGTCCAAGCGAGGTGGTCTGGCCTTAACAGTACTTAAACACTCCCACACATTTGACAGCTCGTATTATCAACACCAGGAAACCCCCGTAGAGTATTCATTCCTGAACCTTTAACAAGACCCGCGCCCTGCTTAACCACCTGAATCGTTAATCTCTTCATCTTCCCTCACCCTTACTCTGCTCTGCTGCCCTTACCCTTAACCTCCTTCTCTGCCGCCCTCACCCTTAACCTCCTTCTCTGCCGCCCTCACCCTTAACCTCCTTCGCTTCCCTTACCTTTAACCTCCTCTGCTGCTCTCACCCTCACCTTCCTCCTCTGCCTTCATCCTTCACTTCTCCCCTACCCTCTCCTTCCCTGGTCTGCCAAATGACAAATTTATGTATTCATATATACATATATGCAGAGGCATGTCTTACGTAGTCATACATTACATATACAAACAAATGTATATATGTCAACAAATCTGTAGACATTTTTGTACAGACTTTTGGAGACAGAAAGACAGATAAACAGCCAAGGTAGATGGATAAGTGGACATAACATACCATGATTACAGGAAAGATATGTGGCACATAGAAGTCAAGATAAACAAAATTCATATGATATTTGATCCCTCCATATATCTGAAAAGCCCTGCAACAATAGACAGACGGAGGGATGGACAAACTGACGAACGGACAGACGCATGAAAACGCTAATGTATATAAACGGATGCATGGAACAGACGGACGCGTGGACGGACGCATCGACGGATAAACGGATGCATCGACACGGACGCAGAGATATACATGAAAACGAGCGGACGTACGCAGACGCCGACGGACGAGTGGACGCATAATCACACAGAGGGACGAGTAGATCCATTGACGGACGTATGGACGTACTGACGAACGCAGCGTTACGTCGACGGACAAACGGACGCATCGACACAACGACAGACAGAGGAACTCATGCCTCCCTCACCACTGCCCTCCTATCCTGGCTTCACATGCCAGGGTGGATGGAGGAACCTTCGCAAACCACACTTTCGCCACAATCCACACGACTCGTTTCCATAAGTCAGTAATGATACTCGAGTAATGGCAGACCTTGGACATTTCTTTATCACGCCCAGGAATGAAGAAATCATTCTTTGCCATGTTTGGATTTATGTGCGTCTGAGATCTTATGTGATTTCTTACGCGCTCTCAAGTGCTGCATATGCATTAGCTCCCAAAAGGCTGCCTCTTTCATAAGGGTGATATCGACATATATATATATTACCAGTGGTTACAACCGAAGTTGTATGTCACTTTTGGCCCTGCATCTGGGTGAACGAAACTACATCAGTGTAGCCTCCTTCCTGAGTGAACGAGACCACAATCCTGGAGCCCCGCTCCTGGGTGAACAATGCTCGTGTGGACACCAGGGCTCTGGGTCATCCTGATGGTCAGGAAGAAGATTAAATATCCTCAACATTGTTTATCACAAGGAAATTCACACTTGATAAATGGCGCAGGAAAGGTCTCGCTGTATCTCTTGCCTTTATGTGTGCGTACGTTGTCCGGGGTAATGGTTAAGAACCCTTAGATAACGTCAGTGAATCCGTGGTATATGACCTGAGATGGTAGATAAAAGAGAGATACTCTTGTCTAAACTTTTGACTACAGATCTACGTATTTCTAAACGAGCAAATACATTCTATATCTTTTCCTTTTTTTCAACCCCTCGTCACCCGTCACTGCCGAAGGGCGGAAACAAGTCACAGAGACGATGATAAGGGGGAAACATGAAGAATAAGAGAGAGTGATGAGAATAGACTGAAGAAAGCAGAGGATGCGAATAAGAATATTGGAGAGAAGAGACGAAGATAACTGGTGAGGAGAACAAGAGAGGCAGGAGGAGGAGGAGGAGGAAATGATGCAAAAGATGATTAGCTTAAAAGGAGAGAAAAGAGAGGAAAAGGAGAGAATAATAATAATAATAATAACAAAGAACAAACTCGAGAGAGAAAGACACGGAGAGAGAGAGAGGCAGGAGGATGGAAAATGACTTTTGTGACGGGGAGAGATTCCTCTTCCCTCATAACTTTGAGCCTACCAGTTAACTAGCCTGGGAATCCACTTTCTAAATGTGACTTTCCTTTTCTCTTTTCCAAAGAACCGAAACACACACAGACACACACACACACACACACACACACACACACACACACAACACACACACACACACAGATATAAACTTTCCCCCGTGAGATAAGACAGGTAGGTCGTCTAGGGGCAGATTCAGTCTGGGCTGAGCAGGTGCTGGCCAGCAGGAGCCACACTGTATCTCTAACTGGCCACCACACCTGGGCCGCACAGGTGGTGGCTACCACACCTTCGCCGCACAGGTGGTGGCTACCACACCCTCGCCAAACAGGTGGTAGCCACCATACCTGAGCCGCACAGAAGCTGGCCATCAACCCCCACTATACTTCTGGCAGGTCACCACAACTACTGCAGAGCTGATGCTCACAGACACAACATATTTACCCCTTACACAAATACCGTTAGCAATATTGCTGGCGAGACATCATCCCTCTCTCATGGGCGAATCAACTTTTCCTCTCTGCGATATTTGTCGTCCAATATCCCGATCTGTCATGACGTCCTTTAGTTCCATATCTTATAACCTGGGAAGGAGCAAGTTGGCCCGAGGGCTGAGGGAGTGAACATGCAGCACCTCCGTATATGTCGGTGGAACTGCGTAAAGTTCAACCGGATATATATCTGGCTTTTGTTGCCGAGTGGGATTCGTTTTTTCTTCTCTTCTTTATTGGCTCTCTGGTAAAAGGGATGAACTATCATTTATATAACAACCCACTTTAACACTTCCTTTTTATCACTACTGAGGAGAGAATTGAATGCTCGAGTCAGATACTCTAGCATTTTACCACACTTAGGGTGATATTTGGTCAGCGTCGAGTGTTTTACAGCATTACGAAGACTCAGAAATCTTCCTAGGTGCTTATGGTAGCCTGGTAGCTGGGTTGGTACGTGGAGCACTTCCTGGTACATACGTATTGTGGTTCTGGGAGAGTGGTGCAGCTTTCAGATGATGGTTGGGTAGGTGACTGTGGCCCTTGCGAAAGCAGATTGTTGTGTAAGGTTGGGAAATGGCTTGTGTGGGTGGTAGATGGTGTTGGGGGATGGTAGATGATGTATGGCTGGTCGGTGGTGTGGGCGCTGGTCGAGGGTGTGCGACTGGTCGATGCTGTGGGGATGGTTGATATCGTGCATATGGTAGATGCCTCCTAGGTAGTTTTGTTTGGCTGTCAGATGGTGTATAACTGAAAAACGTTCGTACAACCGATAGATCCAGTCTTTCTGGTGGTTGATAGTATGTAGCTGGTAGAGTGTTTGGTTCAGGTAGAAAAAGTACTTCGTCTTATTCAAAATAAAACTTCTGCTCGCGATTTTCTATCTACTGTTAGACTGAAAACAATCATGGTAACCAAAAAATCAACATCACTTAAGGCGAGAACCAACCAGGAAAGTGTCGAACGCCATGCCTGTCCAAGATTAGAATTCTGTTGGCCTTTTTGAAACTGCTTCTGCGCATTACTTTCGCGTTTCGCAAGTGAACAGAATTCATTACGTATTTTTCTTCACATTTCTAGAATTCATTTCTCTGAGAAACGAAAGAAAAATCGACCGTCATAAACAAATGTCCTGGCTTGCGTGTTGCTTCCTACTTTAGTATTAGAGATGACCACAGGGGCAACATGCAAGTGTGGCTCCTCTTGGCCAGCGCTGGAGGCGGTACTGTCCACACCTCACCCTCACCAGGACAACTGGGTCTTGTGACCATCAGCTGCTGACGTGTTGGATCAAGACGACACCTCACTAGTACCTGTCATGCACCCAGAGACATGACTGCATCTCTCTATATATCACAGGACGCTGGTAATAACTAAAGAGTTTTGACCTGACCTCCTCATGTCACCCCACTAGTTGAGAGGTTTGACCTGACCTCATGTCACCTCACTAGTTGAGAGGTTTGACCTGACCTCTACTCATGTCACCCCACTAGTTGAGAGGTTTGACCTGACCTCATGTCATCTCACTAGTTGAGAGGTTTGGCCTGACCTCCTCATGTCACCCCACTAGTTGAGAGGTTTGACCTGACCTCATGTCACTCCACTGGTCAAGGAAGGAGCCAGAGGAGGATGGTCTTCTTTTGAAGTGACATTTCCTCGTTGAGTGACCGTCGTATACACAAGGTAGGCACGTCAGGAGAACGTCTCAAGACACGAGTGTTAACAAACGGTAAACTCAGTACCTGTCTGGAGTCGCATATCCGAGACTGACGATGATGGAGCGAGAAAGTGTCAGGTGAGTGAGGACCGACCACACGCTGTCATAATGTGCACACGTGCGTGAGCTCAGGTAACGCCGGAACACATACATTTTATCGTAAATCTAAACAGACATCTTGGGAATACACTCACACACACACACACACACAGTGTTAACCCTTGTCTACAGTTCCTTCTAACAACACCTAATACTTTTTTTTAGTGTCTCTTTTTCTCTGGTTAGACGTTCGAGTTCTACAAGTTAAATAATTTCTAAATATCATCCGTTTAATCTTCCACTATTTAAAGTCTTCAAGACGACAGCATCATCAGTGCAGACGTGTATAAGCGTAGCGAGAGCATGAGGGTTTTACCAAGCAGGTGGCAGCGCCTCCACCTAGCACTCTGCGCTAAACTGTACAACGGTTGTCACCGTCGAGGAAGCCTGTGATACGTTCCCAGGCCGTAAACCAACGCAGGATACGTGAGCGACGTAGTATGAGGAGTAACAGCGTAACTGTCTGGTGGAGTTGTTTGCCTGGGGTGGCCAGCGAGGTCCTTTGCGACACGCGTAGGAAGCAGAAAAAAAAAAAAAACACCCACATCACTGACTTGATACATCTAGCAATGTAAACACTTCTGGCAGTTCCCATAAATATCACTGGGAGAATTAACTACTGTCAGTATTAACAACAACAAAAGCCATAACATTTTTATATAATTATCATCGTACACGCAAGACCTTATCCAAAAGAGATCCTGGACTATAACACTTCAGAAATAAATGATAAAGAATACAATCAACCAGTCCTACTCCGATTATAAAACGATCCATGATAACTGAAACAAACGGATGAATATAGATAGATAGATAGATAGATAGATAGTCAGACAGATAGATAGATGTCTCATTAGTTGAGTAATTTGTCAAGCCATTTCTCTGTCCCAGGGGCATGTGGCTAGCAAGTCGTACTGTGGCTTTGGTTCCCACTACAGAGGGACGCGGATCATGGCTGGTGCCTTCTGCATCGTGAACCCAGCGGGAGACGTTGGTCAATGTTCTTGTGTGAAGGACTGTAAGAAAGACGCCGAGACTTTCTCTCATGAGTGTGCTGCTGGTCGTGCACTCTGAGAGTCAACCAGCCGCTTGTTTTTTTTTTTTTGTGAATGTAGACTTGTAGTATGTGTTGATTATCATACTGAGACCTCCAACGTCTTTTTTTTTCCTTTTTGAAGGAATGTTTTGTTGACTGTAGCTCAAGCCACTGTCCCTCAAGAAGAAAAAAAAAAATAGTCATTAAAGCAACTGAAGTAAATTATATATATATATATATATATATATATATATATATATATATATATATATATATATATATATATATATATATGTGTGTGTGTGTGTGTGTGTGTGTGTGTGTGTGTGTGTCAATGCAGTCAAAAGTATAGACAATGTTGTAGTGTCATTTCAGAGATGAGACAGTGGTCATCCTGCATGAGAGTGAAGACCTTGCCTCCAACTGCCTCTACAGGAGGTTTCATACCGAGAAAGAGAGCCCAACGAACGTACAGCTTCCTTCCAGCATTGTACGAATTGATTACACATAGGTAACTACATTCCTAGCCAAGACACAACCTCCTCTGCCTTATACTATATGAGAGATGATGGTATATCTCGTTTACGTGGTTGTCGCATACAAAACTGAACAGCTACATAAACTCGTTACATATTGCGACCAAGAACAAAACTACATTCAACGTCTGACGCGCAAAAAAAATAAAGAGAGTATAATTACCGGACAATATTTTGGATTCATTCAAATTAGCCATGACTACAGCTGTTTACTGGTTGAGAATAGCTACGTTTCTCAATTAGTGTCTTGAGTTCCTCAAGAGTGACGGTTCTCGTCTCCAACTGACCTCAACACTGACAAGTCCGACTTGAGCAGTAATCTACGAGGTACAATTACATTCACACCAGTTATTATCATAGACAATCAAGTAAAACCAAAAAGACAGACGCAAGTAGGGTTAAGAAAATAAATTACTGACAACATATACCTAAATTCTCGAATGGGTTTAAGAATATACGACGAACGCTGTAATGAGTCGTTCCCTCATCATAAGGTGAACCTCGTAATGAGTCGTTCCCTCATTATATCCTCGTTAAGTCCCCAACTGTACAAACGCGAGGCGCCCACAGCTCGTCTGATCTGTACAACAAGTGGTCCAACGGCAGCTCGTTGTGTTAGTGACAGACTACGCCAGCAACCTTGGCTGGTGGTTTGGGTCACGCACAGCCAATCCATACTCCACGCTCATTAACCTTGGCCTGAGCTTGTGACACCGACCCCCTCCCCTAACACCTCCTCCCTCCCCCTACACAAGGAGACATTCATATACGCAGATATACATGTCCATGTATACAGTTACGACGAAGAATACAGGTCATAGACAATGGTAGGCGTGTATTTGAACATAGGAAAAAAAGGGAATGCACGTACACACACACACACACACACACACACACACACACACACACACACAGACACACACACACACAGCCATCTACATTTGTAAATCACCATAACAAACACTGGCGCACACACAAATGCACGCTTTCACACGCACACATACATACGAGCGCAAATACTCATCCCATGCCCATAAGCGCATACGCGCGAATACGCAAAAAAACCAACAAACACGCACATGCATGTTGAGAGGCGTATACACACACACACACACACACACACACACACACACACACACACACACACACACACGGATACGGAGAGAGAGAGAGAGAGAGAGAGAGAGAGAGAGAGAGAGAGAGAGAGAGAGAGAGAGAGAGAGAGCAGCATCAGCGCGGAAGAACAGGTCTGACAGCTGGTGTTCCACGCCAGGTTGGAAGGACAAGTCCAACTGGAGTGAAATCAAACAGAAAATAAAATAAAATAAAAAAAAAACTTGCAGAATGTTGCACCGGAATGGCTTTTTTTGTCTTCATTTTTTTGCACGTCGAACAACATCTCATATTATCTTTTTTTTTCCCTTTGAAAAAGAAAGTTAACCATAATGTCATCATGGGCAAGACTATCTATTTGCAACACCTTTGGGTGAGAACCGTTCAGGTGATGAAGCGGTTGAGCGAAGTCAGAAGTGACTTCTTTCAATACATTTACCAACCCACGGAACTTCTTAACACAAGTCGGGAACTTTCTCCATCATACCGCGGAACCTCATTCCACAACCCCATTCTCCCCAAGAGTTCATTGAAATTCCCTGCCATATCCTTTGCCGCGCCACTACCTTAGGGAGTGATATCTTTGAAGACCCTCTCTCTCTCTCTCTCTCTCTCTCTCTCTCTCTCTCTCTCTCTCTCTCTCTCTCTCTCGAACCACGAGAAACTTTGCCCTATCTTTTTTCGTGGAGATCCTCTCTATACCCTACAGCCTCCGACGCACCTACGGGCCTCAACAATGACGGTGAGGAGGTGAAAGTGAGAGTGGTTCTGTGTGTGTGTGTGTGTAGGGTGTGTATGTGTGTGTGTGTGTAGTGAAAGACAGTATGGCACGGGGTAGTGAAAGTGGTAGCTGTCTCATAGGGTCTACCCGAGGGCTTGGCTCTCCGGTGCAAGGAGGAGTACCTTTTCGCTTTCATCTCACCGGGGTTAATAAGAGGGAGTGGCGAGGGTGGCCATAGTGACCAGAGGATTCTGCATCCTACTGGGAATGGAAATTGAGGGCAACATCTCCCTTATGTCTCCTTGGCAACTAGATATATATCCCCTCCTATATAGAGAGAAGTTTGATGATGGTCCTCCTTAGAAGGTGTTGACGACGTTCATCCTCAAGACCCTTCTTTGCGTAGTCTACCAGACGCCTGGAACCACCCCCTCTCCTCTGCTACGCCAAGGGACACGTCGGGCGGGGTGGTTGGTTTACAATCCTCGAACACCGAACGGCCCGTAAAGGATGTTGCTGCTCGTGTCTGGGGCGGGGGGTAACTTGCCTTACTCCTCCCGCTGGCTGCAGTGGCGCCCTTCGCCCACCCCAACCCCCCACTGGCGGGCAGGATGGCCGGCCCGCCGAGAGTTATCCGCCCACAGGATCCGCAACGGCGGAAGAGAAAGTCATCAGATGCTCCTCTGAATGTATATCAGTTGCAGGGCGCGCAAGGATTCGCCTCCGTATGTGTGTGTGTGTATGTGTGTGTGTGTGTGTGTGTGAAAGTGAGGATACTGCAAAAGCACCTGAAGAGTACCTCATAAAGACCCAAGGATGGGCAAATGACCCTTGACCCACGTACTATAGCAACAGCCACAGGACGTAACTCGAAGGCTTATCTCTGACCAGCGATTCTGCTCGTTGGTTCTTTTCGGTGGTAACAACGCCATATGCATATTACGAGGAGGACGCAACGACAGCTTGATCTACGCCATGAATTCCAAATGCGATGATTTATTCTCATGAACGGGGTTCAGGAAGCTGACGGAAAAGGAGGGGAGAATGGGAAGGGAGGAAGGGAGGGAGGGAGGTGATGGAAGGGCATGGAAGGGAGGACTTTCCAGCCAGGAGGAGAAAGTCATGACATTTATAGCATCGGCTGCCAATGTCTCGGGAGATAAGAATGCTTCTAGCATGGCGGGTGATGATGAAGGTGAATGTTGGTGATGGTGGTGTGTGCTAGTAGCGGTAGTGCATGTTGGAGAAGGTATGTGTTGGTGATAGTGATAAGTGTGTAAGACGGGTGTGTTGGTGATGAGGGTGAACGTTGGTGATGATGAGGGTGAACGTTGGTGATGGTGATGGGTGCTGGTAGCGGTAATGCAAGTTGGAGCAGGTATGTGTTGGTGATAGTGATGTGTGTTGGAGCTGACGATGTGTGCAAGTGATAATGTGTGCTAGAGATGTTATGTGTTGGTAGCACTGGCATGTGCTTTCGTAACGATGGTGTGTGTGTGTGTGTGTGTGTGTGTGTGTGTGTGTGTGTGTGTGTCAATCGTTTCTGTAGTAATGGGAGGGAGTTCTACATCCATAAAACTCCATCTCCTGAAAACTTTTCTCAACATCATACAACTCTGTGCAATGTATATAGTCTACATTCATAACTTTAGCTGATTCTGTTTATGTGGACCACATCTTTCTCTGCAAATACCCTGGTTACTTTCTTGTTACGTTCACCCTGTAGTTCTTTCTTCACATCTTCCAAAGACGTGTCCATCGTCAACACTGACGGTGTTACTAACATACTAAATGTTGTAACCAGATCTCCCCTTATTCTTCTCTCTACCATAATGGGCAGTTCTATATAGCCTGTAACCCCACATTACTACAGGTTTGCGTCTTTATAGCCCTCGTTTGCACCTTCTCTATTAGATCTTCACGTTTCTTGCAGTGTGGTGATCAAACTTGAGATACTTATATCAATCTAAGACTTATACAATTCCTAATAGTTTACTGAACATTTCCTTATCTCTGTGTATATAAATGCAATCTTAATAGTACATAAATGCTATCTTGATATTCACCTGCAGGTCACTCGCCTGTTTAGCAACATGTTGTTCTCGCAGAATACATCCATTTTGCTAAATTTTAATTCATATGAAGGCCTGTTTTTTCTGCGTCTTCATCCCTTTGCCTGGGATCCATTTCTTCAGCCATAGAACCTGACCAACTCTGGAGCTTATATTAAACTCTTGTGTGAGTTAATGCAACCCTCTCGCTCCTTACCTCTATTTCGCATCAATCGCCAACATCGATAAGGACTGAAAATGGTTCACAGACCAACTCCTGTGGTATGCCACTTGTTACCTCATTCCATTTAGGAAACGGTTACCACGTCACGTGCCATATGTCTGTTTCCTTTCGACATGATAATATTCGACCCATGGCATCAGTCTTCACCCTCTCGTGCCGGCTTGAAAATCCCTCTTGTTGACTAAACCTCTTGTGGGGGCCAGTTGTTATATGCCTCCTGGTAATCCAATACCACATAGTTCACCCATACAACTCTTTTGTCTTAGGGCCGATTCCAACACGGAGATCAAAATGGAAGGATGGAGTGAAAAAAAAAAAAAATTCCCGAGTGTTTGGGGCCTGAACATGCAGTAGGATGAAAGGCATGCATGGGATATAGTGAATTTGAGCAATGTGGTAAAGAGGGGGCGACGTGCTGTCCAAGGGCATGCGAAGCAGCCGAGGAAAACCACGGAAAGGTCTGTGGGACCTGGTTGTGGATAGGAGGCTGTAGTTTCGTTGCATTACACATGATTGCTAGAGAAAAGATGTGAGCGAAGGAGGCATTTTTTTCATCTGTTCCTGGCGTTATCTCGCTTATGCGGAAAACAGAAGACACATGTGAAAAAGTATATACACACACACACATATATATATATATATATATATATATATATATATATATATATATATATATATATATATATATATATATATGTGTGTGTGTGTGTGTGTGTGTGTGTGTGTGTGAGTGTGAGTGTATGTGTGTGCAAATCTTACTTGCAATCCAAATGATTCTTGTAATCGAAATGTTATTATAACAGGAAGCTAACTTCCCACTTACCAATCAACCACGAAGGGAAACCCAGACTGTATGATTATAAAAACGGATCAATAACTGGTTCTACATGTACCGGGTGTTGTAAACATTGTACCTACGACATCCCCAGCGGCTTCATGCAACAGAATGTCTGACCAAATGGCGTCTTCCGGCTTCGATAACGCCCGATAGTCTTATATGAACAATTAGAACGCCATTAGAGTCGGATATGGGTCAGCGCAACGTTAGTTTGCATCAAGGTAGCCACACGACACCTCAAAATCATCCGATGTACATTGGGTAGTTAGACCGTGTTTGAAATACGATATTTCTACGATAATCTCCTGAAGGTACTCACACGAACGCCCTTCGATAGGTACTCTCACTGGCTCCCGAAGACCTCACTTCTCATGGTACACCTCCACACACAGGACTCACCTGAAGGAGAAAAGAAAGAACCTTGCGTGAAATCTATGTACACCATACTCAACACTGTGCGGTGTAGAATTATAAGTTTCTGGCGGCTTCAGAAAATGCAAGTTAAATCGGTTTAAAGATGGGGGTAAAAAGCACTGGAATATCATTACTACAGGGTTACTTATACTTACTAGTACTACAGTATTAACTACGACACTGAAGAAGGGCATCGGTCCTACTTAAAGCAGAAAATGACCTTCACAACAACACACGTCAACAATAACATTCCTCAGGACTTAGATACAAGACATCCACCACATGAAAACAAAACAAAACCTACATCACACTTCTACTTTTGAACGCTAACCACTACTTATAAATAACATACTTAAGTTCATACCTAGAAAGATAAAACCTACTTCACACCAATACGCAGATGAGAAAAAAAATGTTTACTCTGATTTTCCAAAACAAAAATGTCTTCGACAGTTGTTCCTGGGACGTCTGGAGACACGGACGAGACCGTTGTTCCTGGGCCGTCTGGAGACACAGACGAAGAGAGGACCTCCACGGCGTGACTCCAACTGCACCTCGCTCTCATTCGGACGTTCAACTCCAGTCAGCTTGGCCACAACTCCCAAGCCGTCGACGCGCACAAAGGTCACTTGAAAGAGGAATGTTACGAAGCTAGCCAATAACTCAGCACTAAAGGTCAAATTAACCTCAATATAACGAAGGTCACGATAAAAACGCACACACACACACACACACACACACACGTAGTATTGAAGCCATGACGGGCGTTGTTATTACCAAGTGACAGAAGACAACGGCAACAGAGAGGGAGAGACGTCTGAAGGGCAGCACGATCACTAACCCCCAAGGGCGTGTCTGAAGACCTCAGCCCAATCGCTTCGCACGTGGCTCTTGTGTGTACACAAAGCGGATTTCCTTTTCGCACATTTCTGTCACGTGTGTGTGTGTGTGTGTGTGTGTGTGTGTGTGTGTGTGTGTGTGTGTGTGTATGTGTGCGTGTGTGTGTGTGTGTGTGTGTGTGTGTGTGTGTGTGTGTAGGAGAGGTCAGAAGTGTTTCTGGGCATGTTTAAAAGCGTGTGTGTGTGTGTGTATGTGTTCAAAAAGGGGAAACGTTTTCTGTGGACTCCTACCAACACACGAGAATGTCTGTCTGTCTGTCTGTCTGTCTGTCTGAGAGAGAGGAGAGAGAGAGAGAGAGAGAGAGAGAGAGAGAGAGAGAGAGAGAGAGAGAGAGAGAGAGAGAGAGAGAGAGCAACCGGCCAGGGAAAGAGAAAGCTTCCACACGCTTTTACCTTATCTCTCCATCCTTAACACACATCACACGTCGCTCAGCTCCTACCATCTATTTACATACCGACGACCGGAATATATAATGGAGAAAATGGACTGTAGATCAGCCTGATATGAATAATTCTCCCTCGGATTTCTACACTGGTAAGAACGAGGCCCCCGAGGAGGTTTAAAAACCTGTCAAAAACTTGCTCATGGTGAGTTGCAGCTGCTGCTGCTGCTGCTGCTGCAATCATCTCTCATGCCTTCACCACCACATCAAACAGCGCGGCAATCCCGCCCTCGGCCGACCCAGCCCGCCTCGCAGGCACAAACATTAAGGTCTTCTGGGGAGATGGGTATCGCTCAGGAGAGGGATGGGTGGTGCTTTATGGGAGAGAGAGAGAGGGAGGGAGGGTGGTAGGTAGTGGCCATGGAGGTGAGGCAAAAGGTGTTTATCGGAAAAGATCTATCTCTTCATAGGAAAGGGTTCGGGGGAAGAGGATGTATGATCAAGGAAACGTGTGCACACATCCGCCTTTAACACACACACACACACACACACACACACACACACACACACACACACACACACATGAATAAGTTCACAGTAGGGCTGTGATACATTACAGGCCTTCGACCTAATCTGAAGGAATGACGATGTACAAATAAAGACAAGACTAGCGCTCACCCTTCTATATCTGCATTGTACATCTGGCTCTCTTCTGTTTTTTTTTCTAAGTAGCGCAATACTTAATGAATTTTAAATAAAAATTTATATATATAAGGCATGAATATTTCAAACCAAACTATGTAAGTTATTCCCCAGGAATTTACAAGAAATAAATGGGATACTTCATCGAAAAGACATTTGAAAATGGTTTCTCTAAAAGCATACAGCGATTTAATCACCTACACTGTTTATCCATGTCACTTATCTCTTGGAAACACTCAATCCCTGTTTTCCAAATTTCTGTTTATTATTCCAAAGACGCTTCATCTTGGGTTCTAGACAGGATCTCTTACAATAGAGCAGCGGCTGACGCAAGGCGAGCATGAGCAATCTGTGGTCTTGAACCACCTCCTTGCCGTTGCGGACTCCTTCTGGTTGTGACTTGGCTGCGCGTGAAACGTCACCTTCTGCGTGACAGTTCCATCGTAGGACACCAACCTCGTCGTGAAGTGTGTCACTCTAAAGGAATTAATCCAACCTTTCCCCGCTACTGATCGTAGAGCAGCACTGAAGGAACAGAGTCATTAGAAACTGCTGATTAACTCACTGACACTTCCTTAAAGCTTTCCTCTTCATCCACCAGAGGGCTGGACGGGATGACTATAAACAGCCAGTGTTTTTGTGAGGCTATGAATCAACTTGACACGATCCAGCAGGCTGTTATCAGGAGCCTGGGGTTGGGTAAAGGTGACCTAGTGTACAAGATGGTTAAGTCTGTATTGCAGCTGAAGGTTGAGGTGTATTGGATAGCAAAGGGAAAAAAAAAAATGTCTGCAGGGAATCCAATAAGATATGCAATTGGGTAGAAGGAAAGGCATATAAGGAGTAAGACAGGAGTTTAAATGTGGTCATCATAGGAGCCTTGAGAGGAGACGCTGCTCTTATGGATCCCCTGAGAGAATGTTGTTCCAGTGGTCATAATAACATACCATCGTCCCACCTGCGTCAGCAATGGGTCAAGTTAGTGTATTGCTGAAGAAGTGGTCTCTGAAGTTGCGTTACTGGTATTCCGTGGACACAATAACTGTCGCTAAAATTCACCAGTTTTGAATACTTTCCAGCCTAGAAGTAAGCAGTCGGTAGTCTGGAAGTCCAAATAGTAGTGTTGAGAGCAAAATCTATAAGCACTTCACTCTCCAATTCTTTTGCAGTTCCCATGCACTGAAGTGTGACGTGCCACACATGAATCATCGGAGTTTAGTCATCCAAAAGCACTCACTACTCCATCAAGTACTACAGCAGACGCTCACCCAAGTGTGAGTACGTCAAGACTCGTGCAGCCACTTGTAAAAACACCAGTGAGAACGTCAGGTAATGAATTTACGACCCGGACATAAAAAAAAGAGCCAAGGTCGCAATCCAGTTTTCCGAAATGACCAATCAAAAGCACTTTCTCCATGGTGTTACGACCCGCTTGGTGAACACAACAGTTATTCAGATGAACAACAGGAAAAACGCTGGGCAAGGGAAGGTCTCAGATCAAGTCTCCAAGTCCAGCTAACTGTTCAGTTAAAAAAAGAAAAGGAAAAACTTTGATAAGTTTACGTATTTCACTAGTCCCTAACTCTGTAACCTGTCAGTTGGAATATTTGACATCCAAATTATTAGCAATTTATCTAAAACGTTTAAGTTAAATTCTGAATTAAAACTTTCTATCAAAATAATTATATAATTACATCAAAGAAATTCTCAACAGAAAGTCCAGAAGAACAAATGAAATTAGTCAATAAAAGACCAGAGCTAATTGCTCTGAGCAGGAGCTGAATCCCACTGAACTTGTAGATGAAACTCAGACTAGACGAATCAGGAGGAATCTTGTTAATCCCCAGACACACGTCTATGAACCTGGTCGATGTAGGTCGACCCTCAACTCCTTAGGAGCCACACTCACATACACAGTGGTTCAACTTGGCGTATTCCTTAGGGGAAGGACGTCTCTTTCAACCTTACGTCACCCACCGCTTTTTATGCTCAAGGTCCTCTATGAAAAACAACAGCCAAACGAGATCGTTCATATCATGTTGTGATGATGTGTATATTTGAGATCACTATTGGGGTCATCATCTATCTTTTTTTTTTCCGGTACGTTGAGAAAGAACTATTTATGAAGTCTGATGCCATAGTGGTTATGATAATCATTATACGTAATGAAAATATGATTATATTCTCATTCATTTCTGGTCCTACAGGTGTTTAGTCACCATGGAGGTATAGATGACGCTGATCTTCATCGTCCAGCAGACTATGAATATGGTTAGGCATAATCTAAAAGATACAGTTTGTCACTTTACTGTACGAATATTACGTCTGTCAAAGGCTTTGTCATAATACATCTTTCCCATTTATATATATATATATATATATATATATATATATATATATATATATATATATATACATACATACATATATATATCTTGTATACTAAAAAGTTCTGACACATTATTCCGAACCATCTGAATATGGAAACATTCTTAAGGGCGTTGCCTGCAGTAACTCATGTATGATAAAAGTATTTCCAGATTAAATCCTCCCAATAAAATACGACAGAACATTTAAAGATAAGTTCAGTAATACTTTATGATCTGATAATTCTGTTAAATGTGAGAAGTCTGGCGTGAGAAAACAATTCACTTTTCCAGCCCCGAGTTGATAACAGAAGGCCAACTCGCGTTAAAAATCTCAAGCTTCTACACTTCGTGGTTTCATGGAAGGAAAAATGCATATTCATTGATTAAACATTTGCTCAGCATCATTTACCTTGCAGATACACCGTAAACCAGCCCGAGGCTGTGAAATCGCGACCCGTTTGTTTATACGTGGATCTATACTTAAAAAAACAGACTTTCACTCCTTTTACAAAACAGACTAATATTTTTCAAGGTTATTGCCTTTTTTCCTCCTTCGCTTCTCTCCCCATACATACCTTAAAGCTGAGATATGAGCTGGCTCTAACGGGTATCATTACCAAAATTCATTAAAATCTTATACGAGCGTGAATGTGTATAGCATTTTGTTCCTAAACTGTCCGTTGATGAGAGGGGGTTTAAATCATGCCAAGACCCGTGGCGTAATACAGTAGTTGTTTTGCGATTTGCGATGTGACGTGAGGTGAATAATCCTCAGTCTCTCTCTCTCTCTCTCTCTCTCTCTCTCTCTCTCTCTCTCTCTCTCTCTCTCTCTCTCTCTCTCTCTCTGGTGTAAAGCCTTTTCGATACCAGCATCAACGGTGAATCACAGTCTATTAACTCTTATAAAGGTTAAAGGACTCTAGAAGAAGTCTGGAGCATGACGGAGACTTGGGTATGATTCATGGCCAAGGTATTATGCTCGTATTGCTCAACTCCCATGAGCGAGACGGTATACGACCCTTGAGCACGATGATCCGACCCTTAAGCCTCATGGCGTGACCTTTGACCGGACCGTTGAGGGGGGGGGATGGGGTCAGGTCAACGGTCACCCCCATTTATATCCAAGGTTCACACCATCGTGCTTGAGGAGTTCGCAATTAGATACTTTTTTTTCTCTCTCTCTCCTCACTCCAGGTGAAGCACCAGCGTCAGGAGCAACTAACAGGACTAACACAGAGATTACGACAAGTCTTGGGGTTATTATAGGAACAAAAAAAAAATCTCTTCCAGGGCAAAAAGATCAAAAGGAAATGAACAGAGCCTCTGGACCGTTAGGATAAGACCGCTGTTCTTTCCAGGCCACCACTGGAACCAGCACTTATAACTGCTCTTGTAGCGAGGCTTCATTAGGAACTTCTCACAGCATCGAAGTTCCTCTTGTTCAATACTACCTTCTTCAAGACTGGCATCCTTAGTCCACCTGACTCGACCATGCTCCTCAGGTCACACGACAAAGGCCATCTGTGACCCGGAGCCAAAGTGGTCACTCATCGTATTCTATGCCATCGTGTCACAGATCCTCCGTCAACTAACCCACCCAACAGATTTATACGATGCGAGTGGCACAGCGGCGGGCTTTCTCGAGTTCGTGACCTTGAACCTGTGACCTCTGACCTTTTGACCCGCGCGTGGGAGCCTTTGACTCCATTCCTGAACAGTACGATAATTTACGTACCAAATAACGTTGCCAGCCCTAACGCACCATTACACACTAAATTTCTCGCTTTCTCACTCTACTCAGAGGTTGTAAGACGAGAGAGAAAAAAAAAAAGGGATCATGAACCTTTTTCTTTGATTTCAACATATCGTTAACTCCTGCTCTGAAATTTTGTAAACACACGAGCCAAGTGTCTGCTAAATTTGGCTCTCGCATCGTAAACACCGACCCGCCAACACTACCACACCTCGCCTGGGTTCATCACGTTAAGCTTGTACAAGGTCCTCCAGCGACCAGCGAGCCTGCAAGCACACGCGCCAGGCTTCGGCCTTAGGGGGTGGGGGTGTATGTGTGTAGACACACATAAGAGTAAAGATATGGCCCACATATACAACGGTAAAAGACGGGGGTCAATCTGTAATACAATAATAGTAATCACACACACACACACACACACACACACACACACACACACACACTGACATATTGCAGACATATTCTCTGGCCCTCTGACCGTTTAAAGTTCCTCAGAGGTCAGAAGGGGTCGGTCGCCTAGTATGAACATACCAGGACACTGACTGATGCTACCACAATACCACCACGACTTGACCTCCAATGACCGACGGCCGTCCCCACAGGCACCTCGTACCAACCAACTAGTGCTCGTTCAGACACAAGCATTGTCGTATACCTATTACTGTAGTGAATGTTATCATCAAACAATCAATGAATAAGTACAAAGACTATGTAAGCGAATAGCTTAGGTCTTCCCATAGTTTTGTGTATGTCAACCACTGTATTACTGTAATGCAGCCATGAAGATAGTCATCGCTTCATGATTACTGTAAAATAAGAGGATATACTTCAACACAATACCGTTGCCAATTCAGCCAATGTGTAACTTCATATCACGTAATGTTCAACTAATCACCACTAAATGTATAATGTACAAACCATAACATTTGTTCTGTAAAACTTCCTGTGCACTGTTGACAGACCTCACTCAGGTACTTATCCAAAGTATAAAAGTATCCGGCCCGAATTTGATCTTAAGCTCTTTTGTGAACTAGTAACTATTATGACCCCCCTCCCCCCAATTATGTAATTCATCAACAGTATACCTTCAGCCGAATGGCCACCTGAATTCAACAGACATTTATTTATGAATTTATCTGTTTACACACACACACACACACACACACACACACACACACATACACAGAGGCCTGCACACTTACATGCTAACTGACGGGCTTGTAAGTATAGGCACCCCACACACTGAGACACATATACGGACGATTGCCTTGCTTACTCACACACACACACACACACACACACACACACACACACACACACACACACCTCCCAGTTCTGTAATATCTGTTATACCACAACAATTTATTTTCAGCCTGATGGCTGCCTACATCCAAGAAACCGTTATTTGTTTATTCATTCTATTTATTCACACACACACACACACACACACACACACGTCCACCAACTGACTCGTTCGCAATTTCAGACGCCCACAAACTGACTTATTTGCACACAAAGACGCCTACAGAGTGACGCCCATTAAGTGGAGCCCACACAACGACTCGCCTATACGGACCCCCATCCGACACATTAACCCACTGTGTCACCCAACACCATGCTGTTCATCATCTCACAGCTATCTTGCAAGCATCCACATGAGACATCAAAACTTCGTTTATCTCGTTAAACAAGTGCTAATTTACTGCCTGCCGGAGTTAGGGACATGAGAAGCCATGTTTTTGGGCCGTAAATAATGTGAACGCTTGATCATAATGACTGATAAAGCAACACGGTGAGGAACAGTTTGGAGTTTTCTGATTTGTAAAAGCTAAAAACAAAAAAAACTCTTGATAACTTGTCATTGTTTAGATAAATCTGATGTATGCTACAGCTATGTTGTTCAGGCAGTATGTGTTTGAAGAAATCAAGAAATTCTTCGTATGAAATATAAGACCAAGAATACGAAGTGATACATACAAATATTCAACTAGAAGTTAGATCAGAATCACGAGTTTATTTAAAGGTATTCAAACGGGCATAACATTGTCTACATCACCTGGATTCCAATTGTAGCGCACAGTTTACAAGGGAAAATAACCACTTCAACGACCCCTCTCTCTCTCTGGTAGACGTAGGAGGTGACCAGGCTTCTAATGATGGCTACGGAATATATACCTACATGAACCTGAGGTACTAAGGCCGCACTCCAGGGCACTTAAAACACTGACAAACTGAAGGGTCGTATAAACCGATGGATCCAGATAGGGAAAAATCTAATCACCAGTCTCTCTAGACGCACGAATATACTATCTATGGAAAGAAGTTTGCCATATATGACAGTTTTAGAGTGAGGGCAAAGGCGAATGCGACGGATCCCAGACACACTGTCTTATTAGGTCTATTTCGGAACCTTAACACTAGAGAATAAATGACAACCCAATTAATGGATTAACAGCTACTCAGCTTCGGTGGATTACCTTACAACGAGATGACTTTTCAACTGTCAGTCGATTCGACATCAAATGACGGTGATTTTTTCCCAGTGAACTAGCGGTGACGCACCCATTGTTGTCGCTCACCCGTTCATCCCGGATTCAAGGGCGTGACAGAACGTCAGCTCTGATATCCCCCCTTGAGCACAACGGTCGGACGCTGGAGCACGGCGACACGGCCCCCTGAGGGACGACGACGGTACGTGATTCTTGAACAACGACAACAACGACATGGACGGTGCACGATCACAGGGTATGATTGCGTGACCCCCTTGATCTGAGACATGGTTAAATGGTTAGGTCAAAGGCCACTCCATCATCACCTAAGGTCGCACCATCTTGTTTAAGGGTCGGATCGTCGAAGCCAATAATCGTAAAAGTCTCTGTGCTCAAAAGTGAGTTATGAGACCTAAGGATGTGGTACGTCAACCGCCGATTCTATTACCCCTCACCAACCACAATACGTACGTGACCTACTCCAAAAACCTCTCTGGATTGACAATGGCTCGCCTGAGACACCACACACTTTCGAGGTGACATTCTCTCCCAGGCGAGTGGTTTCCTTTGTTTTGACGCTCCTGGGACAAAGGATTCTTAGACTTACATAATAATTTGCTAATCATAACATCAATAATGATAATAACCTCCCCACTGTTGCCAGCAAAGCGTTCATGTGCATCAGTGTTGAACCCTCGAATTTTTGGGCCTGGTCTCCTTACGTGCGTGTGTCTGCTCCGTCATGAAGACATAATGATGATAATTATTTAACTGGTTGTTAGCGCTACCCTTCATAATTCCCACGTCAGGTTCTATGAGGCAGGCACGATTTTCGCAGTACCGTGAGTCTAATTGGTGGACAAGCAAAATGCTAATAAGACTTTTGTTTCTTTCATTCGCATGGACGCTTACGTGAACGGGAACTAAACTTTGCCGTTTTTGTCCAGGACGCGATACGACGCGGAAGTAATTGCAGTCCAGTCCTGCATTAGATTTGTATATCTGCAATATAAGCTCTTATTTGTTTTGATTGCAATTATTATATATATATATATATATATATATATATATATATATATATATATATATTATATATACGTGGATCTATACTTAAAAAAACAGACTTTCACTCCTTTTACAAAACAGACTAATATTTTTCAAGGTTATTGCCTTTTTTCCTCCTTCGCTTCTCTCCCCATACATACCTTAAAGCTGAGATATGAGCTGGCTCTAACGGGTATCATTACCAAAATTCATTAAAATCTTATACGAGCGTGAATGGGTATAGCATTTTGTTCCTAAACTGTCCGTTGATGAGAGGGGGTTTAAATCATGCCAAGACCCGTGGCATAATACAGTAGTTGTTTTGCGATTTGCGATGTGACGTGAGGTGAATAATCCTCTCTCTCTCTCTCTCTCTCTCTCTCTCTCTCTCTCTCTCTCTCTCTCTCTCTCTCTCTCTCTCTCTCTCTCTCTGGTGTAAAGCCTTTTCGATACCAGCATCAACGGTGAATCACAGTCTATTAACTCTTATAAAGGTTAAAGGACTCTAGAAGAAGTCTGGAGCATGACGGAGACTTGGGTATGATTCATGGCCAAGGCATTATGCTCGTATTGCTCAACTCCCATGAGCGAGACGGTATACGACCCTTGAGCACGATGATCCGACCCTTAAGCCTCATGGCGTGACCTTTGACCGGACCTTTGAGGGGGGGGGGGATGGGGTCAGGTCAACGGTCACCCCCATTTATATCCAAGGTTCACACCATCGTGCTTGAGGAGTTCGCAATTAGATACTTTTTTTTTCTCTCTCTCCTCACTCCAGGTGAAGCACCAGCGTCAGGAGCAACTAACAGGACTAACACAGAGATTACGACAAGTCTTGGGGTTATCATAGGAACAAAAAAAAAATCTCTTCCAGGGCAAAAAGATCAAAAGGAAATGAACAGAGCCTCTGGACCGTTAGGATAAGACCGCTGTTCTTTCCAGGCCACCACTGGAACCAGCACTTATAACTGCTCTTGTAGCGAGGCTCCATTAGGAACTTCTCACAGCATCGAAGTTCCTCTTGTTCAATACTACCTTCTTCAAGACTGGCATCCTTAGTCCACCTGACTCGACCATGCTCCTCAGGTCACACGACAAAGGCCATCTGTGACCCGGAGCCAAAGTGGTCACTCATCGTATTCTATGCCATCGTGTCACAGATCCTCCGTCAACTAACCCACCCAACAGATTTATACGATGCGAGTGGCACAGCGGCGGGCTTTCTCGAGTTCGTGACCTTGAACCTGTGACCTCTGACCTTTTGACCCGCGCGTGGGAGCCTTTGACTCCATTCCTGAACAGTACGATAATTTACGTACCAAATAACGTTGCCAGCCCTAACGCACCATTACACACTAAATTTCTCGCTTTCTCACTCTACTCAGAGGTTGTAAGACGAGAGAAAAAAAAAAAAGGGATCATGAACCTTTTTCTTTGATTTCAACATATCGTTAACTCCTGCTCTGAAATTTTGTAAACACACGAGCCAAGTGTCTGCTAAATTTGGCTCTCGCATCGTAAACACCGACCCGCCAACACTACCACACCTCGCCTGGGTTCATCACGTTAAGCTTGTACAAGGTCCTCCAGCGACCAGCGAGCCTGCAAGCACACGCGCCAGGCTTCGGCCTTAGGGGGTGGGGGTGTATGTGTGTAGACACACATAAGAGTAAAGATATGGCCCACATATACAACGGTAAAAGACGGGGGTCAATCTGTAATACAATAATAGTAATCACACACACACACACACACACACACACACACACACACACACACACTGACATATTGCAGACATATTCTCTGGCCCTCTGACCGTTTAAAGTTCCTCAGAGGTCAGAAGGGGTCGGTCGCCTAGTATGAACATACCAGGACACTGACTGATGCTACCACAATACCACCACGACTTGACCTCCAATGACCGACGGCCGTCCCCACAGGCACCTCGTACCAACCAACTAGTGCTCGTTCAGACACAAGCATTGTCGTATACCTATTACTGTAGTGAATGTTATCATCAAACAATCAATGAATAAGTACAAAGACTATGTAAGCGAATAGCTTAGGTCTTCCCATAGTTTTGTGTATGTCAACCACTGTATTACTGTAATGCAGCCATGAAGATAGTCATCGCTTCATGATTACTGTAAAATAAGAGGATATACTTCAACACAATACCGTTGCCAATTCAGCCAATGTGTAACTTCATATCACGTAATGTTCAACTAATCACCACTAAATGTATAATGTACAAACCATAACATTTGTTCTGTAAAACTTCCTGTGCACTGTAGACAGACCTCACTCAGGTACTTATCCAAAGAGTAAAAGTATCCGGACCGAATTTGATCTTAAGCTCTTTTGTGAACTAGTAACTATTATGACCCCCCCCCCCAATTATGTAATTCCTCAACAGTATACCTTCAGCCAAATGGCCACCTGAATTCAATAGACAGTTATTTATGAATTTATCTGTTTACACACACACACACACACACACACACACACACACACACACACACACACACACACAAACACAGAGGCCTGCACACTTACATGCTAACTGACGGGCTTGTAAGTATAGGCACCCCACACACTGAGACACATATACGGACGATTGCCTTGCTTACTCACACACACACACACACACACACACACACACACACACACACACACACACACACACACACACACCCACCTCCCAGTTCTGTAATATCTGTTATACCACAAGAATTTATTTTCAGCCTGATGGCTGCCTACATCCAAGAAACCGTTATTTGTTTATTCATTCTATTTATTCACACACACACACACACACACACACACACGTCCACCAACTGACTCATTCGCAATTTCAGACGCCCACAAACTGACTTATTTGCACACAAAGACGCCTACAGAGTGACGCCCATTAAGTGGAGCCCACACAGCGACTCGCCTATACAGACCCCCATCCGACACATTAACCCACTGTGTCACCCAACACCATGCTGTTCATCATCTCACAGCTATCTTGCAAGCATCCACATGAGACATCAAAACTTCGTTTATCTCGTTAAACAAGTGCTAATTTACTGCCTGCCGGAGTTAGGGACATGAGAAGCCATGTTTTTGGGCCGTAAATAATGTGAACGCTTGATCATAATGACTGATAAAGCAACACGGTGAGGAACAGTTTGGAGTTTTCTGATTTGTAAAAGCTAAAAACAAAAAAAAACTCTTGATAACTTGTCATTGTTTAGATAAATCTGATGTATGCTACAGCCATGTTGTTCAGGCAGTATGTGTTTGAAGAAATCAAGAAATTCTTCGTATGAAATATAAGACCAAGAATACGAAGTGATACATACAAATATTCAACTAGAAGTTAGATCAGAATCACGAGTTTATTTAAAGGTATTCAAACGGGCATAACATTGTCTACATCACCTGATTCCAATTGTAGCGCACAGTTTACAAGGGAAAATACCACCTCCTCGACCCCTCTCTCTCTGGTAGACATAGGAGGTGACCAGGCTTCTAATGATGGCTACGGAATGTATACCTACATGAACCTGAGGTACTAAGGCCGCACTCCAGGGCACTTAAAACACTGACAAACTGAAGGGTCGTATAAACCGATGGATCCAGATAGGGAAAAATCTAATCACCAGTCTCTCTAGACGCACGAATATACTATCTATGGAAAGAAGTTTGCCATATATGACAGTTTTAGAGTGAGGGCAAAGGCGAATGCGACGGATCCCAGACACACTGTCTTATTAGGTCTATTTCGGAACCTTAACACTAGAGAATAAATGACAACCCAATTAATGGATTAACAGCTACTCAGCTTCGGTGGATTACCTTACAACGAGATGACTTTTCAACTGTCAGTCGATTCGACATCAAATGACGGTGATTTTTTCCCAGTGAACTAGCGGTGACGCACCCATTGTTGTCGCTCACCCGTTCATCCCGGATTCAAGGGCGTGACAGAACGTCAGCTCTGATATCCCCCCTTGAGCACAACGGTCGGACGCTGGAGCACGGCGACACGGCCCCCTGAGGGACGACGACGGTACGTGATTCTTGAACAACAACAACAACGACAACAACATGGACGGTGCACGATCACAGGGTATGATTGCGTGACCCCCTTGATCTGAGACATGGTTAAATGGTTAGGTCAAAGGCCACTCCATCATCACCTAAGATCGCACCATCTTGTTTAAGGGTCGGATCGTCGAAGCCAATAATCGTATAGTCTCTGTGCTCAAAAGCGAGTTATGAGACCTAAGGATGTGGTACGTCAACCGCCGATTCTATTACCCCTCACCAACCACAATACGTACGTGACCTACTCCAAAAACCTCTCTGGATTGACAATGGCTCGCCTGAGACACCACACACTTTCGAGGTGACATTCTCTCCCAGGCGAGTGGTTTCCTTTGTTTTGACGCTCCTGGGACAAAGGATTCTTAGACTTACATAATAATTTGCTAATCATAACATCAATAATGATAATAACCTCCCCACTGTTGCCAGCAAAGCGTTCATGTGCATCAGTGTTGAACCCTCGAATTTTTGGGCCTGGTCTCCTTACGTGCGTGTGTCTGCTCCGTCATGAAGACATAATGATGATAATTATTTAACTGGTTGTTAGCGCTACCCTTCATAATTCCCACGTCAGGTTCTATGAGGCAGGCACGATTTTCGCAGTACCGTGAGTCTAATTGGTGGACAAGCAAAATGCTAATAAGACTTTTGTTTCTTTCATTCGCATGGACGCTTACGTGAACGGGAACTAAACTTTGCCGTTTTTGTCCAGGACGCGATACGACGCGGAAGTAATTGCAGTCCAGTCCTGCATTAGATTTGTATATCTGCAATATAAGCTCTTATTTGTTTTGATTGCAATTATATATATATATATATATATATATATATATATATATATATATATATATATATATATATTCCTATGAGTCCACGGGAAAAATGAAACACGAACAGTTCCCAAGTGCACTTTCGTGTAATAATCACATCATCAGGGGAGACACAAGAGAGAAATATAACAGTCAGTTGATATACATCGAAGAGACGAAGCTAGGACGCCATTTGGTAAACATGTTTACCAAATGGCGTCCTAGCTTCGTCTCTTCGATGTATATCAACTGACTGTTATATTTCTCTCTTGTGTCTCCCCTGATGATGTGATTATTACACGAAAGTGCACTTGGGAACTGTTCGTGTTTCATTTTTCCCGTGGACTCATAGGAATATCTTGATCACGCGCAAAATTGTGATCCTTTCCAATATATATATATATATATATATATATATATATATATATATATATATATATATATATATATATATATATATATATACGTTTGTCGCCGACAAGTATAATCTCGGTGAACCTTTCAACCAGGGCCCATTTCTGGCTCTTACTGGTTGAGAGTTGGCCGGCTGACTGGTCCTGGTCAACTGACTGGTCCTGGTCAACTGCCTGGTCCTGGTTTAGCTGTGGGGTCGGTTGGCGGCCTTGGCTACACCGGTGAAACAATAACAACACTTTCTCGTGGGATCTTAAAGAGCCATGAAGCTGGGGGTATGGTGTGCCGCTCTTGGGTAACGACTTAGAAATGGGAGTCACTCGCGTCATCATGAAACTCTCATAAACTCCAGCATATCCACCCACTCCCGCTTTGCTATTGTTCACAACCCTTCACTTAACTCGGGATCTGTGTGGCATATGTATATCATCCGTCACTATTGCATCACATCCTGATTTACCGACGCAGTAAACATCTTAAATACACAGCTTGAATTTGTCTTTTTACCCTCGTAACGTCGGACAGTAGCTCAAAGACAGATGGGTTGAGCACACACTGTCGTGTCACACCCAAATGATGGTGTGGCGACGTGCGGTGAATAGTAATTCAACACAGTTTTTACTAAACTGGAAGAAATCTTTCAAAAAAGTATGTTTTAGGAATCATCAACTTCTTGATATCTTAGTATTTTATCTCATATCCTAGTAAACTGATATCTTTTTTTTCCGTGCATTGTAGCACTGATAGTTATCTATAGCATTAGAATCCATACAAGTTACCACAGCATCTAACACACTAAGGGAAAAAAAAAAAAGATGCTGAATAAAACACGTTATCTATTCCAGTTCCAATATCGCGATAGTTGTCATGCATTCTGAATCTATACTTCAGAAGAATTATAACGTTTATAGTCTGGTGGAGCTAAAGGACAATCCACACCTGGAGGGCGCTGAACGCTGAGGGTGTAACGACGACCCCATTAAGTCATCCTAAGTTTCTTAAAACATGGCGTGCGTAACCCACAAACAACACCCCTCCCCCCCGCTTCCTGCTTGTTTTGAGCAGCCTTGCTCGCTCCGCTGGACTCCGACGGCATGATACATTGCTTGGGTGATCAACAGTGCAATTAGAATTAGCTCGTTCGCTCAACTATCTCGTCAAGTGACAACAATGGTTAACCGGTCATTTCGTACAAAAGTGACACCAAAAATGAACACCAGTATAGGAGACATTTCCACTTATTCATCGTAAGTGATATTGATCGTAAGATCAATTACCGCTCATGCTAGGCCAGGTGGTATCAGAAACTCCCATCTAAATTAGTGTCTATCCACGGTTGACGTGTATGACTTACCTTAGTCGCTTGTCACGCCTCTAGTGAAGAGTAGGGGTATAAATAAACTTAAAAAGCGGTTGAACCTGAAAGCATCAGTTATGAAACGCTCAAAAAGAGATTTCCATCTTTTTAAAAATAAGCACGTAAGGAAGGAACAGTTTTTGGAGGCTTTATCAAACCCAGTTTCACTAGCAAGTGGAGGATTTGACGAGGTACCGCTGCAAATGACTAGATTTCTAGTTATCTAATCCTCAACAGAGTCTGAAACACTTTCGTGTATCCATGTGAGCAATGATGGAACGCCGAAACTAATAAGAAATTAACTCCTCAGTCCTCAAGATTATTTTCTTTTGTGGGTGTGTGGTGGTGATACAACCTAGTAGGTGACTTTCCATTGACGAGTAACCTCATGCAGGAGGAATCCGGTAACACACACACACACACACACACACACACACACACACACACACACACACACACCCTCCCTCTCACCAAGGACTTCAGGAACTGTAACAGGATCCACCAAATCCGGGGCCCAACGAGGCTAAGCCGTATGGAAAATGAGGCTTGCATTACGAATGAAGTTGGAAATTACGCCTGACGTCATCAGAGATGAGTGTGTTATTACGCTCATGACCCGAGCCGTAATCAACACAGCTGACGTGTCCCCTGCCACATGGCGTGGTTTAGTATTAGGTTATTGACCCTCAATCGTTTTAAGAAGGTCTTAGGAGGATAGTTCATTCTAACACGTATTCTTCCTCCGATTATTTGCATAAAAGTTACGTAAAATACACAGCTTGAAAACATATGTACGTGACGTCACACATGGAGCTTCGTAATCTTTGGAAACAATAGACTTTTCGCTTCTGCTATACGATGGAGAATCTGGTCATCATTAAACCTGTTTTACCTGTAAGTGAACATTAAATACCACAGGCTGAAGGGCTTGAACCTCCTCCCACAGAGTGGCCAGCCAACCCTGTAGGTTCTCGGGTCGTGACTTTCTCAAGCCGTCAGGGTCACCAAGGTGACCCCCGTGACGCAAGGTTCTGGTCGTCGTGGCCACTGCTTGTGTATCAAAGGCAGGACCTCATCGCAACGTGGCTTCCTCATCCTTGCTCATCGCCACGTGGCTCCCTCATCTTTGCTCATCGTCACGAGGCTCCCTCATCTTTGGTCTTCATCAGGTGGCCTACTTCCCCCCCCCCCCGTGTTTGGTCTTCGTCACGAGGCTCTTCATCTTCAGTCTTCGTCAGATGGCCTCCCTTCCCCCGTGTTTGGTCTTTGTCAAGTGACTCCTCATCTTTGGTCTTCGTCAAGAGACTCCTCACCTTTGCTCTTCTTCACTAGTCGCTTCACCTTTGGTGCTAGCCACGAGACACCTTACCTTTGGTCTTTGTCATCACGTCAGATAATGGCCGATGTATCATAAAATCTTCGTCATAAGACTGGGTGACATGTAGGCAGGACCTGACAACCTATATCGCTAACGTGTTTGATCACTCAATTAGTTACCGTATCTGTCCATTACCTTCTGGAGGAGCTATCTCCACCCACACATAACCAGTTTACGTAAGTGTTGTGGATGAAGTCATGATTATATCAACTCAATCCTCAGCTCTTCAACTCTCTGGCTATCTTCAATAGAGACAATTATCATGATGCCGGATAAAATATTCATCTATTACATCATCTTTTTAGAGCATAATCCTATCCCGGACTGAAGGAAACAGGCCAGTTTTCTAATACACATTGATATATTTCATTCCGTGCACAGATACTAAAACCACTTGGCCTCAACTTATCATCATATAGAGTCGAAACATTGTTTGTAAGTAGTTTCATCAATTCACTTTTCAGTAACCTCTACAACAACAAGTGTTGGCGAAAAAATTAAAACTTTCCAGTATGCTAGGCTTCTCGAACTCCACATCACAAGAGGCAATCACACAGTCCAGGTAAATGTAATACCACCATTCATTATTCCACTGCGAACCTCAGTTTTCTATTGTCTTTCCTGTTGCCGTTTTCTGTCACTCCCGTTCATCATTTCACCGGTGCACCACCTGTTTCTCTGTCTGTTGATTTGGGCGGCCTTGTCGCCTTTGGTAGTGAAGGTCCTCGTTGTGACGAAGGGTCTTCGCGGTGGCGAGGGGTTATAGAGCTAGCAAAGGATATTTAGTGTTAGTGAGGGTTGTAGTGGTAATGAGGGTTGTTTTGGCAGCGAGGATTGTAGTGTTAGCGAGTTCCTCCGTCTGTGTTTTGTGCCACACAGTCCCGCTTATATTTCCTTAACTCTCTCTCTCTCTCTCTCTCTCTCTCTCTCTCTCTCTCTCTCTCTCTCTCTCTCTCTCTCTCTCTATCTATCTATCTATCTATCTATCTAACTATCTATCTAATCTCAGCTTCATCGACACCACCATCATCTGGATTCTCTCGTTGTCATCTAGGAGGACTGGGGATGTTGGTCGGTCTTATAACTGAGGGAGGAGAAGGTTTCGACTAACATCTGTTGTGTCGACGTGGCGAGTGAGTAATCAGTGAGGGTAATGTGACTCACCAGTGGTTCATTTTGCTGCCTCCTTTTAAACAAAGGGAGCGGACGTTTCCCACTCGTAGGAAAACATTTCAATGTGGTTCATCCTTTGAAGACATTATTGTCCAGAGACCTACTGTCTCGATGTTATATTCAACGACGTGTTCTTGACGTGATGTGTTCCACAGCTTCCAGGAACATGGCATAAGAAGTATAGGGTTCATTAACCCTTTTGAGCATGACAGTACGATCTTTCAAGAGGACGACGACGGGACGACCCTTGAACACGACGGGACGACCCTACTACTCAACCCCGTCTGGTTTGAAAGGATTGTGTTGTCGTTGTGAACGATCATACTGTCCTACTCAAGGATCGGACCGTCGTGCTCAAGGATCGCATCGTCGTGCTCAAGGATCGCTCAAGGATCGGACCGTCGTGCTCAAGGATCGCACCGTCGACTTCAAGGACCGCATCGTCGTGCTCAAGGATCGCACAGGCGTGAACAAAAATCACACCGTCGTGTTTAAGGATCGTACATCAAGGAGGGGAGGGGATTAACTTCGTTAACCAACATTTTAGGCAGCAAATGAATCAGGTTCACGAATCACGATTCGATGAACAATCCATGTCTAGAACGCTCCTTGACGATGATGGCTCTGGATTCACATCCAGCGACTGGCCAAGAGTACTAGCAATATTCCCTTAACCTCTGCAAAATGTCAAACGGCGGAAACCTCTGGGGAGCCCTCGAAGACAGACTTTAATAAACGAAAGAAACAAACGCTCGTTTAATCTTCTCTATCATTAGTTGGCATAAAATGAAGGCTAAATTCCCCTCCCTGGTCCTCAAGGGTATATCATTTGATGAACTACCCGTTAAGCTGTAATTAAGGAACGGCAATGAGTGAAAGAGAGAGACACGTGTGTTTACACGCTGTCGTCATGGTAACCAAGGACGTCACCAGCATTACCTGGAGTGGTGATGGCCGTAAACAAACGCTACCGTGATGGGCTAAGCGTTTATAACTACGACCGGTGAGCAGTACCATGACACACACGGGTCCGCCTCATACGCTGTGTCTATGCTGGGGCTCACGAGCAAGACGGGAACGACTAAAGTCGACCTCAGTTTATCAATATCTTTCGTATACATAAACGCCAGGACTCCTTCTCCAGGGGTTTCTGCAGCTTCAAGGCTGTGCTACGATCAGTAGCTGGGGAAAGGATGGACGCTGCTTGGGGGGTGGATGAGAGGAAGTGCTACGACGAGATTGGACTCGGACGACACGACCTCGCCGAAGGTGAATTTTCCCTCGCGGCGTCACCACAAACAGGGGGTTGTCCGGTAACGCTACGTCAGTGTATTGTCACGTAAGAGTGGGCAGGGGAGGAGTTTGCAGGGGGTCACTGGCAAGCAGGGGAGGCCGTGGAGAGTCAAGAGTACTAGGCAGATGGGAGGACGGATGTGGGGAGTAAGAGTACTAAGCAGGTGGGATGACGCGGGAAACTGAGCTAAGGATGATTGCCTTGACGAATCTCTTTATTTGCGAGAGGCGAGCCACGTCACGCTCTGTACACAGACTGGATTATGGTACGTGCACAGACCGAGTTATGGCACACGGACAGCCTGAGTCATAGTTCGTACACAGGCTGGATTATGATACGCACAGAGAGAAGTGAGATACTTGCGCAGACTAAACCACGCAACAGGCAGATGTACAGCTTAAATTGGGCTGAGGTGATAGACACATAGAGGCAGGTTCCTCTCTCATGTGCAGGGATAGGGTTCTTCCCTCACGTGCAGCGGCGATGCATCTCACTCGTGTGCAGTGACGGGGCTCCCCCTCACGTGCAGTGGTTAGGCTCCTCCCTCACGTGCAGTGGCGACGTATATATCCCTCACGTGCAGTGACAGGGGTCCCCCCTGACGTGCAGTGGCAGGACTCCTCTCTCACGTGCAGTGACAGGGGTCCCCCCTCACGTGCACTGGCAGGACTCCTGTCTCACGTGCAGTGGTAGGGCTCCACCAATACCATTTTCGTCAGGAGAAGGACTTTTCCCCCGTCCAGACTGTCTACTAGGGTCAAAGGTCAACCAATGTTGACACTAGTGACACAGGAGTGACGGCCGAACTGACGCAAAGTTTTTTGGTACTTATACCTTCCCAGGTGTCAGGACGTACCTGATACCTAGGATCCCTGGGTGTCAGGAGGTACCTGATACCTTAGTATCCCTGGGTGTCAGGAGGTACCTGATACCTAGGATCCCTGAGTGTCAGGAGGTACCTGATACTTTAGTATCCCTGGTTGTCAGGAGGTACCTGATACCTAAGATCCCTGGGTGTCAGGAGGTACCTGATACCTTAGTATCCCTGGGTGTCAGGAGGTACCTGATACCTAAGATCCCTGGGTGTCAGGACGTACCTGATACCTAGTATCCCTGGGTGTCAGGAGGTACCTGATACCTTAGTATCCCTGGGTGTCAGGAGGTACCTGATACCTAGGATCCCTGGGTGTCAGGAGGTACCTGATACCTTAGTATCCCTGGGTGTCAGGAGGTACCTGATACCTTAGTATCCCTGAGTGTCAGGAGGTACCTGATACCTAGGATCCCTGGGTGTCAGGAGGTACCTGATACCTAGTATCCCTGGGTGTCAGGAGGTACCTGATACTTTAGTATCCCTGGTTGTCAGGAGGTACCTGATACCTAGTATCCCTGGGTGTCAGGAGGTACCTGATACCTAGTATCCCTGGGTGTCAGGAGGTACCTGATACCTAGTATCCCTGGGTGTCAGGAGGTACCTGATACCTTAGTATCCCTGGGTGTCAGGACGTACCTGATACCTTAGTATCCCTGGGTGTCAGGACGTACCTGATACCTTATTATCCCTGGGTGTCAGGAGGTACCTGATACCTTATTATCCCTAGGTGTCAGGAGGTACCTGATACCTTAGTATCCCTGGGTGTCAGGAGGTACCTGATACCTAGGTTCCCTGGGTGTCAGGAGGTACCTGATACCTTGCGTCCCCAGGTGTTGGGAGACAGGTGAACAGCTAGGTCATCAGGGGCGAGGCGCGGTACTGGTACCGTAACCTTGTCCTCATTCACCTGGGCGGAGCTTCCCATGTTACGTTATCTTGCGCACCACGTACGGGAAAACGAGGCTTCACAAACACGTCTTCTTATATTTACTGATAAGGAAAGATAATACCATCAAAAAGTATACATATATATATATATATATATATATATATATATATATATATATATATATATATATATATATATATATATATATATATGTATATAAAGACTTAAAGTTGGGGTTCGTGTGTGTGTGTATATATATATATATATATATATATATATATATATATATATATATATATATATATGTAGGTGTTACCGGACTCCATCTACCTGAAGTTACATCGCGAGTGGAAAGTCACCTTTGGTGTGGCTGTACCACCGTCAGTTGATGATATAAAGTACAGTCTCCTCAAAGAACTCGCTTCAAAGGAGCCCATCCTGACCGTGCTACTGAGTGTAGCGCAGCTCTGAAGCTGCAGGAGCCTTTGGATATGGGGTCCTGGTTGGAGCTATATCACGTGCGTTAGTAGAAACTGTATCACGTGCACTAGTGCGAATTATATCACGTGCACTGTTGCTCGTTATATCACGTGCACTGGTGCTCGTTATATCACGTGCACTGGTGCTCGTTATATCACGTGCACTGATACAAGTTATATCAAGAGCAATGGTAGGCATTGTATATCACGTACACTGGGCAGGAATTGTATCACGTGCACTGGTCATACCACCAAAATATGTATCACGTCCAGTGACAAGGAAAATTCGTCACGTGCGTCAGTCCGTCTGTACTATTTATGAAGAAAATCCCTCGTCACGTGCACTGACCGAGTCAGATCACGTGCAGTGGTCAAGTAAGGTTCATTTCCTGATCGCGTTGCTTGCGACGTGTACTAATCACGCCATGTCACGTAAGAACGCAGGTCATGAATATGACGTGGGGGTCTTGTCAGATCATTATGAGAACGACCAGTTAGTTCTCCAATAGCCACGAGCATTGTTCCGCCCATGTCACGTCTGTTAGGCTGAATTATATATATATGATGACCATTTCCTGAATTATGTCACATACGCGTTACATAACCTAAGCGAAGGGAGGTATAGCATGTCAAGGTAGAATTGGTAGATGGCGTGGCCTTACGTAGCGTGTTAAGGATCACATCTCAGAAAAAGAGAAACGTAATATGTGGACGAACCGACTCCGTAAAGACACCCGGTACAAATGCCTCTCGCGTCTCTATAAATATCCTGGGGACCGAATGGAATATACCATAGACGACGATGTCGAATGGCGAGGAATGAGTGAGGTTCCCTTAGCCATCGTGACGCGACCCAAGACGACGAAGGTACACCTCCTCGCTTCGTGACGGAGGAAGAAGGAAAGGGAGGAAGGCGAGTAATTTTGTCTATATATATATATAGTGACGCTCTCAGTACCCCTATCATCCATCCCCTTCCCTTCCACCTTACCTGACCCTGAGCCATGGAGTCGACGGATTATTTCGCAAGACCCATAGCCGGGTGTATGTGGCCCACCTGTTGGCAAGGTATGGTAAAAAGTCGTCCCAAGTCATGGGTAAAGATTTGAAAAAAAATACTATATAATTATCACCATATATTCTGATGAGATAGGAGACAGGAAGTCAGAAGTTGATTATATTTATCACAAGAAATGCACCACCTTGTGTCACAGATTGTGGGATATTTTAAGAAACGTGCATTTCCGCTCTTGATGTGTCATACAGATTTTGACACCATCACAAACCAAATTCGTGGGGGTTAAATGTAGTCTTATATAAGCTTGTAGCAAAGACCAGTCTATAAATGTAGCCAGATGATATGCACTGCTATATCCTCTAGTCATTTTTCCTCTCTGAATTTGGACTTTGGTGATGGAAATCCTCACATTACACAGCATGTTCTAAATCATTACATGAAGCTAGATCAATAACCCGCCTATCCTCACCGTAACATTAACTGCCACATGGCAACTGTTGCCAGAACTTAACACCAGAGACATCTTTTCCTACACCAAGGCCATCCAGCCTTCACCTGCAGGCGTGACCCCCCCGTTAGCAGTGTGACCCGCAGGTCAAAAGGCCTCTAGCTCCCACGCCTCGTAACACAAGGCCGCCAGTCACCAATTCCCCTTTCATGTGAGCAGCGACACTACGTCACGACAGACATGAAGTCAACAAATGCCTTCCGATTCTCTCTCTCTCTCTATAGGTTTCCATCTGGGAAGCTTGTTCACTGAACCAACAGCCACAACTAAGATGAACTTCATCTCTTCAAGGCCAACACACACATCGGTGTCTTTTTTCTTTTTTTTTTTTCAATCTTTCATTTCCTCTTTTCATTAAGTCACCCCAGACTCAACGAAGGAATCTCAACTTCCGTGATAACACATATATCCTTTTAATCCCATACAACCAAGGCAAACTACCTCTCTCTCTCTCTCTCTCTCTCTCTCTCTCTCTCTCTGTCTCTCTCTCTCTCTCTCTCTCTCTCTCTCTCTCTCTCTCTCTCTCTCTCTCCGCGCAGCCCTATAGGACATGAATACTGATTGTCTCCTTCACTCATACAACAATATTTTTCTTCTTTTTCCTTTTTTCTTTCTTCTTCCCCCACTTCTACAGTGTGACCTCTGGTAGCCCATCATCGCAGGTGTCAGCTGCTTCCTACCAGCGTCTGCCAGATGCAGCTATCCTTGCCAAGGAACCCCAGCAGCTGAGTCAAGGCACAACAGCCACTTGTGATACCCTAAAGGTTGATCTAATAAGCCTCAGATTACTGTTGATTGTACACAAAGCCAAGAACATATATATATATATCTATATATATATATATATATATATATATATATATATATATATATATATATATATATATATATATATATATATATATATACCACAAACGACCTAATGCTAAAGCAAGTGAAATATGAGGGACCTCTTTCTGGTTGTCTTCCGAAACTTGCTGTATGTACAGGAGAACTGAAAACCCTTAACCGATATGATATACGAACTTCTCTGCTGTTCTTTCCCCCCATCAAAAATAAAGAAAAAAAAATCCATCCAGTCAGCGTAGCCAAAGTGTTTAAGCTCACCTTGTGCAAATAGAGAACTAGTCACGGAGAATCTATAAGCAAGACCCAGTCATGGAGACCATATATCTTTCATGGTTCAACACCACAGCCATAAGTAACTCTTAAAAGAGATACTGAATGTGGTCATGGCAAGCACAATATAACCTGCAATCATCCATACGAACGAGTTCATTGCATACAAACACCAACTTTCTACATCTAGATAAGAGAATGAGTCATGATAATCAAAAGGACTTTAGCATAGCGAAGCAATATACCTGCATCACATGTTGTCCTTTGATCCTTTCAAGGTAATCCTGGAGACCTTAAAGTAGGAGACGTGATCCTGTGACCTCCTGACAAGCAAAGTAATGACCAACATTAGTCTTTTTTTCTTTTCATATAGTTCAGGACAGCTCAAGGTGCCACGCCTGATGAACCATTCATGCCAAGTGTAGATATATATCATCGTATTTACAAAGTTAAGGGTGAAGGAATTCTCGTACCTCAAAATGTTAATAGTTACAAGGAGGAGAATGACAATTGTTCCATATCTTATGTCTTGAGTATTCCCAGCTCACGAGGCAGTGCAGATTTGAAGAGAGAAAATTGGGTAATCACTTTCATTGTTTACGACCTGGGTATTTCCGGCTCTCGAGGTCAGACGTGGTTAAGAACAGGGCAAAAAGCAATCTTTTTGAGCTAAGATACCACCATACCCCTGCAGTTGCAGGCATGAAGGAACGAGTAAGGTATATGACTTCAGAAGTGCCGGTGTAATGATAGATAAATGTTGTTTAGACAATGGAGCACGAATTATTCTTTTCTGGTTTTTCTCTTTTTTTTTTGACCAAGTCTGAGATAGTTCCGTGCTTCAGTGAAAGAACAGGTTGGCTGAAATGACGTCCCTGTCGGAGCAAACCCTCAGTGCACCTCTTCGCTGGAGCTGGTGGCCTGGCTCTCTGTTGTACCTGTCACTGTCTGAAATTGTTTCTGTACTAAGTTTGTGTTACTGTCCAAAATCACGGGTCTCCGTCTTGCTTCTTTTTTTTTCAGGATCAGCTGCCAAGTCTCGACGTCTCATTCGTTACGGGGGATGGGAAGCTGCAAAGCCATTGCGGTAAATCTTTCTGTAGTTAGACAATTTATGATGTTATGTTACTAAAACAACTGATCCATTTTCACCAGGTGCCCCAAAAGGTGCCATAGATCTTCCTAAACTTACACCAGTATTCAGTGAATATATCAAAGTTCCATACGTCAGTTACACACATCTATTGATGGAAAACACAAGGGAAGGGTCTCGCTGAGGTCGTGGGAGCTGAAACACCTCCTGGATGCTGTGCTTCGCTGGGAACGCTATAACGCTTCTGTCATCGAGGTTAATAAGAGAACGCAAGGACAGACCTAGACACTTGGGGGGGAATCCGTAAACGCGGATCACGGAGTTCTCACGTTCTACTGAACATAAAACATCCGGGAGGTTTCTCGGGAGAAATAACTGTAAGACACCTTAGACAAAATGTATATCATGTACATAACTGCTAATACCATGGCTTGAAGACAGATATAAAGCAATTGGGACCACATAAGTTATGGCCGACTTAGGTAACTCTAAAAAAAAGATATCCTCTCCATTCTACCAGCACATCTGACTACGGTGCCACTAGCTTCGACACAGGGAGAGATCCCAGAACTAATCCCAGTGGCTCTAAGTCACAGTGTGAATTGCATTTCCCTCTACAATGAATAATACTTAATTTCTTCTCCCGAGAAATGGCTGTTTGTGGACACCCTCCATTAGCAAGACCAGGTAACGATCGGCAAGCTTTAGCGTCACGCTTTCACTATGTGGCCTTAGGCAACTGAAGAGTGAGCCGTTGTAATGTCTGTTTCTTTCCTTATACCGTTAAGCTCTGGTATTCTTTGCCATCTCGTTTTCTTCCATAACATATACTATAACCTTCTTCTTGTAAGAAAAAATATAAATAGGTTCCCATGTTCTCTAAGACTCGGGAATTATTTTTTTTCCTCTTCAACTTGGCTGCATTCAATCTTGTTATCTCTTTCTTTTACGAGCAGAGCTTACAGCATGGAAAAATCACACACCCAGCTACCCAGGTCAACCCCACCACGTGACCCCTCCCTTATTCACTCTCCCTTACAACGATGCCTGCCAGATTAAGCAGACAGTGCTTGGTCTATACAGATTGGAGGTGGACGGCGGGAATCAACTGTGATGTTGGGATTTGAATAACTTTGTTGGGTACTGGCACCTGATGAGGTGGATTGTCTCCACGAAACATGTCGTGCCACATGTATAGAAAAACTGCATGTTAAATAAAATTGTATGAACACTTACGGAAATGCGATTTCACCTTCATACTCCCATCATGGATTAGTGTGATCATTATATATATATATATATATATATATATATATATATATATATATATATATATTCTTAGCTGTAATTACCACAGGACTTTTCAAGAAAGAGTCCAGGCGCTATCCATGTTGTCATTCCAGAGGCTCCTGCTACTACCGTAACAGTCTTAAGGATTTTAAACTTCACGAAATCAGCTGTCGGTAAGGTGACGTTAAAACTGTTCGTAAAAAAGGGAGTCACGACAACTGGTGACTGTAAAAACATAACGCTATATAAGGATGAATGATATGGTCGGCTGATTGGTTGGTTGGTTGGTTGATCAGTTGGTTGGTTGGTTGGTTGGTTGGTTGGTTATTTGGTTGGTTGGGCTTCAGCCCTCTGAACAACCAGGGTCATTGAGGCTGTCAATGTCCATCTGCCACAACCACCAATCTTTATCATCATCTTCATGTTGTTAGCTGTGCATATGGCCTTTGAGGAAAGGTTATAAAATCAGGGGTTCCCAACCCGGGGTCACAACCTCGAGTGGGGCCCGTCAGGCATTTTTCGTGGCGTCGCGAAGCTGTAAAACATACCTGTTCTGCGTAATGCCCTGGAGTCGTCACACCTCTTTCGCGTCAATGAACAATCTGCAACTTTTGAGCCTAAATTCTTTTGTTCTCTTTGCTTTGTTCAGTGAACCAAGTTCCCTTACTTAGAAAGTAGCTGTTCTATTCTTGAGCGAGGCTGCAATACCCGTGGGTAATACTGAAAAGGGGTCGACAAGGAAAAGGGTCGACAACCACTGGTATAAATGATTCACTGGAAAATGAAGCTTCGAAACTCTATCCTGTTATATAAGTACACGTCATCAGTATTCTAATCAACATCCTGAAGAATTAGCGGCACAGATAGCCACTGTCCATCATCTTAATCATACATTTGGACCGTATGATATTCCATTTCCATCCATCATATATAAGCGAAATCACAGAAATACTCCTTCAAAATCAACGCAACCCCCCAAAAAAAATTGTTGATAAAAAGCGCCTGTTGAAGACAAGGTAAACTATGAGGAGGGAGGCAACGCCTTAACCTCTCGCCACACATGATAAAGAATAAGTAGCCTCAAACACACTGGTAACTGATATATGCTGCCTCAGGTTGACATGGGAGGAGCCGCAATTATGTTGAAGGCGTCATACGCCTTTCCAGGCAACGGAGACACGTCGTAAAGTTTATCTTAAACTTCAGCGCCCGATCATCGCATACACACAAACCACTTTACACATACAGTCGTATCAACACAGTCTATTGCGTCTATAAAAGAAGGACTTGTGTGTCACGTCATAATGGAACACTGTGTTACGCTGACTCAACACACTATATACACACAAGACTCGTACATTAATGGCATCCTAGATGTTACGGCATCTTTAAAGTTCCAAGTATTTGGAATCGTAGACTATCAGTGTCACAGGCGATAGAACCTCCTCAGTTCTACCCTCTGGAGTCCTTGGGGTTCTTCCAGTCTGGGCGGATCTGGATACAGTCAGCAATAATGGTGGTGGTAGGAGGTGAAAAGTGTGTAATCAATAACTGTACAGTTACCTGTGACAAGCTTTAAAATACATAAAAAATGATTGGATATAAACATAACCGTGGATGTGCATACGATAAGCTTTATGTCCAAACGTCTGGAAGCTTTAGCGGAGCTGGTAGATGCCCATAACTTGAGGATTCTTGGACATACGGTACGAATCTCAACCCCGATTCGTAATCTAAACACAAGTGAAAAAAAAAAAAAATCGATAGAGGTAGTGAGAGACGACGCCAGATCTGAAACATCGAACGTGATGAAAAAGGAAGACTGGAACACATTCCAACGCCTCTCAGACCGTAAGAAGACCTATAATAACTGACCTTGGAATCCAGTCCTAACAATAGGTCATCTCACCAACCATATGACCAAAGTTTCAATTGAGAACGTGGGAACGTTTACGGACGACGAATTTATGAGGTAATCTTTCTTTATATTTGTTGTACTTGGGGCAATTCTGCGATCGCAGTTTCCCTAGAGCATGAACGTGGCTTTGCATGTTCCCGCCGATTTTCCAAAGTGATCGAAGAAAACACAGAAAGCAGAATGATGACGCTTAAGGTCAGTACCGCAGAGTGGGGTGACCTCTCCATCTATGACTTGCGTTCGAGGGACAAGTTTCTGATGCTTATGCAAAATGGTACGACACCCACACACACACACACACACATACCGGAAGTCTGAGGGAGCCATGATGACAGTACGTGTCTGGGCCCCGCAGACAGCCACCAGACGCAAAGCAGCCACTCATTAACGACTGGACCAAGCAGCAAACAGTGGTTCTCCCGGGGAAACACGACCCCTTCGTGAGGTCATACAAGGGAGTGCTGACAAGTCCATGACGTCACTGGCAAGGACTGGTTGCCGTTGAGTAAGAAAGCTGACCCCCAGACATACCAGTCAGGTAATATGCCTGTCCCCTGTAGTCATCTGGGCTGCTCTGTCTCATATCCTTGGGCGCTACGACAATGACGAACGTAAAACCATTGAAGTCCTGCCCGAGTCACGAACAGACCTGCGAGGAGGAAATATTTCAGCTCCTTCTCTGTGTGTGTGTGTGTGTGTGTGTGTGTGTGTGTGTGTGTGTGTGTGTGTGTGTGTGTAAGAATACTAAGGGCCTTGTGTCTGGTCCAGCAGAGGCAACACAATAGGGGTGAAGAAAATGCCGTAAGACAAAGAAATGGTGGTTGTTTAGTGAGAGAGAGTGAGAGGGTGAGTAAGGGGTGTGGCAGGATGAATGGGGGGAAGGGGATGGTGTAGTGGCAGTTTGAGTGAGGGGAGAGGCAAGATGAGAGAGATGACCAGGTACTTCCTCAATGGGTGAGGCAGATGACCATGTATGTAATCACTGGTCGAGACAGACGACCATGTACCTCCTCACTGGTTGGGACATTGTGATTTTTGTGCTGATAACCCCGGCAAATTTATTGTGCACCCCATGCTCATCCTGTGAGCGGTAGCGCAAAAGGATTACACGGGTCACAAAGGGTCTTAGTCAGACCCCCCCACCAGTGGGTTGATATTATAAAGGATGTTACAGAATATAACAAGTATCTCAGTACATACATTACATAGTTTCATACGGTATGGTTTACCGACTAGATGCAACAAAGAGGATACAAACTTTACAAATTTCTTGTATCTTGTTATTAATAGGAAAGTGTTGTGACGTTTCTAGCAGGGTTTGTTTAGATCAATCCCTAACGACACTCGACCTTCCTGTTGGATGGGACAGACGACCCTGTATCGCCTCATTGGCAGGGGTACACCATCCAGTACCTCCTCCCATGACCCCGGGTGAGGCATGTCATCCGGCGACAGGAGAGTATGCAACACCTTGCTACATGGAGGTACGCCAGATCTCGCTACATGGAGGTGCAATACACTCTACTGTAGGATGGGCTTCACCCTGCTACAGGGAGGTACCCTACACCATGCTACAGGGAGGTACCCTACACCATGCTACAGGGAGGTACCCTACACCATGCTACAGCGAGGTACGCCACACCATGCTACAGCGAGGTGAGGTAGACACCCACTACATGGACGTTACACCAACACAGCCGATACTACACACTGACCACAGGGGCGCACGTCGCCACACTCCTCCTATACAGGCACGCGCATCACCCCCACTACGTCAAAAGCTACCATGGCACTTCGATGGTCATCCCTGAGGTTTAGCGGTGACGCAGCAGGACGGCTCAAGGAGGACTGGTACAACGCCTCCGGGTGGGGACGGCACCCGCATGCCTCCCCCCTTCCCCACACACACACACACACATTCCTAACCTTCTCCCACCCTCAGGCACTCCCCTTCCTCCTCCTTCTCCCTCCTCCTCCTCCTCTTTCCCAGGACGTTCTTCGTCCTTCTTATTTCCACCTCAGACACTCAGACCACGTCCTCTCTCCGTTCTCAGACATTTCCCATCTTCCTCCTACGCAGTCACCACCCTTACCTCTTCTCCCCCCCCCCCTCCAATCCCCCGTCTTCTCTTTCCCAGATATCCCCTGCCCCTCCTCACCCCCCCCCCCCTCCCCCCAGAACAGACATTTCCCGACGCTCGTCCTGCTCCGTGCCAGACAAGGCCAATTCCTCGCACCTCTGTCTCTCTCTCTCTCTCTCTCTCTCTCTCTCTCTCTCTCTCTCTCTCTCTCACACACACACACACTCTATCTATCTATCTATCTATCTTCATTACGAGGATACTGTCCTTGCTTCGAGGACTATCCCAAATCCAAAGACTGTCTCAAGACTCAAATACTCTCTTGCCTATAAAGACTGACCTCGCTCCATAGACCGTCTTCGTTACGAAGAAAACATCTTCGTCAATGAAGGACACTGTCTTCCTTCTACAGACTGCCAATGATAGAGACCGCCCTCCTGACGGTGTCTGCAACGACTGTCCTCGACTCAAAAGCCTGTCATCGAGGCACAGCCTACCGTTGAATCTATAAAGAATTCTCATCTGAGAGAAGTCTTGTTCCATCTGCTTTGTCCCGCCGCTGGAAGCGACTAATTTATTGTTCCTCCTCCTCCTCCTCCTCCTACTCCTCCTCCTCCAAGGCTCATCCTGTGAGCGGTAGAGCAAATAGGATTCCAGAGTGTCCTTATATCCAGAAGGTCCCTCCCACTGGCCTCACAACAAAATGCTCACGCAAGAAAACACACACACACACACCCACACACACACACACACACACACACACACACACACACACACACGACAAAAGAGGTCTTACACATCACACAAGTGTCGTAAATATGCGCGAAGTCTTCTTGCTCTGACCCAGAAATATATCAGTTGTATCTCCCGCCACCTCCCTCACGTGAACATCCACCCACCCACTCTGCCCTGCTCTCACCGCTCACGTTTTTACGATCCTCTTCCCCGCCTCCCTCCCTCCCCAACACTCTCCCTCTCCTAGCCATACCCTCACACCATACTCTCCTCCCTTCACCATCAACCTCCACCTCTCCTGTTATTACCCCTCACAAACCCCCACTTCCCATCCCAGTTCCCCAAACACACACCCTCTCTCTCTCTCTCTCTCTCTCTCTCTCTCTCTCTCTCTCTCTCTCTCTCTCTTACCCCACACACCCCCACCCCTCCCTCCCTCTTCTCCCATTACCACCACATCCCCTCCCCTCTCCACCCCATCACCTCCCCAGACACCCCCGATTACCCCCCCCCCCCCCCCCCGCTTCCTCTCCTCTTCCCCCTGCCCCTACCCTTAACCTCCCCTCCCAGCACACAAGGTCGACCACGTGAGGTTACCTGAGGGCGAATCACGACAAGCCTGGTGGTGGCTAACGGGACTCAATGGTGGGGAGGAGGAGGTTGAGGTAGAGAGGGAGGAATAATACCTGAGATAATGAAGGGAGGAGGGAGGGAGAAGAGACTGTGACATTGGCGAGGCGACGAGGAATAAGGAAGGGTGTAATGAAACTACTATTAAAAAGAGAAGGGAACAAACGTAAGGAGTATAATGTGCAATAGAGAATGATAGATCCCGTTAACGGGGCTACAAGAAGGAAGTGAGGAGAGGAGCGGAGGAGGGTGGCACTGGAGTAGACGAGAGAGAGAGAGAGAGAGAGAGAGAGAGAGAGAGAGAGAGAGAGAGAGAGAGAGAGAGAGAGAGTATGGGTGTGTATACCAAACGACGGAGGATAGAAGACGAAGAAAAAGCCAAGAATATCTGATAATCATCTTCATAAAAGTCCTTTTGATATCACTACACCAGATGGGCAGAAAGAAGGTGAACGTAAGAATGAAACTAAAGACAAAGAACAGCACATGTCTGCTTGAGAAAGACGGTGTGGGTGGACAGCAGAGCCCAGGACATTCTTGAGAACCTTGACCCATCCAGGAATCCAGGTATAGATAGATACCCACACGGTACCTCGGCCTTGCACCAGACTCTGGAACTTCCACCGCCCCAGAGGTTTGACACCATCTACTGAACCCTCTGCTATTGAGATGGGTGGGAGAGCAGCGTCTGATATTTGAAGTATAAAATTAAAATACTCTCAAAGCTGATATACAAATTAGTCATATACCACTTCAGTCATGTACCGTTTTCCATGATGCCAGTATTGCAAAGGCTTCTAGTTCCAGTATGTAAAGGCTTCTACTTATACACCTACTGGAATGGGGGAGTGTGGGTCGAGTGTCAGAGGTTGTGTGTGCTTCTGGACAGAACAGAAAGGGGAGGGTGAGGGTGCATGGATCCAAGTTATTGGAAGTCTGTGTGAACCTGGACGAACTTTATCAATGCTTAATCGGTAGTGAAAAGCAACACCATTCTGCACCTTTGAATCATATATCTTTTTTTTTTTTCCTTTTTACAAGCTCGCCATTTCCCATGCTAGCAAGGTAACGCCAGGAAGAGATTAGGAAATGGCTTCATACGCTCACATTCACTCACTAGCTGTCATGTATAATGCACCGACATCATTAAATATTTCAACAGATAAAAGATAAGTGTTACTCGAGAAAAAAGTAGAGCTTCGGGACAGGCAAGGAGGTAAGTAAGAATTTCGTATGTACGTATGCAAGAAGCGGTTTTCCAGAAGACAAGCAAGCAAAAAGAGGCTTCCAGAGTATATTTCCACAGTGTAAAGCAAAGCAGAAAGGTTAAGGAATGGCCTCAGAAGTAGGCAAGCAAATAGAAAAGTGGGGAGGGCTGAGGTTTCCTGGAAGGTGAGTAGTGAAGTAGGCAGGGGCTTCCCAGGCATAGGCAAGAGCCAAGACGACGAAGGGCAGTTGTGGGCGACAATGAATTGGCAGCAGCCAACACCACCAGGCTCGTCTCAGACCACTTGTCCCAGGCGGAAGCTGGCGTGTACGGGGGGGGCTCCAAGGTCCGCGGGAGGGTGTGCGTGGACTTGGGGGGACGACGGGAGCTCGCCATCGAGATGAGAGAGAGAGAGAGAGAGAGAGAGAGAGAGAGAGAGAGAGAGAGAGAGAGAGAGAGAGAGAGAGAGAGAGAGTTGAAGACACACAGGTGCTGGGTGAAGACAGGCTGGGGAAACAAGAGGATCAAGTCCAACTCGAGAGCAAAGCAAGACGTGGAGGCTGAGGGTAAGACAGATGCGAGGGAGGGAGAAAGAAGACATCCAGAAGCGTCAGACTTCATAAGATGTGGAACTTTGCAGCAAAACTTACAAAAGAAGAAAACTGTTCAACGGGGAAACCCAACCAATCTATTGATTTCTACGATACAGCCAGCGTAGCCTTGGTGGATACAGTTAGTGGATAAGTCCAGGAAGACGCTAAGAATGTTGCAAAGTGACCCAGTAGTGGAGGTGACGAACATCTGCAGGTCACGATGTCCTGATAACGATGGCGGGAAAGTGAATGCGACCTGGAAGGAACTGTAGGCGACCTGGAAGGAACAGAAGGGGGACCTGGAAGGAACTGTAGGCGACCTGGAAGGAACAGAAGGGGACCTGGAAGGAAGAGACACCGTAAGGTGATGATGTCTTAGTAAAGATGACGAACTTCCAATGACTATGACTTGGAGGTAAACACCACTCGATCTAAATATAACCAGGAGGAGAGGAGGTGCCTATAACAGGTGACGATAACGTATGAAGTGACGTGTTGGACTGACCGACTTACAAGTGACTCTGTCCTGGGCGTGACGATGGCCTGAAGGTGACAGAGTCCTGGAGCCAAAGTTACCACTACCTTCGGTATACATACATATGAATCACGATCGGTGGTTGAGATGAGATACACTTTCTCAAACTAACAAGGAATGAGTTGTATGTGAACATGAGGGGTTAAAGAAGATGGAGGGAAGGGCGTTTTGTGACTGAAGCATCGGGTGAGGCCACACGGACGTAGGGGGAGTAAGGAGAGATGTGTGAATGACGATGGGAAAGGAAATGAGTGGTATCGTGGGTGGATAGTAGCGCCCGCGGTAGGAGAAGCAGCACCCGGTTCACCTTAGCCTTTCCCGCTGCCCTATAAGCTATAATAGCTCGCCTTCCTCATCTCACCCCCCACCCACCATCATCCCCATCCCCCACATGTATCCCTCCCTACCCCCTTTCGGCACCCTCGGCCTCGCCTCTCCCCTGCACAACAAGGTTCAACACAAGCTTTTGGCTTTATACGCAGCACTGCTCCAGCAACTCGCTGTGTGCTTCTTCCACGCTCACACCAGGCTGGCAGAGGGCGGACAGGGTGAACTGAAGCATTTCTTCAGCTCTGTATAGCCAGATGGCCACTAACGTGATGATTAAATGAAGAATGATACGATAGATATGTACATATGTACACTTTAACTAGGTTGATGCTATACCCAGGATATCGCTAATGTAATCTGATAACGTGTTACCTGTTACCTCAGCTTAACATTTCCTTACGTATACACATCAACAGAGCAAAGTTAGTGTTGGTGGTGGGTGGCGGGGGGTGGTGGTGGTGGTGATGGTGGAGATCAACATGAATCCCCACCACATGTGGCCACTACCGTCCAACCAACACAGCAGAGCTCGGAGCCCCACCCAAGAATTACCATCACTGACCACTAGCAGTCATACCACCATATCCCGTCTGGAACACCACCGCTCGATCTTATCATCCACCTGCCTCACCCATCACTGCCACACCCGTCACCTGCACCGGCATCAGAACCGCTACCACAGTTCACCATCGACCACAAGCATCGTCCCTCACTCCCGTCAGATCCCTCACGATCGCTACCATCATTCAGGTAAAAGTCCGACAGCAGGACGACCACCTCGTCCTCACTACCCATGACCACACTTACAGCCAACACAACCAACAACGCCCCAACAGAACCACCGCACCCACCAGCATTCTGCCTCGACCAACCGCCCACAGCGAGGCAAACAGTGAATGACCTAAGCCAAGGACGAGACACGCACCGTGACCTAATTCTGGTGGTACTGGAGGTCAGGCGAGTCCGTGTGGAATGTGGGGGGGAAGATGAATAATGCTGATACTGACGAGAGGAACCACACGTGGGAGACGATGATAAAAGAGGAGGTTAGTTCACGAGAAACGATGGACATGGGAGGAAAAAGAATTATGATGAAGGTCGCGAAGCGAAAATAAGTCGGGTATGAATTAGAAAAACTAGCAAACTTAAAGGAGACGATTATGCAACCAGTCATCTTTGAGGGTCCTTGAGAATATAGTCTACAGAAAAAAAAATATATCACCAAGTAATGGAGAAAGAACGTGTTTTGATAATATTATTAGCCTGAAGATGATGGATGTGTTTTGCTTGCAAAAATGCGGGAGTTTGGGAGGAGTCGTATGTAGTGCGCAAGGGTGTGGTGCAGAAGGTTGGGTCGGGGTCCTGGTAAGGGACGGTGACGCAGGATCCACACACACACACACACACACACACAGGGGCCTCAACATTCTACTGGTTAGCGTTACCGACCATCAACCAGCAAGGGTTCGAATCCAGGTAGTGTTAGTCGGCCCACAGTCAAATCCCATGCGTTCATCCACTTCTCGGAGCCGGTCTATAAATGGATACTTGGTTTAGGCTGCGATGTGTTGAGACATAGCACAGATATACAAGGCTGAGAGACGAGGCAACACGAGTATAAAACTCTCTCCCTGTAACACACAAATAGTAATACACAGACACAGACACACACACACACACACACACACACACACACACACACACACACACGGAACAGCCTCTCCTATTCAGCTTACACAAAAAGGCCTGACTGCATGTGGGTGAGGAGGAGTGGCGGAACAATATCAACGAAATCTCGAGATCACACAATATCAGGACCAAAATATATTTCCTACGTCTCTTCGCTCAACCTTTAATATTTATGACTGACAAGGTTTGACACGACCAGCATCTCACCATGCAAGTAACCAATCAAAACTTCTGTAAGTACAGATCCTAACGTGTGATTGGCTATACCGAAAACTCAAGCAGCAGAACACTTTTTTTTTTCCCTTTTTCTCTTTTTTTTTTTATCTAACTAGACAAAGGACTGTATGAGATTGTCCTTTTCGAATAATGGGTCTAATTATGTAGTGATAGGTAGCGTGAAGCTTTAGATATGTTTCAAACTTAGATTACGAAAAATCCTCGTTGTATACTGTTGGGTAAGCACTACTGGTATGAATAAGTCTGGCATGACTGAATCTGTCACCGCTGATCCTCAAAATGATACGAAAACTAGTCCCCAGGAATATTATAACATACTACAACAAAATTGACGAGACTTTAACTGGATTTATGTCATAAAAAAGTTATTTAACTACGAGTGTTACAACACTGATCATAACCCTAGTGTTACACACGAGCGTAACACCAACAAAATATGTTTGATCAGTTGTCGCAATTCAACTTCCAATTCATCCACGAATCTTGTACATCCCTGATTACTGAGCTTTTTCTTTACAGGAACTTATGTCTCTGAAAGAAATCCTCCTCCTCCTCCTCCTCCTCTTCCTCCCCCTCTTGCAAGAGACTTGGTTAACTGTGTTGGGGAGGATAAGCCTCCTCCTCTTCCTCCCGCTCTTGCAAGAGACAATAGACTCGGTTAACTGTGTTGGGGAGGATAAGAACCTGTGATCGTTATGTCCATACGGTAACAGAGTCCAAGTAAGACAGCCCCATCAGTCAACCCCGACCCACCCAGTTCCAGATACGTTTGGAGAGGCACGCAACTGATCATCATGCTGTGCTGATCTAGAACTGAATGTCTCGTGCTTCTTGCCTCTGTATGCATCTGTTGTCGATGATCATGACAACGTCAGTGTTGTTACTGCCGGTGTTTGTAGGCACCATGGTGGTTGTTGTTGGTGATGACAATGATGCTCTTTTGCTTTGTTGTGGGAGTAGTTTCTGTGACGTAACTCGTCCCTGTGTTGGGTTTTTCTTTCCTTGTAGTTCCAGAAGTTGCGGCCACTGACGTCGAAGGGGCTCACGTCGTTAGCATCGTCATCGTGGCTAATGATATCGACTCCGGCAACCTGTTGCCCTGGTCAACACAACCAGTCGGCCCAGATCTTGACTGGAGGTGTGTGTGTGTGTGTGTGTGTGTGTGTGTGTGTGTGTGTGTGTGTGTGTGTGTGTGTGTGTCTGCCATGTGAATGATCTCCTCCACTGTCATTTGACTTCTTCCTCCGCCAGGCGTCCTCGCTGCCACCATCTACTCCACCATACGTACTCACTGCCACCATCTACTCCACCGGTCGTAAATTCCATCACCTGTTGCTCGTTTAGATGTATTTGGTGCCAACCGTCGCTCCATCGGACGCATCTAGCACCGACTGTCGCTCCACTAGACGTATACTCAGTGCTGCCCATTGTCCCACCTGATACACACAGTGCCACTTGTTGCCCCAACAGAGACAGCAAATACCACTCTCCGCCACCTGTTGCTGCACCAGACACACACACACAGTGTCACCTCTTGCTCCACCAGGTATGGAAAGTGCCAGTTTTTGTCCAGTTAAAATGCAGTCAGTGTCACTTATCACTACACCAGACATACACAGTGTCTCTTGCTGCTACACCAGGCATACACAGTGTCTCTTGTTGCTACACCAGGCATACACAGTGTCTCTTGTTGCTACACCAGGCATACACAGTGTCTCGTTGCTACACCAGACATACAAAGTGTCTCGTTGCTACACCAGACATACAAAGTGTCTCGTTGCTACACCAGACATACAAAGTGTCTCGTTGCTACACCAGACATACAAAGTGTCTCGTTGCTACACCAGACATACACAGTCTCTCTTGTTGCTACACCAGACATATACACTTTCATATGTTATTCCACATGACAAACACAGCGCCATCTGTCTTCCCACAAGGCACATCGAGGCGCGTTTCGTTCCACTGGAAGGAGCTGGTGCCACATTGTTCCACCGCAGGTATACAGAGCCAGCTGTCACTCCACTGCACAGACGTAATGTCTTTATCAGAAATGTTAAGAGCCAACTGTTGGTCGGTTTGATATGCGAAGTGTATCCTGTTGTTCCACTATATATATCCAGTGAACGGAAAGGAGTACTTTCTAGTCTGCCTAGTACTACCTCGCTCCAGAGGAATCCTTCATTTCCCTGCTCCTGGAGAGGAGCACAACTTCAAGAGAGCAGGAACCCCATGGAAGGGATCCTGGGGTTGTGCAGTAGCAATAATACATAACTCCATCTTTTCCCTCCACCAGATTTATGCACAGTTTCATCCGTTGCTTCACAAGCCATAAAGTAGGCAACCTCCTTCCCCGACTCTACCAAGACTTTAACTACGCCCCTCGTTTTATCTCCAGACATATATAGTGTGGCACATTTTGCTCTGACATATATACACACACAGCGCCACCCACAAACACAGAGCTATCTGTAGCGGTACGAGGCCAAACAATCCTGCCTGTTAGTTTCACCACACGTAACAGCAGATGTAAACAGTACCATCCCTTGCTTGCCCAAACATACACAGTGACCCCTGTTACCGAAACAGATACACACATAAAAGCCACCTGTTACCTACACAGATGTGCACAAAGCCACCTGTTGTTATTGCACAGTGACATCTGTTGCTCCACCTGACATATATACCGTGCCACCAGTTGTTATTCTAGAGAGCATACACATTGCCAAACTCCCCTTCACGTGTGTATTCACTGACACCTACGGGTCTGCTAGAAATAAAACAAAGATCATATCTGCTGACTCACGTGATTTTCATGTCAATAGCTGCTATCCACATGACATATGTATACATTATAGACACTGTGCCATATTCACCAGACAAGCATAAAATCGAAGGAACAGAACACCGTCTATTGCACCAAGAGTCGAACGTGTACCAACTGTCGTTCTAACTGACATACGTAGTGACTGCAGCCTGTTGCCTCACCTGACCGTCACCTCTACAGCTGCATTCAGCAGCATGCTATACTTAGCAGAGTCTTATGACGCAACAAATTGGCGGCAGCAGCAGCAGTGGCGGCGGGGCAGGGGGGGCAAGATAGTGGTGGAGGTGAGGTTGTGGAGGTCAGAAGAGTGGGGGGAAAACTCCTGCTGGGGAGGGGGTAGGATGGACGATACTGCTTGCAGTCGGGGGAGGGGAGGGGAAGATGGGATGGGGAGGCATGAAGGGAGGGGTACAGGTGTGGGGAAGTGGGAGACACGAACAGTTGCTTCAGTCAAGGGGTTGGGGGTAAGTACCCAACAACCCACCCAGTCAGTACTCTAGGTACGCTCCTCGTTCCCTCGCACAGATTCTCTCAAAGTCTGAAAGGCTGAAGGTAAACGAGCGGTATTTACTAAGTTCATGCCGAGGAACAGATCGACGTAGACTGTGAGTACTCCCGGGCGCTCTGGACGACTAAATGAACGTAGTCGTGGGATGGGACGACTCACACTACAACGACGCGGGTGTGGTCGTGGGATGGGACGAGTCACACTACAACGACGTGGGTGTGGTCGTGGGATGGGACGACCCACACTACAACGACGTGGGTGTGGTCGTGGGATGGGACGAGTCACACTACAACGACGCGAGTGTGGTCGTGGGATGGGACGAGTCACACTACAACGACGTGGGTGTGGTCGTGGGATGGGACGACCTACACTACAACGACGCGGTTGTGGTCGTGGCGAAGATATCACTCTTACATTCCTCTGCCTTTTTATAAGCGCCTTGGATGACCTTCCAGTCCAGAACCACGGGTTGCCGCCATCGTGGCATTACGAGTGAAGGAGTGTCGTAGAGGTCGCCTGGCTACCGCTGGACCCAACACCGCCAACTGACCTACACTCTCCTAGCAGCAGTACCCAGCCACCCTCCCTCCGCCCCGCCCGCCCCGCCCACCCGACGAGGGAGCAGTTAGAGGAGCTCATGAGAAACGCTACCTGTTGTACCTCATGACTCCGAGAGTCCGCCCTCGACAGCTGTGGTTACGAGGACGCTCGAGAGATAAAGAAACTATGACGAAAATATCTGAAGAAATGAATGAGGGACTTTTGCCTGATGAAGATATGAAAGGCGAGATGGTGAAGGAATGATTAAGTCACTGAGGAAACCTTAAGAGTGACTAGGTTACATGGTAAATGCTTAAGCGAATGAGAGATTAGCAAGAAAGAACAAACGACTTCGCTCGTGATAGCAACGACCTGGTGCTTAAGGTTGTTAACGTCCTTCCAATATAGATCACCTATATAGAGACTTACAGTTGGTAACTGTGGGTGTCTGATAGGCGAGTCTCTCGCCTACCAGACCACAGTCACCCTAAACACAGCGTTCGGGCACTCAAAAAATCTATCCAAGTTAGAACGACATCAGATAACGAAAGACTCTTAAGCGACACGTAACATTACTCTTGCGGAAAGAATCAATTTCCTTTTTTCTTTAATGCAATCTGTGAAGGTCAGAGCACAGGAGGAGGAGGAGGAGAAGGAGGAGGAGGAGGAGGAGGAGGAGAAGGAGGAGGAGTTTCACTATGATATGGGTCCGAGTGAACGGGAGAACGGCTGCAGTGGAGAAAAGAGGTTGTTGTCCTTCTCCATGAAATAAAGAAACATAAGGTATACCTAACACGGCCTTGAGGAGGAGGGAACGCCACCACAAATGAAGGGGTAGGAAGTACGCTCCTCCGGTCAACAAGCCACAGTTAATAGGCCCACGACATACATACCCTAGAGCCTTGGACCACAAGTATATACCATACGACAACAGGTACATCAACCATGGTTCAGTGAAACCATGCAAAGGGCTGACGATTTCTAATGCATAGGGATAAGGAATATTATACTATAGTATGCAACGCAGTCACATGAACAAAATCCGTCTTCACTACTTAATGAACGACGTCATATCCGTCCTCAGTGCGTAATATGGTGTACTTCTCTATACGAGAGTTGGGGGGAAGGAGCCACTAAGTGAACGTAAAGCCATATCGCAACCTACCCGCTCGACGGAACAACCACTCGACGTAAGAAGTGAAAGGAGGGAGGGTGTGACGGGGATGATTTCTACGGTTTGAATTATCACCTTAACGCTGCGAGGCGACGGGTTGCTGGGATGTGGGTCCCAAGCGGTCTAGAGTCTTCAAGTGTCAGACGACTGCAGACTGGTTCCTGCAGAAGGACTACTCAACTGTGTCTCTATATCCCTTCAACTGCGTCTCGACGTATCCGTAGGTTTTCCTTCCCCCACACCAGTGATGCACCATCGGGAATACCCAATCGTCGAAGAACTTATCACTCCAGAGGAGTCTGCATTGACCCACTGCTGAAAGTAGCACATCCTTTGGCTGCAAGAGCCTTTGGAAAGGTCGTGGATAACACTAGGACACTTTCTTAGAAATATGCGTGTCTGTGTGTGTGTGTGTGTGTGTGTGTGTGTGTGTGTGTGTGTGTGTGTGTGTGTCAAATATGAAATAAAACATTTTCGTGTACAAAAGGTAAGATCTTTTGTCCAGTACCAAGAAGCGTTGGGGGGGACTCGGCTTTCAGAGACCTAAAGCACTCGCAGCCCCCAGATGACCCCACCCTTCACCAGCACACATGACGAAGACCTGGACACACACACACAGAGGCTGGCGTATAGCGGCACGAATCAAGCAGGACGCCATCCTGCACGTATGTACCTCACCAAAGGAAGAAGAAAACGAATTCTACGTCATCTATTATTGAAGAAAGTTCTCTTCTTCGGAGTCAGTAGCATCCGGGTGTGCAATGTAGAGACGCTAATCTTACACCCTACTGTCTATTTCCTCGCAAGGTTCGTTGTTTGGGAAGGGAGACGAGACACGAATGGAGAGACGAGAAGATGACAGGGAAGGAGAAGAATGAAGAAAAGAGAACAGGAAATGAGTTTGTTAAAAGAAAATGTTGCGCTTGACAGAAGCCGTTCCTGGACACATCAGCACCACAAACAGCCATTGAGTTATCGCACAGCGCAAGTTACACCGATAAACTGTGTGTGGGAGACATGTCCCCCACGTCTCAACTGATTTGCCAAACCTTCAAACAGCGGAACGGTGCAAGATGGTATTTAAATCTTTGACTCCTTATGTGACGCTATCGCAAGCTTATTCTGACCTAGGTGCTCAGTGTCACACTTACAAAAGGTAATTCGTCTTTTTCTTACACAATTCTGCAGGATATCGCTATCATGGGTTAAAGTCAACTTAGATTACTTAGTATGAGTCGTCCAGGAAACTTTTTATTGTTCTTGTCACTCAAAGGCAATCATCATCAGTTCACATCTGCCAAAACTATAATGTGTGTGATCCTATGACTCACACACATGTTATATTCTCTACTATCATGATCCTCTATTTCCCCTCGTAAACACTGATAAGAGAGGACTTGCGGAGTGCACGGGAGGATTAGCGTGTGCCTGTGGGAGGAGCAGGGGTTCTGTCCCTGGGAACCCGCCAACACAGGGCGAGACAGGTGCGCCTGCCTGGCTACCTTTGACCCGGAACCCGCCATCACACCCTTTGATTCAAGCCAGTAAAACCACCTCACCCGGCGGGGTAAACTCATAAATTTTGCCGACTCCGCATTGATATTGCTCTTAACTCCAGTGCCCACCGGATCACTACCCTCAAATTATGATATTAAAAACCACTTGACCTTATACAATCCGAATCGAAGAGAGAATGTTGTAGAGCCGAGAGTATATGATCTTATTCTCTATAACTGATTAACTTCCCAGGTGAGGCAGTAATTTGTGAAGTCAAGATACCAGCATAACTTGCTTTTCCTACCTGACGTAAAGCAAACCTCATACCAGAAAAACACACACAAGAGAACTTTTGATAGTGTGATCATATGCGATCAAGATCTCGATCAGGTTAGTTATGTTCACACTACTAGTATACCCACACAACCTGTTTAAAAGCCTGTCACAAGTCAGAGATATTCTGCCTGATCCAAGAATCTTATTATGGGTCTGGCTGACCCTGAGTCCCTGCCTATTGCGTCTAAACTGATCGTGCGATTATCATTTTGAGAGGCAGGGGCTCTTGTTTGAGAGAGAGAGAGAGAGAGAGAGAGAGAGAGAGAGAGAGAGAGAGAGAGAGAGAGAGAGAGACTTCATCAATGTTAACATGAACTGACCTTCTCAGAATGTCCGAGACAAAAGCTAAAGAAGTAAATATATGCAGCACGTAATTCACAATTTGAACACAAATTGCGACCACTTCCAACGCTTTTCCCAGACACACTATCATTACCAGAATCCTCTGCGCATCAGTCCTCACACACACACACACACACACACACACACACACACACACACACACACACTAGCTCTTGGTTACAGTCCTACCTCCTCCACATACCACTCTATTTATTCTGATACACTTCACACCACCGCTTTTACGTTCCACACAACCCCTCCTTCAGACTACACCACCACATTAACATTCCACGTTGTCACCTCCTTCACACTAATCCATTTCCTCCATTCCACAACACTATCTTAACACACTGCAACACTGCCTCCGTGCAACACTCCCACCTCCTCATTCTCTACGCCAATACCACAACACCACAATCTCAACGGTCCACGCCACGACCTCCACACCCACCACCACCACATCTACATTTTGTTACACCACTTCCTGTCTCCACAGCACCGTCTCCACATTACCCCGCCATAATTTCTACACTATCACCTTTCCACTCGAAAATGCAACTTCCTCACTATTAACTCCACACTTTGCGCTGTCACTTCCACATTCTACAAATCCACATTAGACTCCAAATGTCTATCCTACAGGTCTTTCCTACCGTCCTTATGCTCCACACCAACACCGTTAAACGACCACCACAACACTCTACAATGCCAACACCGCCAATCACCTACACACGCTCCGTCCTACCAACACCACAATACAAACATCCACCTTCGGTACACCATCTTCATACTCCACACCACCAACTCTACATTCCACATACTACCTCCAAACTACCCCCTCTACACTCCACATACTATACCTCCACACGACCAACTCTACACTCCACATACTACCTTCCCACGACCATTTCAATGTTCCACCTCATCACCACCACCACCGTGAAACTCCACCTCTCCACACAGCGAGGCATGGAGCCTCCCAAGCTGCTGCATCACCAAGGACGACAACTTCTCATCAAGCTGGCTAAAACACTCCTCAGGTTTCTGGGTTTACCGTTAAGCTTAGCGTCACACTCAAGGCTTTGAGTTTCAGGTCCTGCTGTGGTAAGGAGGACCATGATATTCTGCTGTAGGTCATGGCCCTTCTGTGACGAGAGACCCAATGGTATACAGGCGTTCAATCATGGTAGTCGTAGTGTGCCAAGAAGACCGGATATATACAGGTAGACACCTATGTCGTGATCTTGCCGTGCTAATAGAACACGACAGAGGGGCATCCCCCATGGTCCTATTGCCTTAAGACTATGTGGATCATTCTGCCAAGAGTTCTCATAACATAAGTCTGTAGGTCCATGGCACCAGAAGCACCACCATGACATATACCGTGTTTGTTCATGGTGCTATACCGTTAACAGGAGTGCATGACGTGGTATTGCCCTAGCAAGAAGATCATGGTCCTACTGTGCTCTTTGAAAGGCCATGAGAGAACGTGCGCCGACCAGATTCCTCTTCTACCTCGAACTCAGGCAAGAATCTCGAGTGGTTTTTTTTCTTCCACTCGACACAGAACAGGTCGAGGTTGAAGGTCGAAGGGCCATAGCAGTTATTCCTTACACCATTGACGTGTGGTCTTGTCATTCTACTGTGACTGGGGAACAAAAACCTATAATACTAGAGAGCGGATTCCTGGCTCAGGGACCCGTTTTGCAAGAGTTGACCAATAGCGACGATGAAGAAGGAAATACTCTGTTTTAACTGGTTGAAATAAAAGTACTACAGGAGTTCTTGTTTCCTTTATCCTTACCTAGTCGCGATTCAAGGAATCTCTGTCATGAGATTATATGCAATTAAATGCTTTTCCCTTTGATTACATTAGGGTTACCTGGCCAAGTCGTAAGGATTCTGAGAGACAAAATTTGTGGTGACTAACTCTTACTTGTAATTATGTAAAATCTTATCATCCACAGATTTAAAAGTGAATTCTATAAATGATGGTTCTTGATAAAGACTTACAAGGTTCACTATCTGCATCATCCCAGTCCATTACTTCTGTTGCTTGTGTTGAAGTTTCATTGCTTATGTCAATCATTTTGATTTACCACTCAATCTTCTATTCCTTATCAAGTATATACATATATATATATATATATATATATATATATATATATATATATAGATATATATATATATATATATATATATATATATATATATATATACTTGTGTGTGTGTGTGTGTGTGTGTGTGTGTGTGTGTGTGTGTCATAACCTCATTATGTAAAAGAAGTAGAATGAAGAGCTATTTAAGCTAAACCCTTAAAATGCGATCGGTAATTTTTGCAGGTTGAGGAGGAGGAGGAGAAGGCAAAGGGGATGGAGAAGGAGGAAGGGGAAGCAACAGGAGGAGGAGGAGGAGGAGGAGGAGGAGGAGGAGGAGGAGAAAGATGATGGACTAAAGCCTGGGTTGCTCATTCGCCCTCAGGCCCACGTTTGCTTCTCATTAGTCACCCAGTGTGGCGCGTGCACTTTACCCGCGTGACTGCACGTGTTTCTTTCTTTCTTTGATCTTCACTTTCTTAAGAGTTGATGGCAGGGCTGGAGAGTGTGCTGGTACTGAGCATATATTTTGTGAGACGGTGTTGCCCGGGGTGACTGCCACCGCTGATGGTCTGTGGTGTGCGTAAAATGTCTTACTCATTCCTTGCAGTTTATCATTTGCACGGAGGGTGCCGAGACTGCATCATTACTCCAGACTTGAGGCATAAGGGTTTTTCTTAGCTTGTATATATATATATATATATATATATATATATATATATATATATATATATATATATATATATTTATGGCAGAGGGAGAGTGAACACAAGGATGTGAAGATGTGAAGCAGTCTGCTTTATGACTGGCCTCTGAAAGTCTGGCTGGATACGAGGAGCAGCCACCATGCAGAGGAGCTTCCTTGATCTCTGATGAGTAAAGAAAAAGTTAGGTGGAGTCTTGGAAGAGGAAGAGGAGTTACGAACAGCATAAGAGAAAAGGATAGAATTCCGTGTGGCGCTAACTAGGAATATGGGAAACGAAGAGGAGGATCTACGAGAAAATTAGAATGAGTTCCATAAAGAGAAATAAGGATACATGTAGTTTAGAGAAATAAGGATTCATGTAGCTTATATTGGATTAAATAGATAAGAATGGAAAGTTTTCACTGGAACCACAATGCATGTACAGTAGACACTGGAGTGAAATAACTAACTCCAATCTACTACGCAGTGGAGGGAGACCCCACCCTGTTTACAAGCAGAGTGGACTGATACAAGTGGAAATTTACCAGTGAAAGCAAATATTCTACCCGACAGGTGAACGCAAGTGGAACATGGGTGGAGGACCCAGGAGAGAGTGGATGCTGTTAGCCGACAAAGACATTAGTATTCTAGGAGAAAATTAAGATTGAAAATATCGGGAGTATCTAATGTATTCCATGGTGTATATATATATATATATATATATATATATATATATATATATATATATATAAAGCCGAGATGACATTACACACCCTTGTCGCAGGTTTACCGTGTAACCTCCTGTCTTCCTACTCGTAGGTACACACCTCACTCTCTTGACAGACACCGTCTCCTCACTGCTTCTGACACCTTTCCTTCCACATCATATATACGCTACTCCTTCCATCCTCAAAGCATCGCTTTCAACCTTATCATACGTTTTCTCCCCCCTCCCCCTTCCCACATCCAGGAACACCCACACACACACACACACACACACACACACACACAGTCCACCCCACCTTGCAATACCTACAAAGCAGCTTGCCTTATCTGCCGTACAAGGCCTTGGGCACAGCAACCCCGTATCAACCCATCCTCACCCATCACTTTCCTCAAGGTGAACATGATAATTTGACAATAAAAGAAAGGGGGAAATGGGGGAGTTCCTCCTAATAATAATTACAGCCGTGACGGTGACCAGCTCAAGACATAGATGGTGAAGGGCAGCGATGCCTGCTGGCAAGTCTAGTGACTTTACAAACTTTTATTGCAGCCGGAACACACTTCCAACACACGCCTCACTGTCTCTATAGGTCGTCGAGAGAGGGAACACCACTATGAAGGTGATATGCTCAATGTGCACAATATCATGAATAGACTCTGATGTTTAATGGTTGTACATGACAGATGAGATCTGACGAGGGGGAACAGTTGCAGATGCAAAAATATGGTCCCATGATAGTTAAAGGTTCGTGTGTGGTTCAAACATGGGGTAAAGCAACACATGATACCCGTTCATGAAACAACGCCACGCGGTTCACGTAGGCTGCCACGTGACGGAGGCGCATTATACAACAGCCAAGAAAAAGACACACTCCGCCATGACGGATGTGTAAACGTTCCGGTAATTTTTTTATACAACCCTGAAGTATCTGAACATCAAAACCACGACTGTGCGACCCTTGCGTATGACATTTTGGCCTTTGACCTGACCCTCAAGTGAGAGGGCAAGGGGAAAGCTGTAATGTCCAAGGGGTTTAGGGAACTATCCGCATGGCTACACCCTGGTTGCGATCCAGTAATACTATAGAGACACACGAGGAGACAAATTGTTTGAGGAGTAAGCAACTGAGTGTCACCCACAAGTCTCGTGTTCACATACGGCACGTGGAGTAGCAGAGGAACACGGACCACCACCACCCGTGGCCTCTGAGGGAGATGGAACACCACTTGGCAACAACTGGTTATGATGGGATCAGATTCAACACAATTATAAGGTCGCTGGCGGTGAAAGGAGAGGATCCCTCTATAACCCCACCGCAGGCCACAAGTGAATGTCTTGAATCCCCCTCTAAGGTCATATAGACTTAAGAATATGTAAGATGATCTTAATGATGTGAATGTAGGTTTCAAGTCTACCTTCTCCTCATGCCTTTTCACTTATTTCTTACTTTATAAAAAAGAAAGATATGTGGGACGTGCTACCTACATGGAAATTAGCGACATGATTATAATGTGATAATTTATCAATAAATATAAGGTTAGAGAGAAAGATTATAGTCAGCAGGGTTCCCGGGCTGTAGCCTGACGCAAGAAGGAAGGAGGAGACACGAGGTAATAAACAAGACAACAAGGGTGGCAGGAAAATAAGTGAGGGAGGGAACTCATGACTTACGTAAGTATAAGGGAACAGGACCTCCCCCTGCCCGTGCCCACTCTCAAGGTGGACGAAGACAACGAACGTGGGGAGAAAGGCTGGAAAATGCGTGAGGAACTCCATACTTGTCCTTGGATGATGGGGGGGTGAGAGGGTTAGGGGTTGTTGTTGGTGGTGGACGTTAGTGGACTCCTAGTTACAAGAATATATATATATATATATATATATATATATATATATATATATATATATATATATATATATATATATATATATATATCCTGTCAAAAGCAGATTTAAAAAAAAAAGAACTGCAAGCGACACAAGACAGAAGCCTCAGAACAATCACCGGCTGCCCAGCAACCATTAACATAACACACCTGCATAACGAGACGGTAATCCTTCCGTCAGTACATCATCTTCATATGCTTGGTATTCATTTCTTTGTGACAGCACGAGCCAGAGGAGCCCTCGCATATCCAAAGCATTCCACAACCAACCACCAACGGCCCAGGAACACATAAAACACTCACAGATCGCCCTTCCCTAAATAGAAAGAAAACGGTGACAAAGCTCACATACACCAAAATGATCGGACAGCCACTAAAAGCCGCCCTCCTAACCCACAACACACAGACACACTTGAAACCACGATTCCCAGACGTGAACGAGTTACACTGTCTCGCCTCTGTATGTGTGTGTGTGTGTGTGTGTGTGTGTGTGTGTGTGTGGCATACAGGAAGTGCCGGATCATCTTCCTTACCCACACAACCTTACGGAGGTGACGGAAAGGAAAAAAAAAATATTACGTCTCCTAAATGCTCATCAGAGGTGTATACGTCCCAGGGAAGTTGCTAAGTTTCGTCGTGATAAGGAAGAAGACACCGTGACCGTCCTTGGCTTCCCCAGTAAGACCTTGACGACTTGTATATACCCCCCTCCTCCCTGGCGTCCTCCCTGTGACCGAGAGAGAAGAGAAGGAAAAAAAAACATCCTTTTAATCCTTCCTTTGTCCTCCAGCCCCTCTTGTTGCGCCCCCCCATCTCGCGAAAGCCCTGTTGGTGCTCGAGAGACACACTGAACCTCTGCTTCTAATGTCTCTTAAAGGTTTGGTTCTGTTTCGTGTGAATCGGTTTATACGGGTCTTTAAAAACCACATCCGGTTCGAGTTCAAAATTCTAGAGGGCGTGCAGTGTCCGACTTCTAGAGGCTGTGTGAAAATGGTCCGTATTACCATTGACGTGGTTTCGAACCCTTGTCTGGCCGCAGCTCGCGGCTTCTTGAAACAAGATTCGTTGTTCTGAATCGTGATATCTTTGTGTAGGGCGTGGGTGTCGATGGTTCCCGAGTTGAATTCGAATCGAGGACACACGGAAATGTCAGCCTATAATCGTGATATAATTACGGTAAACGTTCAAAGAAGATGTGGAAGACAGCAAGGAGGAGGAGGAGGAGGTGGAGAAGGAGGAAGAGGAGGCTAGCAATAAGGAGGAAGGAGAAGCAGATGAAAAACAGGAGGAGGGAGATGAAAGAACAGGAGGAGGAAGACAAAAGATGGAAGAAAAGAAAGATGAAGAAAATAGGAAGGAGGAATAAGAAATGATTTAGCGTTAGAAAACACAGGAAAATTGCGATAATGATATTGATGATGATTCTAACGTTAATCATATTGAAAAAAAATATGATAATCATGAATAAAAAAGAGATGAAGATAAATAAAACATCTATGATACAGAACTGATGTAGTCTGGATGTAAGATAATACCCATTACGTAAGGTGGTGTTAGTTGCAACGAAAGACAGGACAAAGGATTCAGATAAGAGTGAGCAGGCTGGTAAACTAGATTATGTAAGAGCAAGAAGTGAATGTTGTATAGCCAGAGGGAACCCTGTACTTGGCACAAAGATGATCATTTTCTGGTATGAAATGTATGACGTACAAAAAGTGTTCCAACGGCGCTCGTAACAGATACGAACACACGCTTTGAGGTAGGACGTGATTCATTACACAGTACCTTGATGACCATACCAGATCTAAAACGCTGAGTGAGAGGACTTTTAAATGAGCATTACAACAAAGATGAATAATAAAAGGCGTATTTGCCCCGACATATGAAGGCAGACTATGTGCATGGCAGAGAACACAGGAGAAAAAAGAAAGAGACCAATATTTTGCTTTGAATGAATACCGGTGTCAACAGTACCATGTAACGAGAATATAGAAGACGTGTAGCAGGTTTCTGAGCTTACTTGTAACAAGAACGAACCGGTTATGAAGGAGAGAAAGAATGTGAACCAGAGAGAGAATGCGACCTGATGACATGGTAAGGACTGATTGTATGATCTTCGGTAACTGATTCTGGGATATATATATATATATATATATATATATATATATATATATATATATATATATATATATATATATATATATATATATGTATATATATATAAACGGTAGAATTATCGTAATTATTGTTTCGGACATCACTTGTTTGCGATAGAAACGATCAGAATTGTCTAAAAGACATGAAAATCCACAGGAAAAGCAACTTCAACCAAACCAAACCTAACAAACCTAGTCTAATCTTACCTAACCTAACAAACCTAGTCTAACCTAACCTAACAAATCCGCTGGGTATCCATACATATCAATACCATAACATACACTTCTCAACCTACTGGTAATATGCAAAGCGACCTTCTTAAAGCCCGCCTTGTCCAGTTATACGAAAGAAAGTGGCATTAATGTTAAGTGAACGGTTAAGATCTGAAGGCCTTAAAGAAACAATGTATCTGAAGGTAATAATGAATCAGGTTACTACACACACGAGGATCTGGACTCTCAGGTTACTCTCGCCTGGAGAGTAACGGTATTATTTTCGTCGTTTGCGAATGTCGGGAAGAAAAGGATAAAACGAGTGTGCCTTCCATCCTAAAGGAATGAAGAACATTTACAGGTAAGGGAATGAAGAACATGTATAGATAAGAGAATGAAGAACACTTATGGATAAAGGAGTGAAGAACACTTATAGATAAGGGAGTGAAAAGCACGTATAGATAAGGGAGTGAAGAAGACTTATAGATGAGGAAATGAAGAACCCTTATAGATAAGGGATTGAAGAACACTTATAGATACGCGCTGAATCGTAAATAGGATCAAAAAAAGATGTAAGTGGATTAGAATGAGAATAAACAAACGAAATAAAAGATAAATGATAATGAATATATACTTTAGGATTCAACTAAGAAAAAAACAAAGGAACAGTATACAAAAGTTAACTTTAGACCCAGCGAAGTGTAACTCTAAAATGCAACAGTAAAATAATAATTTCACTACAAAATTAAGATTAACGATAGGCGTTATTTTGACGTAAGTACGAGAGAAAGGTGACAAGTTTCCTAAAATTCTAAAAAAAGAAAAAACTCGTCAGACCGTTTTGTTTATGCAATATTTTGTAAAACCGGGTTTGTAATAAACGGGTGATAAACCCACTGCAAGGCCAGCGGATGCCACAAGGTGGGGTGAGAACAACAATATAACAAATGCAGTTGACTAACAAGCCATTAGATTAGAACTAAATGATACTGTGTAATCTTGAGTGTGATGTGAGCCTCCTCTGTCCAGCAGTCACTACCATATAATGAATCATGAATCAAGAGATCCCTACTGTTGTGGTGGTTAACGATTGCACGATGGTTCTGGACGTGGAAGACGCGTTTTACGTACGTAATATTTCTCCATCTAGTATAGGTTTATAGGTTTAAGGCACTGTGGAAAACTCCGTCCACAGCAACTGTTGGGCAATGTACACCCGTCTGAATTTCATTAGCCTAACTCTACGTTGCAGTGAAATATGAGTTACCATATGAATTTACATATCTTGAAAATATCGTCAAAAAATGAAGGTTTATATAACATTTAATCAAACAAACAAGGAGCCTTTATATAACTCTAGACAATGTATATACCTCTCCAGAATGTAGACACCTCTACAGAATGTATATACCTCTACAGAATGTAGATACAACTCTACAGAATATATATACTTCTACATATCTCTACTGTCCATCTACGACAGAAGATCCTATCGTCTCGGAAACAACAGAAAGTCGCCAAGCAGAAGATGGGTGACTGCTCGCCACCAGGCGCTCCAAGAAGACCTTGCACCACGACCTCACGTTTCCTCCCGTAGAAGACCTCGATGGCTCACAGCAAAACCTGTACCAACCCATCACTACCTAATCCCTCCCTCAAGGTGAGCGTCACAGTTTCTCAAACCAGTGTATTAACAGCAAAGCACACACACACACACACACACACACACACACACACACACACACACACACACACTCAAAACCTGATCTGTAAATATTGATGATTTCCATGAAAATAACAACAACCTGTTTTTCGGCTGTGGAAGAGGAAGTGCTCTCTTATCCCCTTAGGTGAGTGAACTTGTAAATCTTGTCTGCTTCCTCTTGGTCCGTGTAAGAAAAACAAAATCCATTGATGTAACACTGCCATATACTTGATAACAACACTGAGAGAGCTACTTCCTTTTTACTCTGTTATTGTCTCTATTACATAATGACTCTAAGCTCAATATCCACGTGATATCTAGCATTCTTTGCGCCCAGCTGCTCTGCACAGTTCTGTCTCTTACCCTTCCTCTTGCACGTAACAGAAGAGAACGCCACGGATGTCAACATCATATCCAATGGTACACGAGCAGGACAGGAGATTCCGTGACCTCCAGAGAGTTGAATTCTCCTAAAAGATGTCACAACTCTACTTTGAGCAGCCGTGATAAGACGCACATGTGAAAGCAGCCTTTACCACAACTGGTTATATATGAAACATGTGAAGTACATTAAGCTAGACTTACGCTGTAATGTTTTCAGAATGTGTCGTCCCTCATGAAAAAAGTAAAAAAAATAAAGCCATTAAAAATAATTATACAGATGAACGAGTGTAATGAGTGCTGTCGTCTGCAACCCCGGGCTAATAGTGTGGTTTGTTTCCCTTCAAAGCCACGGATGGTGTTATTAGACACGAGGCGAGAGCCGCTAGAGTGAGGAAGACTATCTCTTGTAATATGCGTTAAGGATCCTGTGGCCCAATGGAAACCAGTGTGCTAAAGTAGATGGGAGTATCGAATACGTTGAGAGTATGATGATGAATTAATGGGAGACATGTTCTTCATCAGGGAAAAAAAGGGTACTATGCTCTGTCTAAGCTTAGAGTAAGCGGGGATGATATGATAGACAATGCTGATAGATAAAGAGATACGTATGGCAAGTGTTCCTTGCTGTATTTCACATGGATGAGGAGCCTTCCCTCTTGTGGCACATCAGCTTCATGAATGTAGTATAATGGTTGCATTATATACCACTTGTGATAGGCGAAAGAGCGTACGAGAATAGATATAGAATAGAAAATAGATGGATAGATTGCTGAGACAAGAGGGGGATGGAGAGGAGGCTCATCCTTCAGTGCAATCGGACCTGAAGGCCCGCCAAGGTAAGGCGAGGCGAGGTAGGCGGTGCGAAAAGGAGTCAAGAGGCCAATTAGTTTTGCCATGTCAGGCTGAGGGAAGACGGGTGCGAAAGGGCGTGAAAATAAATGAAGTCCTTTTAAGGGGAGGAGGTGAGGGAGAAAGTGAGCTGTGTAAGTATTAATGGGGTGCATCTCTCTCTCTCTCTCTCTCTCTCTCTCTCTCTCTCTCTCTCTCTCTCTCTCTCTCTCTCTCTCCCCAATTCATCCCACCGCGTCCATGCAAATGAAGAGAGAATCTGTGAAGTCCAAAAAAAGATTATGAGGACCTCTATACTTAAGCTTCAAGGAGTATGCAAATAGCTCTTCAGTTACCTTGGAAAAGCTCACGTGATGTATGGAAACGTATCTAAATCGCGATCTATACACAGCTCGTAAAGTATTTCCAGAGGCATAAATGCCCAGCCTAGCCCACCCCAGCCTTAGACTTACGACCCAACACCACAGCTGGTCTACAGGAACAGACGAGTCGGCGGCCTTCAGACCCAACAACCTGCAGGAGAACCTGACGCAGAGGAAACCCACCTCTAAAAGCCACTTATAAGATGGCCACGAATTTCGGAGTGATAAGGACCCTCTCTCTCTCTCTCTCTCTCTCTCTCTCGTTTTACGTAAGGATGTCATTATGGTCGTCGGCCTTGTCGTTCGGAGGACCTTGACTAATCGCCCAACCCTCCCAATTCCCCCCTCTAACACCCATCCCTCGCCCGTACCCTCTACCCTATCATTATCTACCCGCCCCTACCTCCCTCCCCTTCTTCCTCTCCCTCTCTTCCACCTCAGCCTGACACATTTGTCATTAGGTCCGGCATCTGCTCAAGGGGGTTTTGCTGAGATAGCGGAGATGCCCTTACTTTGCACTCCACCTTTGCAATTTATTGATGTAAAGCTTCGACGAAACGATGTGTAAACGAGTTTGATAACCTGAAAGACCTTAGTCACACTGGTCGTGTCTTTAAGCTTCCTGCAACAAGATCCGACGTTCTCCTCTAGGGGTCGTGATGTCTTTGGGACACTTCGAAGTCTTTGGGACACTTCGAAGTCTTTGGGACACTTCGAAGTCTTTTTTCTAACCTTGTGAAATATCTTCTCAAGAAAGTAAATACAAATACACGCCTCCGTAAAGTGGTCTTTCATTATGAAAAGATATGACAAATCCCTAAGCCTTAACTTTAGCACTATTAAGACATCCTTATCATTTGATATTGAAACTAAACCGTCTTGTATAGCATTCGTACCACAAAATACAACTAATTATCTTGAATAATGATCGCCACGAGTTGATCATCGACTCATGACGAATCACTCGACAGTAATTTGACGGCACCCAAAGTGTATCTCGTTGAGTAACTGAGAGGAACGATCAATCACAAAAAAAAACATTGGCATATATCAGCTTGACACAGTAACCGAAAGCCTGAATATCAGTGTGGGAGTGACCAAAGACCTGGTTCTCAGTTAGAGGAAGCGATCCAAGACTCAACTGTGGTGACCATGACTCGAAACCGGTTTCAGGCGGTGACAACCGAGTGTAATCCAGACTGGATCACCAGTTTGAGTAATTGGACCCAACCAAAGTTTGACCAGTGATTAGAGAGTGATTGTTCTGGAAGGCTCGACCATCAGACTGACTGAGGGAGGGAGACTAACGCGAGTGTCAGTTCGAGACGGTAATAAAAGGGATCGACCCCTAGTTTCAAAGGTTTTAAGACTCTCGAACACATGTTTGAGATGGACCACCAATTTGAAACGGGGACCGAAGATTCGACCGCCAGTTTGAAACGATGACCCGAGGATTCGATAACCAATTTGAAACAGTGACCGAAGATTCGACCGCCAGTTTGAAACGATGACCGAGGATTCGACAACCAATTTAAACGGTTACCAAAGATTCGACCACCAGTTTAACAACTTTTAATTGCAAAGAGTGACCAGTGATTTCACTGACAGTCTCTACTATACCCAATGAGACCAGCGAAAGATTTCACCACTACTTTAATAGTACTAAAAACTGGTTCCTCTTTCTTAAAAGCGACCCAAAGCTTCGACTACCCGTATAACACTGCGACTGTAACCTGAGTCACCAGCTTGACAGTGACTTAAACTTCACTCTCAGCCGAGACAGTGACCACAGCTCGATGACGAGTTTGAGACAGCGACTGCGACACTGGTTCACCAGGTTTACAGTGACCAGAGCTGTAGGCTAATCCAGTCATCAGTATAGACACGAAGACGACTTTCAGCAGGAGGAGAACTGTGTACCCACATGACGTTCATTACCACCCAGCATTTCTTCTGAGCAAAATCTAATCACACAACCACAATGGTGGATAATATGGGATCTAATAGATATCTGAATAGCCAGATATGTATTGAGATACTCAGTTAATTACACTACCACAATGCTGCATTATATGGTATCTAATAGATATCTGAATAACAACATTATATCAGTATCTAGATACCTAGAATTCGAGCAGTGCTGTTACCACCACCCGTTAACCTTATAAAACTTGTAAGCGTTTTGACAACATTTCAAGAATCATTGCTCGACTTTTAATCTTCTTTTTTATAATTGTACTTATGTCATTTAATCAAATGTCAATAATCAATGTTGAGTCAAAGTGTAATCTGACCTTTGCAGAAAGTCACACTTTACACTTGAGTTTCACATGAATGTATATACCTCCTAGCATGTATATGCCTCTTACAATAGCTCTTCTAACTTTCATAAAATCATGCATTAGCAGAAAGGTAAGATGATTCGGTTACCCCTTTTTGTTGTTGTTGTGGGATAAACGTATGCAAAGTAGGTTAGTTGGCCAATTTTGAGAGACGATCACATAGACGCATGTGTAGGTGGCTTGGAGCTTATCACAACTAACAGACTTTATCCGCTTTACACCAGCGATGGAGTCTATACCCAAGATGTGGGCTATACACCATATGAGAGCTATATACATCAGATGTGGACTATACACAAGATGCAGGCTATACACAAGATGCAAGCTATACATCAGCTGTGGGCGGTGTACCAGATGTGAGCTACAGACCAGATTGACGCTATACACACGTGATGACTTCGTAGCACTCACCTATCCTCAAGTGCAGTGTCTGTAGATAAGTGAGATGATGCTGATGCTCATGTAATTCATGTTACGAAGCCTACACAGTCTTCAGAAGAGTGTGTATATTATCATATCTCATCGTTATACTTCAAGAGGACTGGCTGGGAGACCTTGGCACATGTTTTTGGCTCAAGTTTTTTTTCTTCATAATGAGGTTACTGATCTTGGTGTCCTTATAATACATCATGGACGTTGATCTATCGTCGACGCTGCTGTCTGACACCTGTAGTGACTGCACGGTGATCTGACGAAGTACCCGTCTTTCACCTTTATGGGTCGGAGACATTGGCTACGGATGCAGGGTTTTAACGACTGCATCACCACGGGTGTTGGAGCAAACGTTGTGTCATGCTCCTCTTTATCTCGGCTACTCATTCGTTATATCTGGTGTTAACGAGTACTTGCCGACTTCGTTGAAAATCTTGGTAGAGGAGGGTGTCTCATCTTAGGTAGCTCTTATAGACTCGTCTGAAGGACCTTATAGCACTCATTTTATAGCAGTCAGGGCATTAACTGGCTCCAGGCAGGAATCATCCAACATCAGTAGATTTTCTGTACATTTGAGTGGAATAGGTGAAGGTCTTCATGCCTCATATGATCATCAGAGAGGAGGGATTCTGCTCTCATTATCAAGTTCATAAATTTAAGTATCGAGTTCGTCTTCACAGAAGTGTTACCGGACTCCGCGTGCATATGGTTACACTACGAGTGAAAAGTCGTCTCCGACGAAGTTGTAACAAGAGGAAGGAAATGAGTACAGTCGCGTGGGGAAACTTCTCATTTAAAAGAAGGCAGTCAATTCCCTGCTCCTGACTGGAGAGCATCTCTGAAGATGTTAACAAATTTTAGAGAATTGAGTTATCAGGGTAGACTAAGACCCTTACATTTGCCCACCACAGAAGACAAGAGAGTAAGGTTGACTTGATCACGACCATTACGTCTAGAAATCAGTTTGATGGTCATGTAAACAGCTCTTTGAATGATGCTGGGGTACAACAGCTAAAGGCAGTGACATGAGATCAGAGAAGAAATTTTTAGAAAGGATGTAATAAAGCACCTTCATAATATGACAGCAGTGGATGAATGGAATAGAGTGAAGCAAAGAATAGCATGTACATTCGAACAGCATAAAATATCATGGTAGAAAATGGTCAAAATATGGGGCCCCCACGAGTGTAAAACTCACTCCCCTCATAGGTGCTTGCATTGAAGTAATTACACACACTTGCACAAAAAAGACAAATAAAAATGAACAAAGTTCATAATTCACGAGATGGAGCCTAACGGCTGAAGAACTCCCTCCTCATACTTTACAAGTAAAGGATTACACACACACACACACACACACACACACACACACACACACACACACACACACCTATCAAAGAAACTTTCAGTGTATCGTACCATTCCCAACCTTGGTGCATGCAGGCACCTCACAGAAGACATTGCAACTGTGCACTTTAAACCCTATCCTAAGTATTGCCCCGAGGCTAAAGTTTGCATCAGGATTAGCCTCGCATTTGGTCCTTATCTAGCAACGTGGCTAATCCCAAGGAAGTGTCAACCACAGGTCATTATGATCACTGGATCGTCGAAGATTATCACATTTCGCCTTCACTCGTTCACTTAATAAATTCTCAACGCGTCTCTGCTTCCATGCCAGGGAGGGAACTGGTCACTAGGGTCGACGATAAGACACGTGCTGTTTCTCCATCGAGAGCAATCACTCTACTCAGGGAAATATTCATTGTCTATTTCCTCTACTGGATAACAAGAAGTATAGAGGTTAGTTTGATCCAACCCTACTCGATGGCTTGAAGTATAGAGGTTAGTTTGATCCAACCCTACTCGATAGCTTGAAGTACAGAGGTTAATTTGATCCAACCCTACTCGATAGCTTGAAGTATAGAGGTTAGTTTGATCCAACCCTACTCGATAGCTTGAAGTATAGAGGTTAGTTTGATCCAACCCTACTCGATAGCTTCAAGTACAGAGGTTAGTTTGATCCAACCCTACTCGATAGCTTGTTAATGGCAATGACTCACGTGTGATCAAGTCTACCTGGTGTGCGCCACGCCTTCCTTCTGCCACGCCCAACCTCACCTGTAAAGATAAGTGAGATACATTAAGCCACATACATTGAATAAAACATGAGACAATACACAGTAGTACAATATCTGATGACACGACGCCATGAGCCGTTAACGCGGCCATAACTTGGTCAGTTTACATGACAGGACGACAAACTTGAACCGGTTCTTCACTTGTACATACAAACACACACACACACACACACACACACATATGTGTGTATATATATATGTATATATATATATATATATATATATATATATATATATATATATATATATATATATATATATAGATAGATAGATAGATAGATAGATAGACATATATAGATAGATAGATAGATAACTAGATAGATAGATTAATGTAAGTGAAATCCGCCTACAAGCGCTTACACCTTGAGGGAAAGGTCACTTCGACGAGTCTATATCATCATCAATAAATGAATAAATAAATATGTGTATATATACATATATATATATATATATATATATATATATATATATATATATATATATATATATGTAATATATAAGGGAAAAGTGCATGTGATAACGAACGATGAATTTCAAATTGTTTACAAATGAGGTTGTAGATTGTAGAACATAAGAGAGTTGATGGATCTTAAACCGCATGGACAAAGATCAACCCGAGATTGTAAATGCTGATCAAAACATCGTTAGACTGCTGGAAGAACTGGGCCAGTCCAACTACGTCAGAAGGATCGGAGGCGATACCCATCCCCCACCTCCACACAGGTGTTCCAGGAGAGTCAGATGGAGTTTTCCTTAGTCTTTCTCTCATACTGAGACTCGATACACGGCGAGGGGAGTCCCGGGGGATGAGAAATGTGTAGATATTGTCCCAGTATATATATGCAGGTAGAGGTGGAAATGCTCCCGTGAACTATATACCCTGGTGTTACTAACGATAACGTAAGATTTCATAATATGAAGAAGAAAGAAAAAAATAAGTTCGAGAAATATATCAGATGCGGTCATTGGTTTCTGTGCATTGAATATGACAGCTGGAGAGTGGCTGCAGGTAAATAAGAATTTTGTTCATATATTACCGACGCTACCTCGCTAATGCGAGAAAAATCAACTGGCGCCACCTCGCTGATATGGGAAACGGCGATCAAGTATAAAAGATATATGTATATACATATATATATATATATATATATATATATATATATATATATATATATATATATATATATATATATACATATATATATGACAGAATCTCGAATACATAAGACTTTACGGTGATGAGCAGTTTCGATTCAGAGTTTAATGGTCATGTGTTAGTTTTCTAAGAAAACACATCCCCAACATGTACAGAGGAGAAACAGATGGGTGGAATTTACATTCATCTAGAGTCTTGCATTAACATTTGTTACGGTGCCTCATGGATAAAAGTTATAGGTCGCGACAAGAAAGCAAGATGGTATGAGCGTCAAGAAGCAAAGATGGATTAGATATCCCAATGGATGTGTGAATGTTGATTTGGAAAATGCTATTCGTGTGAGTGGACGTCACTCGTGAAGTGCAACAAGGCACTGGGCTCTGGGTCGAGTAATGGTGGTGGTGTTGTCGTCGTCAAGAGGAAATAATGAGATTATGTATGTCAGTATGTTTGCAGGAGAGGGCACTGCACGAGAGAGCACTGCACGAGAGGGCACTGCACGAGAGGGCACTGTGGGAGAGAGGCATTGCAAGAGAGGGGACTGCACGAGAGGGCACTGTAGGAGAGGGGCATTGCAGGAAAGGGGACTGCACGAGAGGGCACTGCACGAGAGGGCACTGCACGAGAGGGCACTGTGGGAGAGAGGCATTGCAAGAGAGGGGACTGCACGAGAGGGCACTGTAGGAGAGGGGCATTGCAGGAAAGGGGACTGCACGAGAGGGCACTGCACGAGAGGGCACTGCACGAGAGGGCACTGCACGAGAGGAGGAGAATAGTACCTTAAATGGTGGGTCTTAGGAATGAAGAATGGTTGGGAGAAAAAAAATATATTACACTTCTCTTCCTTTAAGGTAGAGAGGACCGAAGTGATCTTATCATGACTTTCAAGATAGTAACATGGGCACTGAGTGATTTAGATTAGAGTTTCAAAGCTGGGTTAAGGAGGACTCGAGGAATTCCAAAACAGAAAACAATATGAGGGAATATAAGGAAAAAGAAATACATATGTTTTTTTTTTTTTTTTTTTTCAAACTATTCGCCATTTCCCGCGTTAGCGAGGTAGCGTTAAGAACTGAGGACTGGGCCATTGAGGGAATATCCTCACCTGGCCCCCTTCTCTGTTCCTTCTTTTGGAAAATTAAAAAAAAAGACAATAATAATAATAATGATAATAATAATAATAATAATAATAATAATAATAATAATAATGATAACAATAATAATAATACCAATAATAATAATAACAATGATAATAATAATAATAATAATAATAATAATAATAATAATAATAATAATAGAGACAGTATGGGGTATCCTTCAACCGTTTTCTTGTGGATAGTTCCCTCCCCACCTACCACGTCAGCCGCTGTCTATGTGATTCACTTCCACCACATACGGCAAGCGCGGGCGTCATCAGCGACAGGTCCTCAAGTTAGCTTGAGAAATAATCATATATCTTTATGCTCTCAGGTGATTATTTACTTCACCTTCGTTCTTATCTTCTTCTCTTCCTTTATCTACCTTGGACGCTGATGTTCTCGTGCTGGCGGCTCTTGAAGGGGCACTGGCTGAGGTTAAAACTAAAAATGATATTGTGCTTCAGCGTGATCGTCTGATACCTGGGGATGGCTGGCCAGACACGAAACTCAGTCTCGAGAGTGACAGTAATGCCAGCTTACGGCAGGGTGGAGGAGGAGGAGGAGGAGGAGGAGGAAGAAGAAGAAGAGGTGGAGGAGGAGAGTGGCTGGTCCAGGCCATTGACTTCTTGGGTTATCCTAGAACAACACTAAACACCCTCCTCTTCCAGCCTCTATATTAGTATGGCGTGAGGAACTCTTCAGTTTCCAGTAAGCTTTTCACTCTATTCTTACCCCAGACTTCCTAAGTTGTTTTGCTCATAAACACAACCAGAAATACAAAACAGAGAATGGAATTATTTCCTTCTCATGTTCTGACATACATTTTGTAATCTAACATCACTGCAGTTCATACTCTCTCTCTCTCTCTCTCTCTCTCTCTCTCTCTCTCTCTCTCTCTCTCTCTCTCTCTCTCTCTCTCTCTCTCTCACCACAGGAGGAATCACACCACATCATGACCTGGCGTGTTTCAAGTTATCTCCTTACTTCAAAAAGTGGCCTCCATGCATATATATATATATATATATATATATATATATATATATATATATATATATATATATATATATATCACTCCCATCATAACGCTTTCCTCACCGCTTGCAAGCAACCAGTCTGGATACACCCACCAAACCAAGCCCATTAACGCTTGATCAGGAATTCTAATTCTTAAATCCAGCTCTCACAATATTCACTGGCCTAAATATTCCTCTTTCACTGATCCTTGAAAAATCGTTCGAGCCAGACAATACTCCTTCATCATGAGTGACCTCATTTATAGCTTATCCATGAGCCAACTCACATTCCTAACCATCCCAGAGGCAAGGCAAACACTTCTGACCTTTTCCCTCAGCGTTCACCCCAAGCTTCAGTAGGGTTACTGACTCACCCTCTAGAACCAGCATATCATTGCCATGTTCCTCGGTGCTACAGCAAGGTGTGGTGAGAGGGCCGCTTTGATTTTTGTTCGTGAGACATCTAGAGTCTTCGACAATAAGTCTACCTCGCCTGTTCCAATAATAACCAAAAGAACATTATATTTGGAATTGAACCCTCCCTTTTTTATCTTGTTAACAAAGAAAAGAAAAGAAGGAGTTCTAATTCAGGCTGAAAGACTGCAGAACACAAACATGCAAAAATATAGACACGTTGCAAACTTGACCCCATCTTACAATCACGATGCAAATATCGCCTCACGAAGCCATGCCAAACATGTGACCATCTTTGATGAAGATGGTGAGTCTTTGATCTCAAACTCAACCAATAAACAATCAAAGAAAAAAAAGCCTAAGCGGCTTTCATCCATATTCTTGAACAATACAATTCTCCCCATCCTATCATGACCTGAGACCATCACTTCAATTGTATCTCAAATCGAATTATTTATAATCATTTACAAATAAATATAAATAAAGAAATACTCTAAGTAATCTTCTCTCTCCATGCCTCAACCCAATCCTTATACCAACCTTTAAAAACATTAACGCTGAAGATGTCTTCTTACCTGTTCTCCAGCACTCACATATTAGCAAGGATCTTAACACAAAAATACCACTCCTAGTCCAGCTCTGCAGAAATATGCGCCCGAGATTTCTCCACAGTCATTCCCGAAGTCTTCAGATATCACAACCTTACCCTGTTTTCATCAGCTCACAGACACATCTCACATACTGACCATCCGGCAAGAGAAAAACAGTAAATAAAACGATGGTTCTTCTTCACCATCAACCTATGCATAAGAAAGCTGTGCTTCAGTCATCTCTACGATCATAGAAACTATCATATAGAACTTCTCTCTCACGATGGAAGATGGTCAAGTCTCAATCACACAATAAGGGTTTCCTCTTGGTTGTTCTACGAAGGATTTCCTTTCCTTACGTATGCATTATAACTTGTTTTTGTTGTTACAACCATTCTTGTCAAAAATCATAAACAGCACCAACTCATATGTGAATGGCAATGCTCATAAAAATCTCTACTATTAAACTTTTCACCATCTTTCCACAAAGTAAGTCAATGCAAGTTTCACACTATTTTTCTGATACCAGAACAATTACGCACTTTGGAAACACAAACTTTATGGAATTTGCAGAACTGCAAACTCAGGTACTGACCATGTGAAAAAAAATATAAACCTTCACCTTCAATCACACTTTAGTATCATCCTCTTGCTACATCACCATCCTTGAACTAATCATAAACACACATGTCTCTGCCGGAGTCTAGAGATCGATCATTTGAACTTGTTAAATAAGCATCCAAAGAGCTATTTCCTCTCCCACTACGTGTGTTTCATCCAGTAACTACGTAGTCTTTGCAAAAGCCGTCCAGAGGTATAGACCCCTGATCCTTGCCATTATTTCTTGACACATGTCTATATTCCAAACCCTTCGTACTCTGTGTTCAGATCCTCTTTACTCTTTCAAATGCGACTTTCATTACTTTAAAGACTGTCAGTAGGTCATCAGTTCTCACATGTCAGTACCATGGTGATTATTTTTTGTCTCCTCCTCCTCCTCCTCCTCCTAGCCTCCAACACACACAACATCTATAATTCATTTTTCATCGTCTCATGTCTCGAATTTATTATCGTCTGTCGAACCTTCCACGCGTTAACATGTTCACGGGATGTTTACATCCCTTAGAGTACCTTTAACCATACTGCTCCCAAGTTCTCCTTATATGCAAAGCAATATAAGAACTTATGTTAATTGCATACAACTGTGTTATATGCAATCACTTGCATATAACACAGTTATTATGTGTATCACCTAAATTTACCGTATGACTGTGAAGGTGAAAAGACCCACTCATAACCACTCTCAATCCCTGGTTAGGAAATACGATACTGGAAATATTTTGTCTTAAATGTGTTCAGTAAATCATTTCTTTAACTCCTCGCCTTGACTGAAATCATCACTTGATCTCATAATATTCAAGGACCATATGTGTAGTGAGAGTGTGTTTGGTCTTCGAATTATCTTAAGCTCTGGTAGAAGGTGTTCAAGTTTTTCGATGGGTGGTTACAAAATAGCGATAATGCCTTAATTACTCTGGCACTCGGTAGGTTTCAAGCCAAAGTAACCAGTCAATCAACCAAAGTAACTCAACAAGAGCCATATACATCACATATGGCCTTCGAAACACCTTAGATACTTGAAGACCATCTTTTTTTCGGCCTTCGAAACACCTTGAACACTAGAAGATTTCATCTTTTTTTTTCGACTGTTGAACATAACTAGACTTTGACGGCTTCGATGGCCCTGGCAGTCGATAGTCCAAGAAGCCAAATGACCAACCAATCAATCAAAATATCCCTCGCGTTGCGAAGCATAAAGCTGGTCCATAGCAGGACAAAACCCACTGACCTGCATGGTTCTTGTGTTGGCACCCCTGCTGAGAGGGGAGAACGCTGGCCAACCTTGCGAACCGTCGCCATGTTTTGACTTGACCTTCTTAACTCCACCTCTATCCTAAAACGCTCTCACCTATCTGCACATTCCTGCAGTATATGTTCTCCCTTCTCTCAAAAAATCTATTTCTTTTTCAACATATTCTAATTTCAAGGTTTCGCGCAAAAACACAGTCAAAATCTATATCTTTTGAACACTCCATCAATATTTATCCACCTTTGTGGCCATGAACACCTACTGCAGTGAGGATTTAGACTTCAGAAAACATCAGTTTGGGTGGGGTTTGCGATGCAGCAAAATATCGTGCGTCCTTCAAACTTTAGACCATCAGACTTAAGCGATCACGACCAAATATAGACCACTCAGTGTCTACCGGCAATGGTAGAGGACACTGCGACATCGTCGACAGGGTGCACAGCAGGAGTGGATACATGATGATGACAATGCGTGGTCTTCAGGAGCCGGTATCGACCCGTAGACCCCTTTTTTTGTGGTGCATGTTGGTGTGGGAGATGATGATGATGGTGGTACCACAAGGTTACTGCAGGATCCCTGGGAGGCTGAACGTAGAGTTCTGTAGGGCATATATTCTGTCTCCTTACCTGAGGATCAATTCTTACGACTGAAATCTTCATGAGGAAAGACTGCATGTGCATAAGTCTCTAAGTGAGTGTAAAAGATGATGATATGTGTGTGTGTGTGTGTGTGTGTGTGTGTGTGTGTGTGTGTGTGTGTGTGTGTGTGTGTGTGTGTGTGTGTATCTTTAACACCCCTCCCTTTGAAATTATAAACACATGAGGTATTTCCAATGAGACTTTAGTGCATTACGTAATCTGTCTTCAGACAAGAACCTTATTTTGTTTCATTGTGCACGAGTGAGTTTCCGACTTAAAAGATTTTCACACAAGAAAAGCTCAATGGTAACTCCAAGTGGACACTGACCAAATATAAGGAGCGTGTGGGTACTAAGTTTTAAACTTGACAGTGAGTGACGGTGAAACTCTTCACCTCGGCTTGGGTCAACAATGAGTCTTGTTATGTTATCCCAAGGCGAGCTACTTGTCGTGTGATGATGAGCAAGGAAATATTATTATCAGACGATAGTATATTATGTTCTTTGTTTTACTCTAGTAACTTATGATAATGAAAATTACATATAATATATATATATATATATATATATATATATATATATATATATATATATATATATATATATATATATGCCTTCAACATAAAAATAACACATGTAATTATCTAGTTTAACAGGAAGGGGTATGTATAAATACACACACACACACATACACACAACACACACACACACACACACACACAGCCCCAAGGAGGGGATGGACTTCTGGGTTGGGTGTGGACCGGCTGCTGCTCCGAAAATGTTAAGCTATGCGAGCCCAACCAAGGCTGGACACGTCCTGTTCATGGTCAGTAATGCCAACCACAGAATTTAATATCAGGATACCTAACGGGGAAGAAAATATCCGTTTATGATCTGTAAATAATATTCAAATATCAAAAACAAAGATTATGGTCTTGGAATCATTTCGAACACAAGAAACTAACACAACTTCAAATCAAATCTAAAAGAAACAGTTAAAGATGATAATTTCTCTGTAAAACAAACCCGCTTTAAGTTTCATAATCCTTAAAGAATGTAATAAAAAATAAAGCAGGAGCCATATAAGGAAGAAACAGAATTATAATTGTATGTAGGAAGATGATAACCTCCGCTCACACTAGGACCACGTCTGTTTGTCTGGTTGGTTGGCCAACCCCGAGGTCAACGTGTCTTTATGACCGTCTTCCAAGTCTTGTAGTCTTACCCTCGATTGGCGGTCACCTGAGCCTGACCTTGGGCGTCCGTCCCTGGCAAAACTTGCTTCATGACGTCACGTGACCTTCCAAAGCACCACCAGCGTGGCTTTGTGGGGAAAACCGATGGATTCGCCCAAAATTGGTCCTGGGCTTCAAAAACTTTGAAAGACATCTTTTAACCCAAGGAAGGGAGGGGAGAACACCGACCAATCCCAATGGAGAGAGACGCACCAAAGGTCTTCCCTCTTAGCTGCAGGTTGTGCCGAGAGCCGTAGATGAACGCTACGCACTGGCAGTTGTGGTTCAGAAGTCGTGCAAATGAAAGTAAAAATGTTTGGTACAAGTTGGGCATCATGCGGGACGCCCCTGGCGAGCGAGTGGGTACGTATGACGGAGTTTGTAAGTGAAAGTGTTAGTCTTCCTCACGATTGCATTATATTATATATATATATATATATATATATATATATATATATATATATATATATATATATATATATATATGTGTGTGTGTGTGTGTGTGTGTGTGTGTGTGTATACATATATGGACGTGCGTGTGCGAGTATATTTGGGTATTTGGGGCTACGTCGAGTGAGTCTTGTTTCTTGCCACCAAGACGGACAGCTGTCCATCACAACATACTACTCCCTCCTTTTATCTTCGACACCTGGTGTTGTTGAACTGCGCGACACGTTCCTGGCACATTACTCCACACAAGAAGTATGTTAGCGCGTGTCTCTGAAACATTGACTACAGTTCTATGTAACCTAGCTTCCGGTAAAGAAAAAAAAAACTTCAAGATACGTGCCTGTCAGATCCACTCCATTTTTTACACCAAAGATAACATCATTCCTGATTAATGTTGCTTTTATGCTCTAGATGTTATCGCCCCTCCCTTCAAACGTTGGTAGTCGTGTTGGTGATGGTATCAACGTTTTTGAATGCACTGTAATTTCACGTTGAACTAAGATACGTTTAAAAGCGTCCGCTAATGTTATGGTGAACCATTACGGTTATCAAGGCGGGTCATATTTTAATTATAAGAGGATAATGAGGCGTGATTAGAAGGTAGAAACTTAGTATATTTTTGAGGAACACATTTACGACAGCTATAAATGTAACTCTAGCAAAACCTCCCTCACACCAGTGACGGCATACATCAAGTGGATGTAATTATCTAATGTTGTTTACATCACGTCTCTATGTAGATCACGTGCCCACGTGACTGGGACACGTGGCAGGCCAGGTCCGTGGCCACAAGTATGTACACAACGTCCCCAACCACGTCCTGCGCCGGGGTACGGAGGTTCAACCCGGGCTCAGCGCCACCGCTACCGGTCGACCTCAACAGCAGAGAGAGAGAGAGAGAGAGAGAGAGAGAGAGAGAGAGAGAGAGAGAGAGAGAGAGAGAGAGAGAGAGAGACCAGCGCTGCGCCTTCTCGTCCCACTTGCAAGTTAACCATCTGGTCGTCTCGTGCTTTGATCCTATCTAGAAAATCTAAACTGCTTTCCTTAATCTCCTTCATTGGATTTCTTTCGTTCTTCTTCCTTTCTAATTCTGGTAAAACTTCAATCCACACGAAGAAGAAACAGGTGAAGAATAATCATTTTACGTAGATGCTACTCAGACCTTGCATTACGTGTAATGTAAAACGTACAATAATAGTTATTCAATATTTTCACAATTTCTCTCAACTGAGGAAACTACGCAGATGATACAATCCAATAGTATCATCGTGAGAGAATATAGTACGTGATTCTGACACCGAAATTCATTGGATTCCTCATAAGATTCACACTGTTGTGCGCATGTAATTTGTGACGTCCTTGTGAATACATGAGCGGTAGCATAGACCACCTCACACTACAGTACCAGCTGTAGGAGCATAAACCACCTCACACTAGAATACCAGCTGCAGGAGCATAGACCACCTCACATTACAGTACCAGCTGCAGGAGCATAGACTACCTCACATTACAGTACCAGCAGCAGGAGCATAGACCACCTCACACTACAGTGCCAGCTGCAGGAACACAGACCACCTCACACTACAGTACCAGCTGCAGGAGCATAGACCACCTCACATTACAGTGCCAGCTGCAGGAGCATAGACCACCTCACATTACAGTACCAGCTGCAGGAGCACAGACCACATCCCACTACAGTGCCAGCTACAGGAACACAGACCACCTCACATTACAGTACCAGCAGCAGGAACACAGACCACCTCACACTACAGTGCCAGCTGCAGGAACACAGACCACCTCACATTACAGTACCAGCAGCAGGAACACAGACCACCTCACACTACAGTGCCAGCTGCAGGAACACAGACCACCTCACATTACAGTACCAGCAGCAGGAACACAGACCACCTCACACTACAGTGCCAGCTGCAGGAACACAGAACACCTCACACTACAGTGCCAGCTGCAGGAACACAGACCACCTCCCACTACAGTAGCATCAGGAAGTGGCCCGTTCTTGCGGTCAAGGACATACTATGTGCTCTCTCCACAAATGATATTCAAATTGCGCAGAAGAAAAAAAAATAAAGTTTGCAGCTTCCCTTCATTCCAACCTCGCGTAGAGGTTATCGCTATAGAACACAAAGTAACAAAAAATCATTTAGTAGAATCTTTGATCCCTTTGCTGCCATTCCACGTCATCTCACTCTCCGAGAATAACCCATGGATAAAAAAAAAGGAGAAATATTAATGAAAAACATTTAACAAGCAGCAAGAATGTATGTCTTCCTTGACAGTAACCTTGGAGGAAGTTTTTCTTAAGCAGCGACCAGGAGTCTGGCTGAGCAGGGCGTGGTCCCCCGCCTCCACCGGCCCTGCACACCTACAGAGAAGACCCCGAGTTGCTGAAGACCCTCCACCAGGTGACTTAGGCCATCAGTAGAAATAAAAAAAAGTAGCCACGTTCCTTCTGCAGGTAGTGTGAAGGACAACAGAATGACGATGATTTTCGTGTCACTGGATTTCATAGCCCCAAGTGGCTTCCAGGTAAGATGAGAGGAGGTGGCCTTGGTACGTGGTCGTCCCTTCGAACAACCCCCACACGGCATCTAGAATGCAGCCATTACTTGCACCATAACCCACCCGAAAATGATGATAAGCCAAGTAACCCAGGAATGTTGAAGAAAACGTTAGAAAAAATGGTAAGATATATGGGCTGATCTGTGAGTTAAGACACTGGGCTAAAATCTGTGAAGCAGCCGTCGATCATTTCAAAGAAATGTGTAACAAAAGATTGGAAGGGAAGTGGAAGCTGTGAACTGGGAGAAGGGTCGATGTCAAGATAAGAAGCTGTGTGTGTGTGTGTGTGTGTGTGTGTGTGTGTGTGTGTGTGTGTGTGTGTGTTGAGGAAGGAGGAAGAGGTCGACCAGCCCAAGCAATGAACTTGACTTTGATGTGCTTGTGGCGGTAGCAAGCACAAACTGGATCATGGCTGGATTAATCGGTCATGATCATCCTGCTATAAGAGGCCCATGAAGGCCAGCAGATGACCCACCACGTGAGAGGCCACGTTGTTTGGGTCAGATGTTAGTCACTGTGTTCCGCACTACGATATTGTATTTAGACGGCCTGTGGAAATACATCAAGATGCCCTCTCGTATTTCGTATTGCGATTTTGGCCACAAGATGATTGTTGGAGTAAAAAAAAAAGACGATTGTTTTTTGCTTCTTTTTTTCTTCCATGCCTGTGATCGCTTGGGTAAAGCGTTTGCCAACCTTCGATAGAGTTTCAAAATACCAACAGTGAAACCTTTACAAGGTAATGGGTGGATTTCAATGCCTTCAGAGAGAGAGAGAGAGAGAGAGAGAGAGAGAGAGAGAGAGAGAGACTTCAGTCCAGAAAAAACTATGAATGCACATGATTACTAAAGCTCCTGATTTCGATAGTGGATTTCAATGCCTTCAGAGAGAGAGAGAGAGAGAGAGAGAGAGAGAGAGAGAGAGAGAGAGAGAATTCAGTCAAGAAAAAACTGTGAATGTATGTATTATTAAAGCTACTGACTGCCATAGCTAACAGCGCTGGTCTTTTTTCTAGCCGTCCTAAAACTCTCCGGCTTCAGCGTTATTTCACTGTACAGCAGTGAATTTGACTAACCCTTGCTTGACTCGCGCTTGTTCACTGAAAAAGAAAACGCTTACTCCCTCCCATCATTTACATCTCTGCCACTTATTTTCATTGCCATTGCCCTTATCAACAACCTCCCACTCCCCTCCTTTTAGAATCCTACATTCCAATTTTCCTGTTTCTCCTCCTGACTAGGAATTCCCCATCTAAATAAAAAAGAAACTCAGTTTCGTCTGGGAAAACTACGCAAGATCTAAAAACAAAGAAATGGCAAGGAAAGTTCAGTTAACACACACACACACACACACACACACACACACACACACTACAACAACAGCAATGTAAGCTGCTCCTTCACGTCGGCACAGAATCATAAGCTGGACACGTGCCCCAGTCAAGGCCCACCAAACCTGCAGGTTCCCAGGTGTGCAGAACCTTTTTAAGCGAGGGCCACATCCTCCTCCTCCCTAGGTCCAGATAACGAGGCGTTTTACCGTAAGTCCCAGTTTCCCAGAGCACCTGTATATGTTACAGTGGTTGAGGACGAATTGGCTGCTACTGTGGCAAAAAAATGGAATGTACAATGGATCGAATGAGACAAGAGTTTCATGTTCCTATATGACAATTTGTGAAATGATTTCGAAATAAGGAAACTCAGAGAGAAGAAGCAAAGAGAAACAGAAGATGGAATAAAAAGGGAGAATGTGTAATGGTATATTGTAATGTATGGAGGTAGACGTAAGGATATCAAAGTGGCAAGATTAAAATTAGCATACAAAAGTGAATATAAATATGGAATGTATTGTGCTCACGATGATTAAAGTCGTAAACCTCTTTTGCTTGAGAGAAAATGGGATACTTGTGCATTATATTCAAGAATGCAAAACATTGTCTTCGTTGACAAGAAGATAATATGATGAATAATTACATTAGATTAACATGATTAATGAAGATGTTAATGCATGGAGCTAAAGTGAACAGAGAATTGGCTGTGTGATTTCGACGCCAAGACAAAACTGGTAACGTTGTATCACAACCACGTCGGGTCCTCCTCCTCTCGAGACTAGAATTTTTGGAACTGACATTGAACCTAACCGGTCAGCCGAGGGAGCAAGTCTGTGGCGCAAGCCGCTCCAGCAAAGAGCGAGGTGTGGCGGCGGAGGGAGGTGGAGGAAGAGGCGAGTGAAAGTTGTAATGAAAGTTAGAGCGGCGAATCTCTCAGTAAACATGAGTTGAGAGAGTTGAATGGATGGGATTGAAAGGGAAAACCATATCATGAGGGAACAAGGGAAGATGTTCTGAATGCATTTAAAGAAAAAAAAAAAAAGCAGCGGATGGTGGTGTTCTCATGCATACGGGAAGTGATCAATTAATCTCTTATCGGAACAAAATATTTTGTGTTGATAATCCACAGACACTTTATTATAATCGCTTGATGACGTCTGTTCTGCTACTACACCTTGAACACATACGTCTAGAACAAAAATTACATAAATACGTCTAGAACAAAAATTACTTAAATACTTTATCGGAACACAAGCCTGTAATGTGCATCGAAATTTATCAATACCTAAACATATATTTTGCTCAACTTTTCATATACTCTTCTAAGTTCTTTCCAAATAGGTCAAGTCTAAACGATTCTCCACCGATTCCAGATCAATAAAACCTCAACATTTGAGTGAAACAGCAGACCTTAAACGCTGTTTTCATTCCGTAAAGGCAATGGTGGTACCATTCGCTGGAGGGTCGTGTAATTAAGTCATTACTGAGTTCACATTCACCAGCTTCAAACTTCCATCCGGAGTCTTGAAGCCTCGGAAAATATAATCATGAGAGAGATTACGGGAGACCATTCAACAATTTAGTAACTGCATATACCATTTACCTAAATGACAAAAAAAAAAAATATAAATGGAAAAACTGAAATAGAGTAATTAAGAAAAGAAGAAAAATATAAACGCTGCATCACTGCAAGCCAACGAAGCGCGAAGCAATTTACGGAAATGGACCATAAATGGTTTAGGAAAACTGACGCAGCGAAGACACCGTATTACAGTGAATGGTGGCAAGTAACAACAGGTGATTAACGGTGATAAGATCAAGAAGATGGGAATATGATGCACGAAACATTGAATAATTACCGATGGAGTGAACGATAAGGAGAGACCGTGTCAATTGAACGAAAAGAAAAAAAAAAATAAAGGTTCAGTGAAAAGCAGTGAACTGAAGAAAACGGTCAAATGATAAACAAAACTGGTTATTTGAGAGAGAGAGAGAGAGAGAGAGAGAGAGAGAGAGAGAGAGAGAGAGAGAGAGAGAGAGAGATGCACCAAATGCTGAACAAAACAATGAACTATTACACCGAGTACTGAACTTTCAATTCATTATTATATCCACAATTTGAGAAAACATTGAACGAATCAACGAAAATAAACCTTTAAAACATTTCGTCTTCATGGAAACAAACGAATCATGGAGTGAAGGATCGAAACACTAATACAAGAAGGAGGGGATTTCACAACTCACTGATACTTATCAAAGTAATGAAACGGCTTATGAACCAAAGATACAGGAAACGAAGCAGTGAAGCCACGAGGCAAAGAAACACTCACGGGTGGCTTCAGTTTCCACCTTGGTGGGAATCGTGCTAAGATACGTACATCACTCGCCATAAGACAAAAGGAATGAGGTACCTCATCCCTTGCCAGGCTGCACGTCTCCCTTCTTAATGACAGCAATGCACCGAATAACTGCCGCTCTATCGGTGAAGTCTGTTAAGGATTCCAAGGAAAGCCATAGATTATCTCTTTCTTGGGATTAGGAGTAATCCACAACTGTTCAGAAAGGAATCACATACCAACAAAATAGTCACATACAAACTATCCAAGGTTCACCATGGCCCTCCAACACTATCATTTATCTATGACATTAATACACAGGAGCAGTTGTTCATGCGTCACTCTTGTTACAGGAAAAAAAAAAAAAAGATATGAAGGATTTCTTCTTCAGCAATAAAGATCTAGTAAGAAAGGTTACGATGAACACAGTGGCACATGCTCCCGAGCCATCATCTGATATAGGTGAAGGACATAGGGTACCTTTAGACCACTCTGGGTCGTCCTAAGTGAGCGTTGATCATAACGAGGTGACGGAGGCATGGGAGGGAAAGTGAATCTTCTTCAGGGAGCGAGGAAAGGTAGTATCAATGTTAGAAGGAGAGGATAAAAGGATGTATAATGCAAGAGAGGGAGAGAGAGAGAGAGAGGTAAGAGGAAAGAGGGAAGAGAAAGCAAGAGTGCATTTGAACGTGATAAAGTTTAGGTATATGTAATCAAACTTGCGCAAGATGAAGAGGTCGTTGAATGCAACAATGTACTGTAAGCTGGAAGCCTTAAGACTGTAATCACGAAGGAACTAACAGATTCATCTAAAGCGAGTAGGTAAGTGCAAATGGGTCCGTTTCTCCATCACAATTAAAACAAATGTATGGAGACAGGAACATGATCAGGAGGGTACAAGGTGTTGCCACTGCTAGGTTTAGTTAGGCTATAAGTACTACTGGCGATTGAGGTTATGTAGAGATGTTAATCATCATGGATTAAAGCTGACATAAGAAACTAAGAAAGTCTGCTGACCATTGGCTTCAATATGCAACCTTAGTCAATACTGGATTTTCAAAATAATCCCAGAAAGAATGTAAGTAACGATCTCATTGGTAGTCGAAACACACGTTTCCATGAGTAAGCTCACTCGAGTGAAGATAAAAGAGAAGCGCTCGTGTAATAGTGTCACTTCGAGTTGGACACACTGAACTACGAGGAAGGGAGCGGGTGTTCCTTGAGAAACTGAAAAAGAGAAAACAACCATTTAGCAAAGCCAAGGGCGAGGAGATGAAGGATACACAACGAGCGCTAACTACTGCTGCGTCCTTAATACGTCAGGATCAAAACAGATCATGTGAAAGTCAGTGGACAGTGAGGGGATCAGAGAGCTGTCACCTGACACATACAGATGACCTCAAAGAACTCAGTTTTTACGATCAAGCTTTCGTCAGACGTATCGTTAAATTGAACTTACATACGTCCGATGGTAGATGATCGATCAAGTTCTTTCATCCCTTCTTTAAACTGGAAAGAGACATATTGAGGTCCACACATCACATGCAGGTCCAGGGTCGTTGCTTCCAGCCATAGCCGAGCAGTGAAGACAAGAATCAAAAGTTCAGAGAGTGATTCGCCCGCACAAAGTCCAGAGGAAATTATACATCTCGACGCTAACCACGCAGGCGAACTGTGGTATATGCCCCTAAGTACTGACGTGTGACATACTCTTTTTATAAGAAGCTGCCGTCAGTAGCCTGTGATTACAGTGGAAACATAGACGAAATGACGGGGTTGGACGTTTTCAAAAAACACAACTCGTATAGTTGAAAAATACCTCCATGGATATGTTGATCATTTTGATTGAGGTCAGCAAGATGGTCTAAAGCCCTCTCTCTCTCTCTCTCTCTCTCTCTCTCTCTCTCTCTCTCTCTCTCTCTCTCTTACATTAGATATTCAAAAGTTCTTCGCCCTGACATTTTCTTTCCCGAAGACTGTATTCGACACCTTTGCTCATTACAATCATAGAGTCATACACAACTGAGAATTCGTTTGTGAAGAGCATTTGATACCATTGATTCTTTCACCTAAGACTGAAAGCAATGGTATTCGAAGGGCGCACATTGAAAAGGTTCGCCAGACGCTACCTTAGGAAATCAAAAAAAGAAAACAATATTCTGCAAATGTTAAAGACACACTGTACAAAGTACCTCAAGAATGTACAGCTGACGACTTTCTCTTGCTAGTGTATATAGATGATGGAGGCAATTCATCTACACGAGTCAGACCCAGTCCTCTTTGACAACAACACGACTTTACAATATTCCCCAATAGTTCTGAGCAATACCTTCTTCATAACGGTTCGCAGGTGGACACAATCCTCTCCTTAACCGCCACAAATACGTCGTCTGGAGATTTTCTGAGGATGTCTTACGTGACAATCTATTGAGAACCAGCTTACTTTAACAGTCAAAGTCTACTGAACGTAGACTGCTAACGAAGACAAATATGTGAACGTAATGTCCTTATAATCTTCAGCATGACCAGGTCCAGAGCTTCACATTTTACTCTCTGATCTGTCAGCATCTCCTTAAATGGACTACCCTGTGGGGCAGTACCCTCAAGATCCTACCAAATTACGACAGAGTTTTCGGTAATCAAAAAAATAGTAGGTGTCTCTTCTACCACTTACACACATCTGATTATTAAAAGAGACGTGGATTCATTTTACACTGGATTGCTTGTCTAAAAATTTCATCTTAATGGTTCGTTTAGAAGAAGTCCAGTGACTCAAAGACAAGGTATTTATACTACGTCACTATCGACGTTTTTCATATATTGTGCAATTAAATATCAAATACCCTACCCACTACCTGGTCCACACACAACCCATCAGCCTCCCTAACCAGTTTTCCTTCGATGCCAAAACGCTGCATGATCACACAGCCTTGGCCTGTGGGCTGCCGAGGTCCAGCGAGTTGGCATTCCACTCATGCCTAATGGAAATGGTATCACGGAGGGTGGGCTAGGCCGGGCCTGGCAGAGCCGGAGCCACACCCATGGCATGACCCTCAACTCACATACTGGGAAATAATCTTAAAAGACGACAGAAAACAGATGAATGTGAACTGAGCCGCATCACGGGAGTGATCCACGCACGCTATCACTAACGTGTCTGCATGTGTTCTATTATTGTTTTTTTTTTATTGTGTGTGTGTGTGTGTGTGTGTGTGTGTGTGTGTCAGGGGTTCATCTGAGCTCCTCAGGTCGTTTGTTAGTACCGATCACCTCAGGGGGCGATGGATGTCTGAGGGGATCTACTACATGAAGACTCGCACGCCTTGCCTGTAAGATGCCTGCAAGCCCAGAGGCGACGTGGACAATACTCAGAGAGTCACGAGATAGACTCAAGGCGAGCCACCAGCCACAACGAGTGACCCAGGAACTCTCCTGGTGGCGGAACGCCTCTCCACCTCCAGCGTCAGTAAAGATCTGATCCTGTTCCGGCAGGAGGAGTGAGCCTAAGAGCTGCCCCGATCTGTGAATGCAGTTGGTGAGTATCTGATGGGAAAAGGAAAATCAGAGGAATCTTGGCCACAGCGGAATCATAAGAAGCAAATATTACCTCCATGATACTACGCCAACATCCTACATAAAGTAAGTGTTATTGAAATGACCCAAAAAGCTGTTCTGAAAGGCACAGCGAAGTAACGATCACCCTTGCTCGTAGTGCCGGTACAACGAAGGAAATACGTCGACGTCACCTCCGTCATAATCTTCAATGAAGTCGTATCATAGGAAAGATTTTCACTATGGTGATACAGTAGACGTAATACATATGTTTATCCTACAGTTATTCCACCTGACTGAGTGGACTGCAAGGTTGGCAGGGCATACGAATTGTGGGACGCAACTTGCCAGATCTCTGACGTGGGCTGGAGTGTGGGAGAGGAATACTGTTCTTCTTTTTTATCTAAAGATGAATAAAAAGAGACATCAATAATGATTAACATTAAGCGCCTGAAAAACATTATCCCAGATCTTGTTAATCTCATCATGGGACTGTTAGATAAGCTTGGGTTAATCTAATACTCCATGAACTGAGCTTCAGCATAGAATAAGTCGTGTCAGTACCGACACCCAGCTTAAATATATATTCAACACCCTCAGATTTGGTACGGTACTTTTTCGAAGTCACACCTAAACGTATCTGAGTATTTCCTTGTGATGGTGAGATAGAGAACAGCAGCGTCAACCTCGAGCGTCTGTGACAGAGCGTGAGAAACCAGAAGAGATAAGAAACTTGTAAGTCTGCAATCTGTGTTCCCACACCCATCCTGGCGCACAGACTGACGCACGTCTGACGCACTGACTCCCCACACAACTTGACATGGGAGGTGGTGGCGTTCTAGTGGGAGGGAGATATAGCTATATCTATGAGTACCTGCTTAAGGTCAATATATATATATATATATATATATATATATATATATATATATATAAGTACGAATCCGTGTAGCCACAAGGGCGCTTTTTCGAATAATGTTTTAACAAGGTCAGGAGAGGCAGGTGCGCCAGGAGCATGGCAAGAAGAAAACACAGTCTCAAGGTGCAGCCGGTCACTCCAAGGTCAAGGAGCGACGCAGGCAGGAAAAGGAGGAGGAGGAGGAGGAGGAGGAGGAAAGACAAGAGAAGGGAAGGTGACTGCGGGCGATATGGAGAGATGCTAAGACGGAGATAGAAGCATGTACGCTGATCATGACTGAGAGAGAGAGAGAGAGAGAGAGAGAGAGAGAGAGAGAGAGAGAGAGAGAGAGAGAGAGATGGGGAAACATCAAGATCGGGGTGGTATACGCACGCAGGGCGACCCCCTCCCTCCCTCACAGAAGCAAGAGTGGGGTGGGGTGCCAGCGATATGACTGAGCTGTTGACTGCTCCTGGTCGTTCATAACATAACATGAACAAAAACTGTGGCTGTTAATCTCCATCAAATAAAATCTTGGGATGAGCTAAAATTTCTTAAGCCGAGAAGTCATAGATGATACAGAAATGTGTTCATGATGCACGTAGCGACCTTTCGAGTTGACACTGTGTGAAGGCAGCGAAATATACGTCGGCACTTGCTCACTACATCTGAGTTCTACTTTCAGTGCAGAACATTACTAACTCGCTTTATATACTTCATGCAGCTACTTAATCATCCAACAAAGCCTTGCTGAACTGAAAGCAATCGAGAGAATGATGACAGGAAAAATTCTAGGTCCCATGTCGAATCAATTAAAAACGTTAAGCGACGCCTGACGTAAAAGGAGCAGTTGAGATCAGTTCCTTTCACTTGCTAAATGTCCCCAGCGAACATTCTATTCAACGCATGCCATTAGGCCGGCATCAGGCCAGAAAGTGAGTGCGCCAACGAAAGTGAAACCTGACCTCTGCAACGCCATCGTCGCCACCTGGGGTTGGGATGCAGCCTCAGAACCTGCTCTGCGCCCAAGGAACACGGTCGCAGAGCCATCCAAACACTGAAGGTCGCGCGTCTCCTCCAAAAATCCAACTTCAAATCGGCCTTAACGACTCGGCCTCATTTTCGACACCGTCGCACCTGACTTATCCCCAAACGTCCGTCGTCAGCCGAGACCAAAGAAAAAGAGAATCCGGGACAAAAATAAATCCCTGTTCGTGAGCAAGTTGCCGTCAACTGCAGCCAGTTTACAAGGACGTTGAAAAACGCAAGTGGATGATCTCAGCTCCCACGGACGAAACCCAACACCCGGCCGTCTCATAAGAACACCCGTCTGAACTCTTATTATATTGTAATGAAGCAGATCACTCGCCATATTGGGGAAAACTGTCCTTCGCCGCTGGTGTGGGAAGAAGTCCTTGATCATCGCAGGAATCTCTTGTTTTAATAACCTCCGGCAGGTGGCCACGCCTTGCTGAGGAAATGTCATGGACTTAAAAACGTGTCTGAAGCCAATGCTAAAACCTAAATCTCAAGGTTTCCTGAAGACACACCCGTATCGTCCGGAACGAACAGATTACACAAGAACGAATTCACACTCACACACACACACACACACACACACACACACACACACACATATAAATATATATATATATATATATATATATATATATATATATATATATATATATATATATATATATATAAATATAGGATAACTTGGATTCTGAAATATCCTTAGATGTTATATATCAAGACTTTCAAAGGATTACCAAAAAATGTCATATACAAGATTAATTAGAAAAACTATAGGTTGTGGCGTAAGAGAACGAATCTACGGGTGGAACATGAACTGGCAGTAAAATGAACGAGTGATATTAAATATAAGCATCTGATTTGGCTCCACATGAACAGCTGGGTCACCACAAATCTCAGTCTTGGGATCCAATCTTCTTATCATCTATATCAATGACATGATGACACGACTAATCAGAGAAAAATTTGGAATTAGCGACGTCGCGGAATTAGAAAAATAATGCAAATCAGTTTAAGACTGACTTAAGATTCAAAGTGATGTCGACAGGTTGATGGAATGGTAAGAGACATATGAATTGGACTCCGATGTACACAAATGGCAAGTAATGAATGGCGATAGAAGCATCAAGCATGAATATAATAAAGCTTGCTAAACCTTCAAGTGAAGTAAAGAAAAAAAAAGAAAATAACCTTGGAGTTATTATCAGTCATGATCTAAGCTGCATATAATACAAACCAGTGTTAACTATTTACTGTGAATCAAAAATAATCCTACTCTTTGTAACGCCCTGGTCAGACCTCATTTGGAATTCGCTGTTCAGTACTGGTCACCCAACTTGAACAAAGACGAAGAAAAACTAGAACGATTTCAGAGAAGAGCAACAAAACTAAATCCGTTACTCAAAAGTAGGCTATATGAAGAGAGATACTTAGAATTATTCACCCTAAAAAAGAGTGCAGACTTCAAGGAAATCCGACAGAAACTTGCTATTCACTAATCGCTTTCGACAACGCAACATATGAAAACAACATTACAAAATTGAAAAGGACGATACAATATCAACGTGCAAAAGTCTTCTTACGTGTGGAGTTGTACAATATTGGAAGAAATTAACACCAGATCTTGTCTATGCAAAGACCGTCAGTAACTTTAAATCAACGCTAGACAAATACCCCAGCGATATCTACTGTCAATAATTAGGCCAATCTCAAACAGGAAATACAAACCGAAATTTACTTATTCTTAAAAATCCGGCCTTGTTCTTTTCTGCTTCAGATCTGAGCCTCCTCCCTGGGGAAGCCTACTATAGTTAGAATGGGGAACTTTTACCATTCGCACTTTCCTATAGAATTTCCGTGTCAGTATCTCTATCCATATTACACAGTGTTCCTACTTGACTTTTTTTTTTTCTCTACCAACCCTCTTCAGCAGAGAGGGTTCCAAAGCCAGTTATATACATACGTATGCAAAGTGTGTCTGTGTTGGTTCTCATGATTCTAGGGAATAGCAAGGCAATGAATCAGTTACTTCGTCTATGGATCAACTCTTACCATAGCATCAACTTTGTGCCCCCCGCTGCTCCTCTGCCCACACCAAAATACCACACATCGCAGTACACGGCATCCCGTCCCATTAGCGGAATCCAATGCGCTGACACTCAACCAGAGTCTGCCTGTCGTCATGAATGCACTCTGAACCCCAGTTCCAGACGCGCCACCAAAGATACACTCAGCTGATTTTCAAAAGCGTCATCCCGTAACGAAACGGTTTCATAAAGTGAGGTGGATCTTCTCCCGGAAACTAACGAAGGGGGAAAAAAAAGAATGATTCTTCAGCTTTTTGCCGTGTGTTATCTCAGTCTTCCATTGAAGAAATATTATATATATATATATATATATATATATATATATATATATATATATATATATATACAGAGAGAGAGAAAGAGAGAGAGAGAGAGAGAGAGAGAGAGAGAGAGAGAGAGAGAGAGAGAGAGAGAGAGAGAGAGAGAAGAGAGAATCTAAAGTCCAATCCAAAGCCACAATAATCATTAGTAGTGCTCTACGTGGATGATCATCATGTCCAATTGATCATTAACGGAGTAGGTATACGTCACGGTGACGTCACGGTCCAATCCCTCGTTAATGGAGCGGCACATTGCTTAACAGGCCAGTGGCGAGGGGCCCACCCGACATCATCCCTCAAACGAGCAGAGCAACTCTCAAAACTGATATATTAGACGTAACTCGAGAAGTGACTCAACTTTATACTGAAACTCAACCCCATTTTCAGTCATGTAATAATAATAATGATAATGATAATAATAATGATAGTGTTAATAATATAATAATATAATAATAATAATAATAATAATAACAATAATAATAATAATAATAATAATAATAATAATAATAATAATAATAACAAAATTATAATGATAATAATAGTAATAATGATAATGATAATAACAATTATAATAATAAATGTGTGGTGGAAGAAAGTAAAGTCAGGGACAGAATAGAAAGAAGTTACGAGACACAGAAGACAAGGCACAAGGCAAGAAAAATAAAGGATGAAAGAACAGAGAGAATGGAAGAATATATATATATATATATATATATATATATATATATATATATATATATATATATATAGAAATGAAATCAGCTAAATAGAGGTATGATGACTGTGGGAATTGTAAAGAAACCGTTGGAGATGAACTAAGTGGAAGACATCACCAGAGAGAATTGGGGTCAGTGAAAGACTGCCTACGAGACTGGTCATCCTCAAGTATAAATATATATATATACATATATATATATATATATATATATATATATATATATATATATATATATATATATATATATACGTATGTATGTATGTATGTATATCAGTCATCTCTTAAAGCTTCGTACCTCAGAAAGCTAACATGGATTTACTTCTCTGAATTTCTTTCTTGTTTCCACCCCTGATGTTATCGCATAACTCCACAGGAGGTCAGCCGTAAAGGATCAGATGAAGGAGAGAGAGAGAGAGAGAGAGAGAGAGAGAGAGAGAGAGAGAGAGAGAGAGCGAGAGAGAGAGAGAGAAGGTGTGGAGCTTTGATATATAAAGCAGTGATCTAACGTGGATACACGCTGAGATATTTTCATCTCAGAACAATAAAAGAGAGATTCGCTTAAACAGGAAAACCCAGTTTCTCTCTTCTTCTTCTTCTTCTTCTTCTTCTTCTTCTTCTTCTTCTTCTTCTCCTCCTCCTTCTTCTTCCTCTGTTCTTGCATTCCCTCTTCACTCATCTTCATGCTTCATTTTCATAGCCTCAAATGATCCCTCATAAACACCTCCCCTCACCACCCTCCACCACACACCCACCATCTAATCTCTCTCTCTCTCTCTCTCTCTCTCTCTCTCTCTCTCTCTCTCTCTCTCTCTCTCTCTCCCTCCACCTGTTTACCCTTCTACTTTTCTATCTTCCTTTTCGACTCCCTGACAGTTCCAATGTTGTGTTTCAGTCCGTTTCTGAAGAAAGTTCGCCGTCGGGTTACGTAAACTGACACAGCATTGGATTAGAATGTGACTTATAAACGAGAAGTGTCATTTATGAATAAGTTTCTAAATCGATCACCTGAAGATTCTTAATCACTATCGGAAAACCGTGTTACCAGATATCATCATGACCAACACGACGTAAACGAAGAATTTGTACTGACTCATGTTTCAATGCAAGATTCTTTTTTTTTCTTTTTTTTTCATATGTGGCCTGCGAGTGGGCAGTGTTCCGTAATAACAAGTCATAGATAATATCCAGGTGAGCCTTTATCATTCATGAATCAGGCATTAATACACCTCTCGTCCAGATATCTTAAATAGATGGAATGTGTATAGACGGAGAGGGGGTTTACAGGAGGGTTAGGCGATCCAACTCTCCAGTGATAGAAAAATAATCATTTAAAGTACGAGATCATGTAGGCACTAGATCTGGTGTAAGCTTGCGAAACAACGGCAATTTTCCCCCTCAAGGTGCTGGCGAAAGCAGGACTGGCACAACCTAGATACCTTTTTTTTTATATGATAATATTCTTAATACGTCTACTGATAAGAATTTCAAAGGAAAAAGAAATACGTGTGAAAATGTGACTCTGACGTTCAATTGTTTTCAAGGAATGATGGGTGAATTCAATCTCTCTAACCTACAAATATAAGACTCCAACGTGACAAGGATTCGAAGAGAGAAAAAAGAAGCTACTGAGACATTCAACAACACATCAATACCTAAAAGAGGATTACCTTACCCGGATTTATCACACACACACACACACACACACACACACAGAGCGTGTTGCCTGACAACGAGCCTCTCGTTTCTCAAATGCTCGAGTCAGCAGAAGGATCGTGGCCCTCAACGAAGCAGTACCAGTGTCTTGGATCGCTCATCTGTTGCAATAAACCTCCTCTGAATAAATGAGGCTCTTGCTACATTTAGGATACCATGATTTCTACAAATGGGAGTTCAGTGCTACAGCTTTTTTCCCCTATATACACTGTGTGATGTACCTCACCTACAAGGATCGTATATACCAACTCCTGACGGTGATCATCGCACTGGTTCACTGTGATTCATGACGTATGAACACCGCTGATCGAGCAGGTTGGGGTCGGTGTGACTGTGCTTAGCCCTAAGGTCGAGCGGTAGTCGCGTAGTTAGAGCCTTATAGGAAGGGTTTGTGAGTGAGGGGAGGAAAGGCATTTCTGGTCCTCATGACAGCGTAAATGAGTAAAAGACATCTGTTTCCCCTGTCTGTTGATGGCTGACTGTGGTGGAGAATGATTGACTGTGGTGGAGAATGGTTGACTGTGGTGGAGAATGGTTGACAGTGGTGGAGAATGATTGACTGTGGTGGAGAAGTGACTGACTGGAGGAGGAGGTCGTGCCACCACGAGACTGGTAGAGGAGGAAGATCACAGTAATCATGGAGTTCTCTCCTGGTCCCAGTCTGGCCTCGCTCTAGTATCTGCTTAGGGCCGTTGAAGTCTCCGCCCCCTGCGCAGAAACACCCCCACGTCTCCACGCCCAACCTCCGCCACACGCCCGCCTCCCCTCCCACGAGCGACTGCAAGCACAAACCAAGGCCTCGAACACCGTTAGATTAAGAGAACTACCACGCCGTCAGATAACAGCCATCGTCTCGATGCCATTCGCAGTACAAAGATCAAAATGAAAAGCATGACGCTGAGTATGACCAAGACTAGTGGTCCGGCCAGGGGCATTCCGGGCCTCCCACCCCAGCTGGTCTCTAGATTCAAGCAATCTCTACCCGGCCACACACACACACACACACACACACACACACACAGACACTGGCCACACACCTGTCATCAATATGACTGATGACTCTATGACCTAAGAATATAATGGCACAATGAGACTTGAAACATAATATGGGTTACTTCGTTAATCTTGTCCCTATTTTGTTAATATTCGGTAACACGTATCAATGAAGCCACTCACATATGCCATGTGAAATCGGAGTCATATCTGTGGACACGATGATGTAAAAATGAGTGTCTGTGTGAGACGGAGGGAGGGAGATGCCTGGCAGCGTGCGGCCGTTTGGCGGGGTTATCGTACATCGTGATGCAGCAAGGTTGGGGGGGATGGTGATGGCTTCATTTTTTCCCAGGATGATCAGGATTGTCAAAGACGTTACCCAGCCAAATTACATCTAAATAATTCAACAAAGTTCTGATTTAGGTTTCTTGACTTTGAGCAAAGCTTTATATAAAGGTGCACTTGGAATATATAAAAGCCTCTTGTTCAAACTTTATATCTTAAAGAAAATTAAAAAAACGAATCAAATATACGATGGAGTAGGTTAGATAAAGGAGACCTAGAAACTGTGACTGCATCTAAGTCTTTTAAGATATCTAGGCAGACTTCGTCGTTCATACTGTGGAAAAGACCAGCGGTAGGCGGCAATGGAAGCAGGTGACTCTCATAAGATCGTGTGTCTCAGTACGTGCAGGAACCCAGACCTGACACCAGCAACACCCCCTCCTCCTCCTCCTCCTCCTCCTCCCTCTCCAACTGCCATCAAATAAGCACTAGAGAGGCCGGTGGGAGGACCTGCTGATCCACCTGACCACCAAAGCATACAGGGAACAAGTTGCAGAGGACAGGAAATAGAGACGACCCCAGTCTGGCGGGCGGAAGGACTGACGTGGACGTGTGTGTGTGTGCAGTGGTCAAGTCTGCTGGCAGGAGAGTGTGACCTATCAGGCGACCTTCAGTGGTGCTATGGGTGTGAGAAGGCTGCGTCATGAACCACAGGAGGAAATCTACAAGCCAAATTTTTATCTTTAGTGACAACATTGATAGTGATGTATATGTATATGTGTGCATGCATGTATGTATATATTCGATGGTGTGTGTGTGTGTGTGTGTGTGTGTGTGTGTGTGTGTGTGTGTGTGTGTGTGACTACGTGCCTGTCTGTGCGTCTGGGTGTATATTGGTGTCACCGGACTCGGCCTGCTGTCAAGGACCTTCTAGCTCCAGAGATCAATTATTATTTCCCTGCTCCTGCTTGCAGCGCACTCTAAAAGCCGTAGAAATTCGATAAAGGGATTCTGGGAGCTATTTTGGAAATACCAATATATATATATATATATGTATGTGTGTGTGTGTGTGTGTGTGTGTGTGTGTGTGTGTGTGTGTGTGTGTGTGTGTGCAGCAACATGCATCATCCTACAAAAAAAACTGAGGCTCGTATCCAAATTCCTCCTCCATTACTTCCCATCACTCCAGGAATTTACCTCCCACACCCCAACCCCCTCACCCTCCCTCCTTTCCCTACACAACTCCTCCCATCACCCACCAGCGGGTTGTGAAACCCCTGTGGCGCGTCAGGTTAAGGACCCCCAGCCCTCCTCCTCCTCCCCCACCAAGACTTGTTATGGGTCAGACTGAGAGTGCAAGTGGCCACCCCCCCACTAACGGGAACAAAACAGTGAGGTGGTCTGCTGCCACTGTGAATCATCCTCACATCTTGGAAACACTTGAGTTGCTAGGCTTGAGTATGACCGAGGGATACAACTTCATAAACAACCCCGGTCAGGCCAGACCTACGCAAGAATAACTGCTGTGAGGAGGCTAGATGAACCGACCCTTTCCAACCCTATCAAACACGTTTAGATTCGGTTCTGCGATGCCATGATGAATTAGAAGAAAAAAAAAGAAGAGGATGTATATATGTATATACATTCTTTCTCGATCGTTTCTCGACCCCACGCGAGGGGAAAAAGAGTGTCTTCAAGGTGAGGACAAACGGAAAAGATGCTTCAACGTTTCCGTAAAACCCAGGCCCCTTGCGGTGGCCTCAAGAAGCTCAGGTCAAAACGTCCAGGGTCATCGCTGTCGTAAATCATCCATCACTCAGCCAGCAAGAGCTCCTCCTCCTCCTCCTGTCTGGCCTCCCCTCCCTGAACCGCGCAGTGCCTTCTGCCGGAGAGAGAGAGAGAGAGAGAGAGAGAGAGAGAGAGAGAGAGAGAGAGAGAGAGAGAGAGAGAGAGTTACCTTGTGCTCTTGCATCACGAACGTGAAGAGCATCGTGGGAAAACTATTTCCTCTGTTCCTGCCTCATTCAACCCGCCAGAATTTTTAAGAACACTCCCACCCTCCTCCCATGAGATGAGCATTACACCCCACTTGTAAAACAGATACATGGATCATGCAGGAAGAACCTCGTTCCAACCTAATTGCCGACAAGCCTTAACAATTCAACGATTAGTTATTGGGGTTGTAAAGGCAATCGTCGTGGTTCAACACTGATCACTCGTAACAGGATCTGAGGTCTGGGTTGATAACACGAGCGATGCGGTGGACTTCCCTGCTTGTGTTTGTGTGTGTGCTCACGACCTTGCCACAGTTGGTGGACAAAGAGGCGTGGATGCGAGTGGGATCTTGATGATGCAAAGGTTTCCATGACTGAAAAGATCAATACTGAAAGGAGAACTAAATCGTGTCCGTTAAAGATAGAGGAGGATATGCAGCAAACAGCACAGGTGAAGTGGCCCAAGTAACAACAGAAGATCAGCGAAACACCGCATGAGATCAATTCATAGACACAACAAAGTGTAGAGATTTCACTGACGCGGGGTCAGATACGCGGTGCGGGGGTCCACACACGGGAGGGAGGAAGTGGTGTCTGCTTACGTCAGGTACCCATACTTGGACAAGGAAACAATTTGCTGATACAACCACACAGAGAATCTCAACGTGCCATAACTATTTAAACGTATAAAACGTCCTGATGAATTAACCCATCAGAGACGTCAACTCCCAAAAGGGGTAAGAAAAAAAAAATGACAGACGAGATGCCAACATCTGAATGAAATCCTTACGTGATGACAAGGAAGGCTGTACGTAAAAGGCGACTGGAGATAGATGAATAGATATCAAGTTTCGAGTGTTGACTGAAGGAATTCCTCTTTTTCTTTTCTTTAGGAACAGAGGACTTTGGAAGGGGCTTCTTGGAGGGGTTCATTACATTACGGTGAACAAAATAAAGTTGGGAGAAAAGAAAAGTAAGAGGCTGATGGCCCAGAGGGGTCATCACAAGTCAATCCCTCAAGTTTTGTGAACTAAGAGACACGTGTTCTGCCGCGCGAACACGTGTCCGGACGTAGCCAGTCATGGATGCTGAGCATCTGCTACTCACTTCACAAAGAACACTCGGAAGAGACAGGATAACAGTGTCATAAACAGAGTTTTTCCCGGTCGGAATATACGCCACTCGTGCAACGCTCTCTCACAGCAAGGCATTAGACCCATATGGTCTGATATGACCTTCGTGGGATATTTTCGGGTTCCCAGCGTTCGTTTAGTGTTGCTAGCTCCTTAGTCCCTCACAGTCTTCAAATATCAAATCGCTATATGGCAAAGCATTGTATCATTAAGATATATCAAATAAGAAATTTTCTTTTCCGAATCAATGGGTACATTTCAATTTTTTCCTCGAGTTCCGCCTTGTTCCACTCTCTCTCTCTCTCTCTCTCTCTCTCTCTCTCTCTCTCTCTCTCTCTCTCTCTCTCTCTCTCTCTCTCTGATCGACTTATCCTGTATTCACTCCTGCAAGCCATCGCCCGAGTCTCTTAACCTGTCCCCTAAGTTACGTGTTCCACAAGAGGAGCAAACACCTTGCCTCACCTATCTACACGCAGGAGGATATGTGTAGCTTATCATGACGTTCTGTCAGCTAGTGTAACAGGTGCGGACCTGGAAATCACCTGTTTGTGCTCCAGTCTTCCGACAGCAACGGTAAAGAAAAGACAAAAGTCTTATCTTTTAAGTGTGTTTACGTAGGTATGAGCGTCGGACTTAAAGAATCCACTTGCTTCGTAGATCCATCAGAGAGTTGTCTGGAGTGTGAGTCCATCGTCTGAGTACATGAATACCTACTGGATATCAAGGCAATGAGGAAGACTTTTTACTTCCCTTGAACCTGGGAACTTTCGACACGTCCGCGAGTTCCTCTTCAAAGTGATGGTATGGAAAGTACCTGATGAGGATCTTGTGAATAGTAGGTACTACTTATAATCTTCGCCGAGTTCGTGTGAAAAATGCTGTCGATGTCGCTGGTGACGAAGGTTGTGTCTGCGACGAAGCTGCCATTCTGGAGGGCTGTTGGTGGAAGGGCGTTCAATGGAAGCTATGTTGGTGAAGGTGCACACAGTCAGTCAGTGGTTGGAGAGGGGTGTAGGAGTTGGGGGAGGGGGGGATGCGGGGAACGGACTACGTGGTCCCTGCGCCACACACACACACACACACACACACACACACCGGCCCACCTTGACATAGTCAGCCAGCCGCAGAGTGCACGCAAAAACACTGATGTACACGTGTACAAGCATGGTGAGGGGAGGCGAGATGAGCCGAGGAAGGAGCAAACTGATGTAGACACGGACGACGAAGGCTTACCTTCGTCAGGAGATGACGATTATATGTCTCAAGATCGTATCCTACGTCGACATAGTAGACACAGATACGATCGAAACCTCCCTCAAAACCTGTAACATAGATGATGGGCGTCTAGCAGTACCAACAAGTCTGTAATGACGAGGAAAAGTGAGGCCAGATTCAAAAATACCAAGAGAGGTTGACGGGCCAGAGAAAGAGAAAAACCGGTTCCCTGCGCTGGGAACGTCTCGGCGAACGAAACGAGTGAGAAGAATTAGGAGAGAAACCCACGATAATGAGGCGCTGCACGGTGAGGGAGAAATGCTTGTGAGGAGGGTAAAGGTGGAACATGTGTGAGATCAGTGTTTTTTTGGGGAGAGACATGGACAATGAGTGGAGAGAAGGAAGAGAGAAGAACATGAAATGAATATATGAATGGGAACACATGGAAAGGGCAGACCTAAACACACACACACACACATACACACACACACACACACACACACACACACACACACAAAATATTCATACACACTCTCAAATGCCAAGAAAAAAATCGTAAAAAAGCGCAGACGATAAAATACATCGATTTATGCATTTCCTGGCTGAAAGCAGAGATTCATGAGGGGACAAAGAGTCACACTGGCATAAAGTTTTAGGAAGTTAGCAAGAATGTCTCCCATGTCAACAGGTCACTGAGCGTACTAGAGACACGGTGACTAGGAAATAGAAATTATCAGACACGATGGCCACCTCTTGGCTAGAGTAATACGAGATCATAATCATAGTACGTGATTTTCGTAGAGGTTGTGGTTAGTAAGGATGTGGAAAGAGATCAGAGAGGAAACTAGACTCGTAGATAAAACTCTGGTAACTACAAACAGTTAAATAAGTTCGCAAGTTGCAGTCCTTTGGCACAGTTTAACTACCTGTTCTTTCTGTCACACCCACAGTTAGCCCTGCTGACTTTCAGTCTAGTAACAAAACAAAAAACCATCTCACACGTAACACTTGGTAACACATAACTCACACGATCCGTGCCTTGGTAAGGCCTCCAGGTGACATGAGTGAGACTGAGGGGTGGTTCATGAAACAACTACCGACCCATAGAGATGAAGCAGTTATGGCACACACGAACGAACCTTCCGAACCACATGATGATGAATGAAATGGAACCTAAAAAAAGAGTAAATGAATCCGACTTCGAGCAAGTCTCTGAGCCACAATATATACATAGTCTTGTGGTGGACTGATACATATATATATGACTGCTCAACCAACCAGATGCCCTTCAATATGCATCATGGCCAAGACAAGTAACCCCTAATGGCCTCTTGATTGACCTTACAGTATGTGAGAGACGGATTTGCGGCTATGGGTGAAGGGGCGCTGAACCACAAGGTCGTTTTTAGTTGTAAAGAGAAAGTTTATTCATATATATATATATATACATTGCGATCGCATCTGATAACCCGAAGACTTTTATATTGATTTTACGATATGAAAAAAAAGAAACTCAACACCGATAAATAGTTTCCTATTCGACTCTGACGGCGTGTCAAAGGTGGTCAAATGTTCATCATCAAAACTTCATAAATCACTGATGATTTTCCTTATGAAACACTTAACATCAGACACTCGTAAGGATCTTTTTTCTAAGACGTTGATAAACCAGTGGAGCTACTATAAGCATAATTATCTTCAGAGTAAATTGCATCTTTCGGGTCACGTCGAATCCACACGTCGACACGACACTGATGATTGGGGGTCACATCGACGTCACTGACACATGACCATGCTCTGACGTCAAAGGTCAAGTGCTATCCGGGTGACCAACCTCGGTAATTTACGAGCCGAACAAACCCGTAGGGTCAAACCATCGAACCTGCATTGTTCAGTCGTACGGCGAGTGGTGGAAAGTTCATGGTAGAGAGGGAGGGGTGGGGGGTCATTAGCGCTCAAGGCTGTCTTGCGTAAGTAGGTGTTAAAAAAAAAGAAGATTGCATTCCGGGTTAGGTTAGGTTAGGTTAGGTTAGGTTAGGTTAGGTCAGGTTAGGTTAGGTTAGGTTAGGTTAGGTTAGGTCAGGTTAGGTCAGGTTAGGTTAGGTTAGGTTAGGTCAGGTTAGGTCAGGTTAGGTTAGGTTAGGTTAGGTCAGGTTAGGTTAGGTTAGGTTAGGTCAGGTTAGGTCAGGTTAGGTTAGGTTAGGTTAGGTCAGGTCAGGTTAGGTTAGGTTAGGTTAGGTCAGGTTAGGTCAGGTTAGGTTAGGTTAGGTTAGGTTAGGTCAGGTTAGGTTAGGTTAGGTTAGGTTAGGTCAGGTCAGGTTAGGTTAGGTTAGGTTAGGTTAGGTCAGGTTAGGTCAGGTTAGGTTAGGTTAGGTTAGGTCAGGTTAGGTTAGGTTAGGTTAGGTTAGGTCAGGTTAGGTTAGGTTAGGTTAGGTTAGGTTAGGTCAGGTTAGGTTAGGGTAGGTCAGGTTAGGTTAGGTTAGGTCAGGTTAGGTTAGGTTAGGTTAGGTTAGGTCAGGTTAGGTTAGGTTAGGTTAGGTTAGGTTAGGTCAGGTTAGGTTAGGTTAGGTTAGGTTAGGTCAGGTTAGGTTAGGTTAGGTTAGGTTAGGTCAGGTCAGGTTAGGTTAGGTTAGGTTAGGTTAGGTCAGGTTAGGTTAGGTTAGGTTAGGTTAGGTTAGGTCAGGTTAGGTTAGGTTAGGTTAGGTTAGGTTAGGTCAGGTTAGGTTAGGTTAGGTTAGGTTAGGTCAGGTTAGGTTAGGTTAGGTTAGGTTAGGTTAGGTCAGGTTAGGTTAGGTCAGGTTAGGTTAGGTTAGGTTAGGTTAGGTCAGGTTAGGTTAGGTTAGGTCAGGTTAGGTTAGGTTAGGTTAGGTTAGGTCAGGTTAGGTTAGGTTAGGTTAGGTTAGGTTAGGTTAGGTTAGTGCTACTTGTTCCCTACCATACTGTGTACTGAAGCCACTAAAGACTTAGACCAGGTACACCATTTCCATGTCGTGGTTCTGGAATACAAATAATCGAATTCTGTGACAGGTTCAATTTGCATGTAACTGTTTTGACTTGGGTAGTGTTGTTCGTGTGTGTGTGTGTGTGTGTGTGTGTGTGTGTGTGTGTGTGTGTGTGTGTGCTTAAATGATTATTTACAAATGTGTGTACTTCAAATGCATGTTTATAGGCATCTGTATGCATCAGCACTTTCCCAACCAAGACTACGCATCTAATTTTCTTTGCAAAAAGCTTTTGTAATATATTTCCCGCCTTTGATTTTCTTTTAGTCTTACTGAGCGACGGTGATACTTGAGAACAAACACTGTAAGCGAATGTTATCTCTAGCCACAGATACAGTGTAGCAAGTTGTCGAATGTTATCTCTGGCAACTGATACTGCACAGCGTTGCCAAAGGTCGTCTCGCTAGAGCACGTTTCGTGACGGTTTGGAGACCATGTAAGTTCCCAGCACAACCATAAGTTCAAAAAGTTCCCCAGCCTCGATGTGTGACAAAAACTTGACCATCAGAGGCCCCACATTCACGTGCTGGAAGGCAGGAATTTGCCCATCAGAAGCCACATACTCACGTGCTCGAGCTTGCCCATCAGAGGCCACATACTCACGTGCTCGAACTTGCCCATCAGAAGCCACACACTCACGTGCTCGAACTTGGCCCATCAGAAGCCACACACTCACGTGCTCGAACTTGGCCCATCAGAGGCCACACACTCACGTGCTCGTACTTGCCCATCAGAGGCCCCATACTCACGTGCTCGAACTTGGCCCATCAGAGGCCACATGCTCACGTGCTCGTACTTGCCCATCAGAGGCCCCATACTCACGTGCTCGAACTTGGCCCATCAGAGGCCACATACTCACGTGCTCGAACTTGCCCATCAGAAGCCACACACTCACGTGCTCGAACTTGGCCCATCAGAAGCCACATACTCACGTGCTCGAACTTGGCCCATCAGAAGCCACACACTCACGTGCTCGAACTTGCCCATCAGAAGCCCCAGACTCACGCGCAGGAAGGCAGAAGATTAATCAATCACTAGTTCAAAGTTGGAGGACACGTAAGTTCAGACATAAAAACACACACACGAACACACACACACACACACACACACACACACACACACACACACACACGTATATCAAAGGCAATCTAAACATGCTACCGACTGATTGTAAAGAATGTTCAAAAGATGGGAGTCCCCATGAAAATAAAAACTCCCTCCCAAGACAACACAAATTGATACTTACAAACACATACATGTAAGATGGCCTTGGACCTGTGTATGCATAATATTTAGCCTTGGTACAAAGATACAAGATTAAAACACGGGCCAACACGAATGTAAAACACTCTCCTCGTGACACATGATCAATAATCAAGTACATATGCATGTACCCACACAAACTCATTAACATGAACACACTCATAAACATATACACATCTGCGTCAAACCACAGATGAACGGAAGTACATTTTCATACACACACACACACACACACACACACACATACACACACACACACACAAGGTAATCTAAACATGATACTTCTTGAATTAAAAACTGAACAGAGGTCTCACTAGAGACAGAAAACAGCGATAAGTCTCCATCAAGACAAGGAACTGAGCTATGATATGGGTGTGGTAGCTGTGGTATTCAGAATGAGGCGGGTAAAGACACACGCTTCAGAGACACCGAGTGCTTCATGTGCCATGTCACTGCAAGTGTTTCGTTCCTCGCGAATCAACGAAACGAAGCTGCGACCACGGGTTCAAGACCCCTAACCAGCCAGCCAGCTCCGTTGTGTGCGGAGGTCTTTGGTATTTTGTTAGGCTTTACTGATGAATTTCTGGTCAGATAAGAATGTTCCGCGCGTGAAGACTTTAATGATAAATATTTTCATTTTGTTACCCGAAGTTGAAGATGACTGAGGAGGGAGAGTAAAAGGGCTTGAAAAAGAAAAAAAGAAAATATAAAGGCAAAGAGAACGAAGAGAAGTGAGAGGAGGAGGAGGAGGATAGACTGCAGTGAAGAAGAAGAAGAAGAAGAAGAAGAAGAGGAAGAAGAAGAACAGTGCCTGGGAGAGGAACATAAATAGACAAGTTAACCCTAGTTTAACAAGCCCACTTCCCATTCCATCAGTACAGCAGGGCACTAAATGAGACACCAACAATGAAAGACACGATTGCTAAATGTAGCGTTTAGGTAGGAAAAGGGTCGTGTGTATTAAGTCCTTACTGGGGGGAAGGTGAAGAGGGCAGGAAGGGGTGGAAGCATAGGAGCTTGAGTGAGATATGACAAAATTAGAAAGTACACGGGGGGGGTGGGTAACACTAGCCATCGAGGACAGTATGGAGATAGAAACAGGATGGAGCTTAGTATGAACGAGAGAAGCAAGCCTCGACAGGAAGGGTATGTCGGGAGAGGGAGCAGCACGGAGGAGTTGGGACAGGAGAAGTGAGTGTAGGCAAAAAGAGGGAATTAGAGCAGAAAGAGGGAGCCGACATAACACAGGAACATGAGCAACAATGACGGGAAATGCAGCAGGAAAGAGATGAAGACCGGAGGCGTGATGGTTGAAAGTCTAAATTAATACCGTGGAAAAAGCCACACTGGGGGAGAGATTGTGGTAGGCAGCTCCAGCAGGTGGGTAGGATAAAGGTCATACTGTGACATTGCCGAGGACGATACAGAAACCTCGCGCCCACTCTCAGCACACCCCCAGCTGACCCTTAATCCCACGTCATCCCCTTCCCAGCGACATCCAAGAACACACAACCGCGCTGAGAGATCTGGTGGGACGACATCTCCCAATGTGACCACTTGAGATGGAGACGTCATGGTACTCACCATTCATTCACCCGAGCGTCCATTAACACTACAACATAAATATCCTCCAATTCGCTCTCGTACATTTTGCCCAAAATGAAATAGGTCATTCAGTGACAATCACTTCCTAGTACCGTAATGGAACACAGAAGTTATATTACCCCTTATCTCTCTCATACTACAACACTCATTCAGTTCGGGGACTATTTTCCCTTCCTTTGTATTCAGATTCTCCTTAAAGTAAATGACCCTACTCAATAGTTTCTCGAGTCCCCTTTCAGGTCACGTACTGTGAGGGGGTGACCTGAGAATGGGTCGTGCAGGTGTGGGTCATGGGGTGGCGGGCAGGTCAGTCGCCGTGCCGGTGTGGAGCTACTCAATCGTTGCCCAACCCACTCTGGTCTTGCTTGGTATCATACCATTTCCAGGATGGCGTGAAAATCGCCAGGAGACTAGAGATTATCGTGAGGCGATACAGGAAGACAAGGGTTTCAGAGGACCTGACCTGAGATGAACAGAATGTAATGGTTTGCAACAAGGTTCCCCAAGTCTGCTGCAGTACGCTGGCGTCTAAATACATAGGCCAAGTTAATATACGTCCTTGGCCCGAACAGCAGAGTCTCTTATGTCGTAACATCTAAATGCTTTCATCTCCCTCTCTCTCTCTCTCTGTCTCTCCTTCACCACAACAGAAGCTGTGCTCATTGTCTCGTTAGCACTGCGTGAGCATCTTAAATATTTACCATCTGGGTCACACAGCCACGAGCACGGGTCGGAGGCACTTGGTAACATCCCCACGTTACTAGGAGGTCTGTTCACCTGCAGCAGTAGATAGGCTTCCTAACTGATCACTTCACCCGTTGGAAAAATGTCTCCATCTCATGTATGTATCTATAACCTCGAGGGGTATCACTCAACGACTAAACGCAAGCACGTCTGTCTCGCCATCAACCTGCTTGGTATGTAAGTGTCATTTCCTTGTAGGTTTTTAATGTCTCTGTGACACACACACACACACACACACACACATACCAGGTGACGACAGGTGATAATAAAACGCACGGGACGTCGTATTAGCACATTTATGACATGTGCACAACACGCGCGCGTGCGCATGCTAGCCATTCTGTAAAGGTGAACACGAACGATTCATTCACCTCAGTCTCAGGCCTACACATACATACCTCCTGGACGCCTTACATGGAATGTGGCTGGGAAGTTCTGATCACAGCTCAAGGTGTATCAGTGACATTCCATTACCACTGGAACATGAGCTCGCCACAGTATATGCTGAGGGATCCATGCCTTCACATACTCCCTTACCTCATGCTGTGTCCAAACAGGAGCCAATGCCGTTCTCGGCTCTTCTTCATGCACATGTAAGGTACACGTATTATATCAGAAGCGATGTAGACAATCGATTCTCAGAGTTTCTCTACAAATGAAATGACTTTAGAAACATTTAAAGTTTAAAGTCTAACACTTTTTCACCTTTATGACGTCGCGCGTTGAATATTTGCACTTTTCGAACGTTCGACAATTGCTGTTTACCGTTTTTTCAACTCAACTGCATATTTCTTTTTTCTTTCGGCCACCAAAATTACTGGAACACAGCACGTATACGATTATAAAGTCAGGCTAATCTTTCTCCACTCACACAACGTTCCTGCAATAGGCAAGAATCTCCTACCAAATCTTCTCCACACCGAATCAAACGAGGTATTAAAGTTGATCTTCATTCAGAATATGGAAGAATGTGTTTTTGTTGCCAGGAAAGCTCGGTCTGTGAATCAGACCTGGAGAGTATAAACTGGGGAAAAGGTGTGTGTGTGTGTGTGTGTGTGTGTGTGTGTAAATATATATATATATATATATATATATATATATATATATATATATATATATATATGTCTGTCTGTCTGTCTGTCTGTTTGTCTCTCAGGGTTTTACAAAAGTGTGACCTTTGATAAGTATGTGGAGTTAAGAGGTGAAGGCTATAACATACACACACACTCACTCACACAGTATAACCCCGGACTCTCAACACACACATGGCTTTACTACGGTCGTTTTACCCGCAATAGTGCCTCCCAGCTGGAGTGACTTCCTGATTATTCATGTATGGGTTAAAATGCCCCGAGAGCTGCACTCAAGGTTAAGCAAAATCAGGTTAAATTTGATCGTCTTTTTTTTCGCCTTTGGTTCGCCGGAGTTGACTCGGGTCGGTTGGGGGTCGGATCGGGTCACGGCGGGTCAGATACAAGTCACGAATATCCACCCAGGGCAGAGGAGGGAGCAATACAGCCGTCTCAATGTCTGTACGTAGTCTCTGCAGCCGTAAACACCACACCACCAGCATCCCTGCACACACACACACACCCACCCACACACGTCTGGCACATCACTTGTGTTGAGCTTCGAGGAGGCTACGGAAGGAGGAGAGGGTGACACCCCCACTCGCCCTTAGCACCTTCAGCTGTTGGTCCTGATGCAGTAGCGCCTGAGAACAATGGACCTCGTCTGGAGCTCTGGTGGAGTTTCACAAGCGTGTGATCCCTGCTCGTTTCCATGAAGGCGTCTTGGCTTAAAAACTTGATTCCTGGTCCTAGTAGGTGATTCTCAGGTACTAATCCTGTAGTGGAATCCTTCACTAAAGTGTGCTGTTCTGATGTGGTATACGAGAGACTAACGACAAGAAGGTCACGCAAGGGACAGAGAAAGAAGAACAAGAAAAACTGATGATAAAGATGGAATGTTAGACCTCTTCTACCCTTCTCCTCCTCCATCAACTTATACAACCCTGTCATTACCTACTGCGTCCAGCCTCACACTACTAAGCCACCCTATCCATCCTCACCATCAGGTTTGGCTTCATTCCTCCTTCCCTCCTTCCCTCCTCCTTCCCTTTATCCACTTCCTCCAACCTCCCATCCCATCCCATTCCACCACCTCCACGCGTCACCTCCAGTCTGGCACACCCTTGGCGAAGCCGACGCTTAGCTAACGTAGTGATGATTCTGCGACAGCCAAAAGGTGAGACACCAACGAGAGGATGAGGGACTTAAGAACATCGTTCGTGTGGTCTGACACCAGGAGTTACATGAGCAAATACAGTACCCGAGAGGGTAGATAGACATCACGAGAAGCACAGGTTATAAAAATCAAATCAAACCAACAAGGGCGTATCGAGAGACGGATCACGTGATCCGAACACCAACCCCTCTCTCTCTCTCCCTCCCCCCCCATCTGATTCCTGGCTGAAGGCCGCCCTGATGCATTCTCCGCCGTGACCCTGAAACACCGACGTAAAGTTCTGCAACAGAATCCCAGACCTTGAAAGAGAGAGAAGGGGGGAAAAAAAGAGGAGGGAAATACCTCGACAACCTCCTACAGGATACCTCCTCCCCTTTTTCCTATTGTTCTCCACAAAGTGACACGATCGATCCAAAGCTTCAATCCTCCTCCTCCTCCGTCACAGAGAATGGTAATAGTGGCAGTCCAATGAAAGCAACTCAACGGCAACAGTTACTTAATGTGGTGAGGATGTGCTTTACCCAGATGGCTAAGTCATGGAGGACCTTTGCTGAGGCCCGGTGACATTCCAGCTCAATAAGACATTTTTTTCCCTCTCATACTGAGGACAAGAAGACTTGGTTACAGTTATAGTAAACTTATTTTACAAATAAATGGATTGTAAACCCGTAAATCTTTAAAGCAGTGAGCCACTGAAGTTCTCCCCGTGCCCTCCTGCATGCCGTGAAGAACACGAGAGAGAGAGAGAGAGAGAGAGAGAGAGAGAGAGAGAGAGAGAGAGAGAGACGAGGATGTACGCTAGGGCGCGGGAGGTGACACAACATCAGCAAGGACAACAGGGACGAGTCGCTACGCCGAAAGGTGTCATCAACCAGAGGCGTCCACGAATGATGGGGCGAAAAAAAAGGCAAGGAGAGGATAAAAGAACATCACCAGACAACGAGGGAAGAAACTGAACCCAGGAGACGGAAGGAGTGAGAGAGAACAAGGGTTCAGAAGGAAGGTGGAGATCATGACAGGGAAAGGAGAGTAGAGGGCGTTGAATACGAGGAAGAAAAGTGGCAAAACATGTTGGAGTGAAGTGAAAGTTTGCAGATGATGCCTGTGGTTCATTCTTCTATATGACACATCTGAGCCTCTGTGGTATAGTGCTTACATCTACGTATATTTATATGTTTACTTACAATCCTGCTTCTGTGGTATAGTGCTTATATAGTTATATATTTACTTAAAGTTCTACTCCAGGACCTCTTTCTAAGGAAGAGCCATTGTGTTTTCTGCGAACTCTTTCCAGTGGCTCACGCAAACCCCAAGGCTGCGCTACTTCCACTAGCAGGGAAATGTGGACTTCTGTGAAGTGAGAAGTACTTTGTCGAGACTTTATTTACATCCAGTAATAAAACCTCGTCTAGTAACACACACATGCACACACACACACACGTACACACACACACACATATATATATATATATATATATATATATATATATATATATATATATATATATATATATATATATATATATATATATATATATATATATATATAAAGGAAATCATATCTCTATAAAGTAACCGTAAAATACCATCAACTGACGACAGAAAACAAAGAAGATATCACAAAAAAAAAAAACACGATTAAACAACTTCCATCATTTACTAAGAACAAACACGGTAGGTAAAGACAGCACCACGCCATCGACGAACCACGACAATCTGGCAGCACCTCATTACAACACAGCCATAAAATGTCTCTCACTCTGCGTTTGAGGTCAAGGGGGTGTGGCGGCACGGTATGGAATGCTGGGAGCAGGCAGGCAAGCAGGCAGGCGATGGGAGAATTCTAATGGAAGTTCTTCAAGGCAAGAAAGGAACATAACACGGACCATCATAAGCACAACTGCTTACAATCAGTAATAATAATAATAATGATGATAATAATAATAATAATAATAATAATAATAATAATAATAATAATAATAATGATAACAATATTAACAATGATAATAAATCGTCACATGTAACTTAGATATCATTACATATATATATATATATATATATATATATATATATATATATATATATATATATATATATATATATTTTTTTTTTTTTTGTCGCTGTCTCCCGCGTTTGCGAGGTAGCGCAAGGAAACAGACGAAAGAAATGGCCCAACCCACCCCCATACACATGTATATACATACGTCCACACACGCAAATATACATACCTACACAGCTTTCCATGGTTTACCCCAGACGCTTCACATGCCTTGATTCAATCCACTGACAGCACGTCAACCCCGGTATACCACATCGCTCCAATTCACTCTATTCCTTGCCCTCCTTTCACCCTCCTGCATGTTCAGGCCCCGATCACACAAAATCTTTTTCACTCCATCTTTCCACCTTATCAGCGACAAGTGTTAGTGATAAGTAACGCACTAGTGATAATAACGCATCACAGAAGACGGCTTACCTAAGGCTCAGAGTTGCCGCCACGAATCAGACCAAAACGACACCAACGCTTCATTCAGCAGTCCAGAAGAGCCACTTTGGGGTCGACCATCTATGACAACTATGACAGTGACCTTAAGGACTCACATACTGGAGTACTAGGGTTTGACTATGCTGAGGAAGAGTTCATGTATCATGACTCCACTTTTCTTGGACAAGATAAAACTCCACAATGGAAGAATAAAAGAAGGATTCTGGGAGCTCTATATCTCGACCCATAACCCAGGAACCTCTTCAGGCACTGCAAGAGGGCAAAAGTTCGTGGTGATGAAGGGGAAGTGGGAGGAATAACCAACTGTTACGACAATAAATGGAACGATAACTCTCGAGAAGAATGGAGAGATAGCAGTTAATAAGATGAAATAGAAAGATAGGCTTTATTTACTGTTAACAAGCGGTCGTACTGCGGAGACATAAAGAACCAAAACAATTGACGGAATCAATTTTGATTGTGTCATTTCCACAGAGGCGTGAAGGAATTATCCGCAAAACCCAAGAAGAAAAGATGGTAAAGCACATAAAAGCAGAGGTCATTGCCAGGTTCTGGTGGGGTCAGACGCACAGAAAATGTGGTCGTTGGCTCTTGACAATAGTCGCATTCTCTTCTATTGTATATTCACAAGACGTGGGAACTGTGTTTCAAGTCAGTTGGGAATTTCGTCCCCTTGCCTGAGCTTAGAATCTCTCTCCCCAGTATGTTGGGTAATGAACTCAGAATGTTGACAGTTGCTGTGATAAGAGTACAATCTGTTATGAGTTTAGGAAGATGTGCGCACACACTGCTGGCTTCTCGATCGAGTGTTGGGGATAACCTTAAGAGACAGTGCAGAGGACCATGAACGCATCATGGTCAACAACACTAACCCCTACACCATGCAGGTACTTTAGCTTAAAACAGGTTGAAAAGGTATTCTCTTTCCTTTTTTTTTTTTCATCTGAAATCTTACTGTTCTTCGTTTACATGAAGAGATGTCTTTCATGTTATTTCGTCTAATTTGGTCTTCAGTATTTGGTAATGTGGATATTTTCTATTCGTTAGGTACACACGGTAGCATACTTGATTTGGAGGCCAGGTGAGTGGGAGGGAACTGGGAACAGTTTGGCATCGGGTAGATCATACCTTTCACCAGATGCAGTTTTTGCCTCTCCAGGAGGTACCGGAATCTATAAAAGCCTGTCAAGGCTGATTTACCTCGATCAAATCTCTCGTTGATATACTCTACCATCCAAACTCGTAATGTTGATATATGGTCTAATATTTTTCACAGTTCTTCTGGCACTGTATCTGATTTCCGTCCATTCCTATGTTGCCACGTCTCACTCTACCTAATACTACAGAGATAAACTGGCATATCTAATTTGCTTTTCACTTTCTAGTCTTTCGTAGATGTGGATGCCAAGATGCTTCTAACTGTGCATGGTTGTTATGTTCTGGGCTTCCCTGGGCTCACGAATTCGCACGGTTTCTCTAGAGCGAACCACCGGACACGACAGTTTGTTTGGGTAGCTTTCGTGTATAAAGATACCATCGTTCATGTCCCCTACTGCAGTGGAGGAGCTGGTCTGCAGGCTATAAACAGCATTAGTGACAGAATGCTACCTTGTAGCATCCCACTTGATATCGGGAATTCTGGTGACACTTATATAGTTATGGTCATTGCAGAGGTATGTTGATTAAGGAGATCAAATACTAATATCCCAGTATAGTTATGGCATGACTAGCTGTATCTGTCTATAAACTATAGGCCACTCGAATCCATTGTCATTGATGCCATCATTATCCATTATCACCGCTGACTCTGTGCCATCATCACCACAGCTAATATTACTGCAATCATCTCAGTTTCTCTTATTACCATCATTATCAACACTATCGGCAGCCGTCATCATCATCATCATCACGACCGGTAAAACTATCCCAGCTGAGAAACACCGTTGCAGTCAAAATGCAATTACCTGGTGCACTGCACTCACGTAATAGACAGATAACCTTCCACAAAAGTCGATAAACTCCGTAAAACACAACCTCTCCTTAAGTCCCATTACGATTATTTTCTTCTCAAGCAAGTCTTTCTATCCTCCCTGATGCTCTCCTCCCAATAGCTCACATACTAGCCAGTAGCTTAGCTCTTTTATTATCCCACTAACTACTTTTCCTTTCATGGAGGCAACATTTGCTCTCTTCCAGTTCCATGGCATAGATTCCTCTTTGCACGATGATGCAAAATGAAATACCAAGTGGTATGTCACGTATATCTACACGCTTCAGGACGCACGTATGGCAAGGTACGTGTAATTAGGAACCGTGAGCAGCCAGTGCTGATCAAATTCCTTCCTGTTCATGGCCCATATCTCACTTGACAGTTGAAAAGGTCCTCCATGTCTCTATCCTCCTCCACTCCAGACTGGGAGTTCCAGATGTGTTTTCTTCATCTGTTCATACACCATGAGACCTGATCGCTACCCTCAGCAGTACAGCCTCGTCCGCTTCAGTAACGATCTTACTCCAATTATTTTTTTTTTCCTTTGCCGGAGACGTTTTTCCGAAGCATTTACGAAACATTATCGGATTATTGTATTTGTACACAATGTATTTCTCATAATTTGTGTGTGTGTGTGTGTGTGTGTGTGTGTGTGTGTGTACGCGTGGCGGCCACAAACCAGCGTATCTACGAGAGCGAGAAAGTCCTTTTGACTATCTAAACTCCATCCATCTTAACATCTAGGAACACATAAGCCTGCATGTAGGTATAAACATCTCTAAATCTTAAAATCAATTTCCTAACGTCACCACCGACCCACACCATCACCACCAACCCCCCACTGTAGAGCTTATTAACCCCCACCTGGCTACCCCTAGTAGGCGCGCACACACACACACACACACACACACACACACACACACACACACACACACACACACACACGTCACCACGGGTTATATAACTGCCTGGTCCAGCCTCCGACCTCGCTTGGCGGCTGACGGTCGGCCCAGCACCGAGCAGACCATCGCTCAGGCAAGGTGGTCATGGGAAAAAATTCCCCCGTCGCGTAGAGACAACAACACAGTTTCCTCGACTGGATACTAAGATACTTTGTGAAAAAGCCTGTGAGAAGAAAACGGTGAGAGCAAATGTGCACTATAAGCAAAGTCGTAAGGCTTATCGGTGAGGAGAGAGACAGGTTATTTTGGTCATGGAGTTTGAATGGAGAGATCTTGGAGGAAATGGAGAGTGTTTTAGGTATCTAGGAGTGGATAGGGCAGTGGCTGGAACCATAAGAGCTGAAGTGAGCCGTAGAGTGGGGTGAACATAGCCTAAACACAGAGGGAAAGAGAGGGGTAGGGAGAAAAGCCTCTCATAGGTGTGTGATCGTCTCACTAGCGTATATAATTTTCTATTCAAGACAGGATATCATCTCGACTCGCTCTAGTTCATTCTATCCTCGTGTTCTAAATTGTGAATGTCACTGACTATATCTGTTCCAAGCCTCCTGCCATTTCAAGGCTTGGTACATCTGCATGCGTGATTGGTTTTCTCTTCGCAAATTTTGTTGGTGCGGGTTTTCTTTTTTTTTTTATTCCTGCGCCGCCTGTGTTGGTGGGAGCAAGACGGGGACACCAGAGTGCATGACGTAAGGAAGAACGTGGGTCACATCCTACCAACCCCCACCACAACGCATGGTGGCATGACACAGTTTCACACATATTTCTCTGGTGTTATTTTTCCCCTCCGGCGTTGTCTCATTCATGGGGTCCGCACCCCCGAGAGGCGAGGTTTGTGCAACGCGCGGAATATAATAGACCACAAGTTTGCCTTCGTGCCGGGAGGAGGAGGAGGAGGGAGGAGGAAGGAGGAGGGGTGAAGGTGGGGTGGGGTGGCGTGGGGGTCAGAGAGCCTTTATAACGGGCATTCTCGCGGGGCAGTGGGTGGGGGGGGGGGGTCCTGAAGCCCACATGTTGTCAAGACCCCGTGAGAACCAGTGGACACTCGAGGGCGGAGGCTGCATCTCGTTCTGAGCTTAAGAAGGAAGTCTCTCTCTCTCTCTCTCTCTCTCTCTCTCTCTCTCTCTCTCTCTCTCTCTCTCTCTCTCTCTCTCTCTCTCTCGACCACCACACATATTCAGTGACGGAAGCAAGGAAGAGTCTCCTTCCTTACCCTTGCATCTCTTACTGTTGATATGCTTTCACACACACACACACACACACACACACACACACACACACACACACACACACACCTTCGACAAGTAGTCTTTGTGTTTGCCATCCGAGTTCAGTGACGACAGAAAACTACAATCCGTTTGACGAGGAGGGAGTCTAACCCCACTCGAATGGAGGCACATTTGTCAACGTCCACCTGCAGTAACGTGGGGGAGGAATGGAACCACGACATGCCTCTGTGTTCAAAGACATCGAGCGACGCCGCTTCCCCCACCAGACACATCCAGGGTAACGAAGGCGGAACTGAGGTTCAACCGGAGTCTTGACGGGAAACACGTGCTTTTCCTCCCACTTTAGGCGACGTTGGTCACTTCGAACGTAACACTTACGTCAACCAATGCTGTCGTTTCGGTCATCTTCATCATAACAGAATCTCACCACGCGTGCAACCGTTACGAAAGGAAGAGAAAAAAAAAAGAGAAGAACCCGGATTCCTTCCACAATCCAAAGTATATTTCATCCTTCATTGCCTTTACTATTTTTTTTTCACCTCTCTCTCCCGAGCGGAGGGCGTTTCTGAGCGACGAACGATCAACATGCGCCTCACCAGGATGCAGCGGCGGCTGTGCGCCCCTCCACTGTGAGGATGAGGTTCCTCTGTCACGCACTCGCCCAGAACAGGGTGGCTGGAGGGGGTAGCCTATCCCACCTGATTCCCACGACGACGCCTACATGGTTAAGTAAGGTGACTACGTCAGGCGGGGTGACACATGGCGAAATTGCACTCAGGTCTCTTGAATTCCCAGCGCCTGCCCAGCCAAGGGAGGCGCAATGAATGGGAAGTGAAGTGAGCAGTGAGCTGGTGGGTGGAAAGAGCAACAGGGGGAAAGGTGAGGGAAAGGGGGAGGAGTGGGGAGATAAATCATGTGGTGGAGGGTAACCAGGAGGGGAAGGATCGGGGAGGCAAGGTAGACAGGATGGGGAGACGAGGGCTCAGACAGGACACGGAAGCTGAAGGAAGAGAAACCACAGAGCTAGGCAGGGGAGGTTGGGACCAAGTAACTGCAAGATGAGGAGCGGAGGTGAGTAGCAGAGGGGACTGAGGGAGGGAGGGAGGGTGAGGCGAAGAAGGGGATAAATGTGGAGCAATAGGTGAGAGGGCAAAGGTAGGTCAGGCAGTGGAAGGCAGGTGGAGTCAAGGTTCTTGCAGCATTTGTACTTCCAGCCGTCTGTTCCACAGTTGCCCATCTCAAGCATCTATATGTCCCTGTCTGTCTGTATGTATGTATGTATGTATGTCCACCTCGGAGATGTTGCTATCTCGCAAAGAGCTGGTGTTTACCTCACCTGAATAATTATCAACAAACTGATCACTCCGAAAATTTAAAAAAGAAGATATTGATATGAATTTGTAAAGCTACAGTGTAGAGCAGAGACTCCTAGAACTGTGCTTCACGTTTGCATATAAACAAGTATGTGCCTCAGGGACGTGTTTACGAATGTAAATGAATATACAAAAAACTGGTCGTATAAATTCTTATCTGTTTACATCACAGACGGTGACTTCAGCGTATCCTCTTCTCTTCCTTTCTCTCTCGGAGTCTTTCCCTCACCTGGTCTACCCTACCGCAAGTGTGGGCTGCGGCAGGTCGCAGCCACCGCCTCACCAGAGCTGGCGGGTGGGCAGAGGCTGCGGGTGTCACGACCCATCCGAGGCCGCCCACCCGCCCGTAACGCCTAGCCGCCTGTGCCTTAGCCACCCACTCACCTCTCGCCACCTTGCTTAGGCTGAGCCACCAGTTTGAGGCCCCACCAAAAGTAGTTAACTGTCGACACCAAACGTACAAAAAAATACACTAGCTTTCTGGCTGACCGAGTCAAAATCTTCAGATATAATTCACCTGTCAACTGGAAACAGATATTAACTCGAGGAAGATCAGTGAAAGACGCGAACTCAAGATATTTGACTGAAATACTTCAATATTCGACCATTTGGTACGTTCACCTACAGGACAAGACCAGACTGATTTCTTTATCACACTCAGATGTCCGAGTGAAACGCACTCAGAATTCTTAGTGAGAAAAACCAGACGTCTGATAGATAAAGACTGGAATGTTTGCTCACAAGAGATATCTTAAATACGTGAGTGATTGTGGTAGAAGGTACTGCATCTGTGGCCGCAGGGGCTGATGGTGGCAGCTTTTAAAAGAATGGCATCTAAGACTTCATCGCCCGATGACGGTGGCCTCCTCTGGGCTCCACCAGGCGCGAGTGGTCGAGAGTGACCTTGACCTACCAGTCAGTCTCCAGGCGCTTACACACACACACACGTTATCGTGAGCACATCAGAGTTCATACAAATGTTCAGCGTGTCCGCATTATACGCGCGTTGAACGCGTGAGAGCGTATGAGATTAATACACGCGTGAAATAACCCGATGATATCAAACTGAAAATTCGTAATTATGAAATTTGTGAATTTAATAGAATTATCATGTTATGATTTATTCTCTCGTATTCTTGAAACAACATTTCATGATATACGTACAGTCTTTCCACTGAACACAGAACCAAAAACAACTCCAACAACACGTAAACATGCATGTAATCCTACTGCCACAAGATCATAGGATCACTCCGCTAAACCCAGCCCAGCTCCAAACACCACACACAACACGACCTTGAACATAACCCATACATTCGGGTGTCCAGTATCTGTAACACGTTGTTCATAATGAGAACAAATTGTTCACGATAAAAGGGTAAAAAAAGGGAAGAACTAAACGGCATCTCGGTCATTCTACACCAGATATAAGCAAAGCTGGTTTAGCTTCTTAGGCCCTCTCGATCACTGGGCAACTTGGCCTAGCCACAAGAGCGAGGCTGAAGCCCTTCCACACCCATGATAGAGCAAATACACAAACACACACAAACACCGCTCGCGCGCTAGTTCATCCGGGTCCAGACAAACGCAGTCGTAAAAACGTAACGCCTCCCGGCACCTCCCTGAAACCACCCTAAAGTAACCAGACTTAACCTTGCTGAGGAGAACCTGTTTCCTCCCTGACTGCCTCCCCAGGACAGCTGGTCTTCACCCTGAACCCCCGGCTTTCATGGAAATGTCTCCCGGAACGAGCTGCCTCCTCCTCCTCCTCCTAACAACTCCACTAACCTTTGTCCCCTCAGTGCATCCATCAGACGTGGCGGAATCTATGAAGCAGTGTTACCAAAATCCGTCTCTGTTGAATATATACATATAATCCGACGTGATACAATACTGACCCAAGCAAATCAGATCTTTCGTCCTTGTGTCCTCTTACTTACGAAGTGGTAATAGTGTCACCAGTGAAGGAAGCGACTGGTTCCTTCATCCTCGTACTGCACCTCACCTATAGAAGAAGACAAGATATATATAGTATAGTCATGTTCTCTGCATTGATATCGAATACTACATACCGAGGCGCGTTTTTGCGTAAGTGCATGTAATGATAAACCAAATTATATATATAATGATAATGATAATAATGATCACAGGAACAAAAGATCTTTATTATATGTAACCTTAAGATCCCGACCCTTATTCTATATATATATATATATATATATATATATATATATATATATATATATATATATATATATATATATATATATATCATTTCATGTGTGGTGGGTTGGCGGCAGGAATGGATGAGGGTAGCATGTATGAATATGTACATGTGTATATATGTATATGTCTGTGTATGTATATGTATGTATATGTTGAAATATACAGGTATGTATATGTGCGTGTGTGGGCCTTTATGTATATACATCTGTATGTGGGTGGGTTGAGCCATTCTTTCATGTTTCCTTGCGCTACCTCGCTAACGCGGGAGACAGCATTAACGTATAATAAATGAATATATATATATATATATATATATATATATATATATATATATATATAAAGTCATCTATATAGTTGGGCAAAATCAAATAAACAAAGAGGCAAATCACTCTAGAACACTTTCCTTAATAGGGCATTTCCAATTATCTAACTGCACATCAGCTAGTAATGTTACTAACAGAAAACTTAATCCCGTTCAAACAACGGCTATATGTTGGGGATTCAAATGCCACACACCCAAGATTGGCAACGAAGCTACCAGTCATTCCACTCTGATAATACAATTAGTCACAAATGTTTATTTGACATCATGATTAGTTTGAGTCTAGTGTTGCATCATGAGTAACTAGGGGCAATTTGCAATCTTTATCCGTTTCACAAGAGAGAGGTTGTTGCAAGTAAAGACAACAGTCTCACATGGGTATACATCTTAAGCAACTGAAAAAAATTTACGAAATGTAATACAGAGTAACGTTACATCTGATCCTATCCCCTCCACTCATTCTAAACTCATCTGTAACAACACATATTGATCTGATGTATACTAAAGCACCATTTGCTTGTGACTCATATCATACACGAATATAAATGGATAAAGTTTACTCCACAAGCTGTTTATGTATGTTTATATATTTCTATAAGTGACAGTAACATTTTATAAGCACAAGAAGTAAATCTTAATGGGGTATTCCACCCTCCTGGTGTGAAAGCTTCAGATGCTGACCTTCCCATTGGATGAAGTACAGAAGCAGACATGGAGTGGGAATGCTTAAACGCTCTCAATAACGCAATGAAACACATCTCAAACGTTCTCGCAACACGTCAAAGTCAGCGTTACTATGCACTCGGGTGTTCAACTCCTTGAAAGTTAGATCAGTCTTGGGTATTCAGTATTGTCACTACACAACCAGGTCAGTCCTCAGGCAGAGCATTTACCTATGTAGTATGACTCACAGTTTACACTCACAACAATCAATTATGGTAATAGGTAATCCAATCAATTGATCCACCCTCACTCATACCCAATCACAGACTCCGTAGGTGCTCTAGTACTTTACCCGTAACGCAATTACACCAAGAACACCTATTACTATACCATACGACCAGACCATATTAACAGACCATCTACGCAACCATAGTTCAGACCACGGGGGGGTGGCTCTTGCTCTCTGGTCTTCCTCAATATTAGTCTACCAAGGTCAGTCTCATCACGATCAACACCACCACTGCTGCTAAGATTCATAGGAGCCCCGCCACTAACACTCCTGGCACCACTAGCTCCGCTCCTATAGCCACTAACCACGCCACTATCACCACTAACCCCCTCCCGCTATCACCACTAACCCTCGCTGTTGTCACTCGCTGTTGTCATCACTACCTCGCTATCACCGCCACTCTACCTGTGACCATCACACACCACAGCCTCTATCACAGCCTCTACCACAGCAGCCATTACCGCTACAATCGTAGCCCCTGCCACCACCACCATCACCACGACGCTCCAACCATCTCACTATTCTGGCCCCATACCATCACCTCTTGGCAGCTACCACAGCCACGTCCGCCACAATCTCTCCCACTCACCGTCGCCGCTGGAAGCGACAGGAGACAGTGGCGGCCTCAACTACCTACAGGAATGCGGGAGGCTCATGCATCCGTCTAGCATACCTACTCACTCTCTCCTGCCACATGTTTACTTACACACTCAATACACTTACGTATACCGATCACCACACTTACCGTGGACAGCGATCCCGACGCCCCTCTGATACAAAAAAATAAGGGGAGGAGTATGATGTCATACGATCACTGGTTGGTTGAGCAAGTTGACTCATAGCATTGCAACAAACAAAACACATAGGCACACTCTGGGTAGTTGCATAGCTTTCTAAACTCGGTGGAAAGTTATATGAAAGTAGTGAGACCGCTTCCTGAATTCGGGGAAATGAGAAACTGCGTCGGCTTATCTATATACACAAACAGATACAGAGAAGGTTTTCATGCCGACCCCAGCATTCAAGGAGGATTAAGCATATGACAGAATCTGTCACTCGATTACTATCCGCCAAAACTTCACCGTCCTCCATATGTTCTCGGCATCGAATTGATGATCTTGTACAGGCGCATTTGAACAGAGAATCTGTTATGTTGTCCGTCAACAGGTTTGTAAAGAGTTACAGGTGTTATGAATGCTACCAAGGGGCTTACCACGCCAATCATGTTAATTCTTGTTCTTCGTCGTATGTATAACCATTCTGAGAAGATACCTGTGATGCAGCATATGTATACGAAATCTTTATTGCATGATGATGCCTGGAAACATTTGAATGTTTAGAACAATGAAATGATTAGATTTAACCATCATCATCCCCAGTGAGACTTAAGAGACTGCCTTATCGTCCACAGAACTTTTCTTGTTCACCAAATGTCTCGCCACTAACAAACACAGTGAAGGGGAGGGGTTAGTGGGTGGGGGGTTAAGTCCACACGTGCTGGGTGTATCTATAAACAAATTACTCTTCACAAGTATTTACCTACACACTTGGAAATGATGGAATTCATCAGACGTTTAATAATGATGGTTCTGGGGATATTTCAGGATATTTCACTGGTGGATACATCAGCATCAGATTGTAATAATTTCAAATAATGATGCGCCTCACGTTAAGTCATCTAATGATCGTAACATTTACTCGGAGGAGAAGCAAACACGAAATATGAATTTCTTTCAGTAATATGATTAATATAGTTAATCATAAGTACCTACTGATTTCAACTAATCATTTAAAATTACGTTTTCTGACAGATGAGTGGGATTGTCTCTTATATATTATGTCTTTGATAGATTTAAAACTATATAAATGCGAGCCATACGATTAAGGAGGGATTCAGTAACATTACCAATGACATAATACATTATAGGTGAACATCGTCTTCGCTATAGGGACAACCCTCCTGCGTTGTCATTTCCTCGTCCTTTTATATAATCGTTTCATTTTCTTTTCTTTTTTTCGTTCATCCGTAAATATTGAAGTTATTATCAAAGGAGAAATCCATCTCTTTGGTGATGGAGTGCACTCCATCCTATGCCCTTGACAATGCTTATATTGCTTTGTTGGACCTTAAGGCAAGCGAGATTTTTATCTCTAGAGTGACCGCCATGACACGATCAAAACATATCTCCCTCGTCAAGGCCATCTCCAGCAAAAGAAACAAGCAAAAGGAAGCGAGATTAAGAGTTGATCAAGGCTCCGCAGGTGTTTGTAGACCTAACTCTTAAAGGGAGGAAGGTTACATGATGAAGAGGGGAAAGACAGACGATGGAAGAGAATTCCACAGCTCGAGTTGTTTGAGCCAATCCTCAAAAGGTTTCAGGTGATGTTACCCCTCACAACATCCCGTAGCAACCTTTGTGAATAGCGTCCAATCTTATGTCATCATTTCGCTTCCTGTATCACTGCCTTATGCCCTCATGCACATAAGTCTTAAATCTTAATCCAGAGTTTTGATTTATCTGTTTATCACAGACTGCATTAGCATGGTGTGTCACCAGTGATAAGTGGGTGTTTGTTAAGCCACTGGCACAAAAATGTTAGTTTATGATGTTCTCTTGTCATGAGAAGTTGTGGGAAAAAAAAATTTTCAGGTTTGACGATTAGGGATGATGGTGCATTTCTTAACCTTCCCTTGGAAAAAGTTTAAGCACGAGTGTCATATGTTCTTTGCATTTACTTCATGTTTATTTGCTTGCTGTAGAGTCATCCTCACAACGCAAACTTTCCGCACGTGCATGTCCAATTCTATGTAACATGAGTTTCTTGAATTACTTGAAATTCTTTAAAAAGAAGTATTTCTGTGAATTCACGCTTGTTAAAAGATGATCTGTCATTGGATGGTTCGTGTAATTATTATGTGTGTGTTACGGGGAGAGAGTTTTACACTCGTATTACCACATCTTTTATCCTTCTATATATGTAATCATGTCTTTACACTTTGTGTATACACACATATTCACCTTATCCTAAGCAAGGTTCCCCATCTAGCGACGTCCGTCTTCATTGAGGGAAGAATAAACACCTGGGTTGGTGTGGGCCAACAGCTGCGCCCAGGGTTCAAACCAATACCCTTGGGTCGACCCAGGACGCGCCCAGAAAGACTCGTTGTCTGTAACGCGAACCACTACACCACAGAGACCAATAAGTATGTGTGTTGGAAAATAGATTGATATTTCTGAGCAATGTTGTCCGTCTACTGATCTATCTCTTGCAAAACAAGAAAGAGCATTTGTAAATATGTGAAAGAATTCAACTGCCTGCATCTTACATGAATAAACAGACTACGTATGTACGTGAATGACTGTATGACTGAAAGACAGCAACGGTGAGTAACTCCGCCAACCAAACTCCCATCTGCCACAACGTCGCTTTCTACATCTCCATCCACAATGCTCCTTCCTGTCTCACAACTGACCAACCAGATAACACAATGTATGACATACAAGGCCTGCAGCAACAGGCCGTCAAAAGTTAAATCAATTCCGACACAAATCGAGCAACGAGGTTAGGAGGGCAAGAATAAAACCAGCCGACGTTAAGATAATGATTTACTCTCACTGTTATCATACTCCCACCCTCTGAACCTCCCACTCATAACACTTCCAGGATACTACAACCCCCTCCTCTCTCACCATCAACTCCCATCTACTTCAAAAAGATCAAATATAGAAACCCAATAAGCTTTCACAAATACATAAAATCCTAGACTTATCTATCACTAAGATTAAAAACAAAACGTTAAAAAAAGGCTTCTAAAAATAGACATTTCCTCATAGATCTTACCTCGTTAACCTAAATATGTAAAATGTGGTGCTTCGTTATGATAAGCACGACCTCTATAGTGTTATAGAAAAAAAGAAAAACGTACGTAACATTCTCACTCATGGTTCCCGGTAATGGAGTTGTTGAGCGAGGCTGAGGCTTACTTTCAAGTGACTCGTCGTAAATGTCAAGAATCCAGAGATGACATTCTTGGTAATTGCTAAGCGGACCAACCAGGATCATGGAGCTACCTAGCTCTTCCGCGTTCTTGATCTTACGTGTTAGATAAGTTTCTATAGAAGTTTCCTCTCCCTCTATATATATATTTGCTCTCTAGCAGTTTGCGGTTGTTTTCATTTTCCTTGAACATTGACTAACATGATTCTAATTTCCCCTCATCAATGAAAATAATATTTTCTTTGTGGTGGTTATAAGAAAAACCTTCTACTTAAGAATCTGTTCCTAAGCACTTACAGATCATTTGGTTCACGTATCTTGTCTGTAAATCCATTCTTTTTTTCTCTTTCTCTCTCACTCTCTATCTCTCTCTCATAATTTGGAATCTTTTAATCACCACAATGTTAAGTAATATCTTTACCACACCAACTCAGTGCACTAATGAAGACATACTACATCAACTTATTTATATCTACGGGTCATATTCCTCACTAAACACACTAGCCTCGAAGTCGAGGGTGATGTTCTATACTAGACAGAGAGAGACAAGCCGGGACGTTGAGACTACGTTACGTATAGACGCTTAAAGAACACTTTGAGTTCGAGCTGAAGTGTGTGTATGTTCAGCCACGTTGGTTACATGACGTTATAAACCTCCGGGTGAGCACCAGGTCCACGAAACATCCATCGATGTATGTGGCTTACAAGTGATGGTCTTCGAGGAGGGAAAGGTAGCCTATGGCGTGAAGGGAACGGTAACGGGTTTCACTGGGAAGTTGATGGGTTGGTTGTGATATGGAGACGAGAGGTGTATACACAGTCCTTCACTGAGGGAGATTATCTTGCCCTGACTATTTCTTGGAGCAATAACCCTTCTAGAGACTCCGGTATGTGAAAACCAGAAAACGACACCAGAGCTTCTGGGAGGAAATGGTGCTCATCAAGGAATACACAAGTCATGTTGGTCTACTAAGCCCTCTTCGCCTGGCTTTATCCTCTTACGTTACTCCTTGCATTATAAAGCCACTCTTCGGTACTTGATCTTTGAGTTTTAAATATAATTATGCCAAGCAATTACGTATATTGGAAAAGATTAAGATAACAACGTCGAAAGAGAGAATGATTATGGTTGTGTTAATACATGCTCAGCTGTGATAACATCAGAGCACAAAGACCAGCTTATAATGAGATCTGAGTTTTCTTACACCTCTTTCACATCTCATCTTCAGTAATAAAGCTATCATTGGTCCACGACACTCGACCTTCTAGTCATAGATTTTTTTATTTCTCAAGTATTTCTGTGAAAAAATGGCTCTCAACAGAATTTCCTAAATTTCACTCACTGCTTTTAACATGAAATTAAGTATATCCTTGCATCAGAACATGGAATAACCATTCTCCATGGTTCAAAAACGTTAACAGGTATATACTTTTTTTAATGGCAAAGATGATTGAATCTGAACCTACACTGAAAGCCAGACTTACAAAATACAAAGAAATGGATCTGTTTTCAGCGTCAAGTAACACAATATTTACTTTCTTAGACGGCGAGTGTTTCCAGCGTTATCCCACTTTCTCTAGTGTTTTCTAAGCTGTCCTACTTCCTCTAGTGTTTCTTATGTTCTCCCACTTTCTCTAGTGTTTTCTAAGCTGTCCCACTTCCTCTGGTGTTTCCCATCTCTCTCTCTCTCTCTCTCTCTCTCTCTCTCTCTCTCTCTCTCTCTCTCTCTCTCTCTCTCTCTCTCTCTCGTGTTTCCTTATCCATCCCACTTTCTCTAGACCGTTTCTTACCCACTGAGTTTTCATCTTTTATGCCCTCGCTCTCAGCTTCTTGTTATGATTCAAGTTAAAACCTAAAAGCAAAGAAAGAGTGAAAGTGTTTTCTTCAGATCAGATACCTTAAATGGACAACTTCCTGTAAACTATTGTTCCCCTTAATGTATGTCATGGGAGTGGCTTCACATGTCACGAGTTATATTACAAGAGAGATTAAGAGGGTCATCACTGTTTACAACCATCATACGACCATCGCACTCGTCCATGAACTTCCAAGTTTACATGAATTTCTGAACCAATGGAAGATTCTTTCTTACGCAGGTAAACTTTGTGTTACATACACATATTGCTGGTTGTAAGGTTAACTTCACTGGGGCAAGAAGTTCGACTAAACTTCTCCAAAGATAAAAAGGAAAAAGTTGGAATTTTGAAAATGGAGGAACTACCTAGGCTTTTTTTTTCTCTCCACCCTTACTAACCACACTTACACCCACAGCAACCTCTTCCAAGGAGACGAATCATTACCACACTCCCATCCACCACACACCCAACACTTACTTATTCCCGTCCACCGTCCTCCCACCTCAGCCCACTCTCATCACTTGTCTCCTCACAAACCGGTCCCCTCCACCACATTTTTCACCCATTACTCCTCCATGCATCATTCCTTCACCTATAATTACACTCTGGCCTGCAACACCCTCATCTACCGCAGCTGCACCCGCCAAACTCACGCCCACGCTTGCATTGCTGCCTAAGGGCACAGTCTGGCCACACACTTGAAGAGGAACCGCTGATGCCAACAGGTCTCATAAGTCTTTCTCTTCCTGTTACACCTCCTATTCTTCCTCAGTCTTCTCCTCTCCCATCGTCCCTCACATATCTTGTCATACTCTCTCTCTCTCTCTCTCTCTCTCTCTCTCTCTCTCTCTCTCTCTCTCTCTCTCTCCCCTGCTGCAGGTGGGGTGCTCCTGGAGTTCTAGAGTGCTGCAAAGTGTGCTGCTGGAGAGCCCGAGTGTCAGTGAGTGTCCAGTTTTATGCCGAAATGCCGCAGGTGTTCTTGTAGCACCACAGTTGATGCTTTAATACCTACAAGAGTTGTTCCTGGAGTGCCACTGGCGGGGGTGCCTCTAGTGCAACTGGAGTGCCACTGACGGGGGTACCTCCAGCGCAACTGGAGTGCCACTGACGGGGGTACCTCTAGTGCAACTGGAGTGTCACTGACGGGGGCGTTACCGATAGTACAACTGAAGTGCCAGTGGCGGGGGTACCTCTAGTGCAACTGGACTGCCACTGGCGGGCGTAACCGATAGTACAACTGGAGTGCCACTGGCGGGGGGTACCGCTAATACAACTAGAGTGCTTGCAAGTGTTGATGCACGAGGTGCTGGGGTGCTTGGGTGCATAGGGGTTGGCGCTGTCTGACACTGGTATTTGAAGAGGTTCAGGATCAGATGAACGGGTCTGAGACGAAGTGTGTGTGTGTGTGGCGGTAACATTCACCAACTGTTACAGGTATTTTTTTCTCTTTACACTTCACTCTGGCAGCCAGACTGGCTGGGAACGTACTGTATGCTGGTAGGAAGTAACACATGCTCAGCACTCCATCAAGGCCTCTTACATTCGAGTACATTTTCTTCCTAGTTTTCCTCAACGGTTCACAGAGTTCATGTTGAGACATTATAATATACGAACGACAAAAGGCTTTAACATCATAATCCCCTTTTCTAGAACAAACTCATTAATGCCGGTCATTAGGGTCATGACTGATGCATTTCCCATGGGTAATTACGTCCATTATCTGCTTAAAAAAAAAAAAAATTGCTTCGTTCCTACCAGATGTTAGGGTTACGAACATACAACTCGAGATGGTCAGAGAGATGGTTCGAACCGCCCAGACCGAACTTGATTCGTTCTACCAACTTTTACGACATACTACAGCCGGGCTCACTCTGATACACTCCCACTTTCACTATAACAAGTGGGTCCACCACACCGTCCCTCGCTGCCAGCCGAGGTGGTACAGCCTACAATCCTCCGTGGGAAAATGTGGTGGTGTGGTGGTGGCGGTGCGGCACATGGTGTGGGGGGAAAGCATACTGTGTGGTGATCCAGGATATACATGGTGTGGTGATCCAGTCCATGGTGTGGGGATCCAGTACACGGTGTGGTGATCCAGTACACGGTGTGGTGATCCAGGACATACATGGTGTGATGATCCAGTACACGGTGTGGGGATCCAGCCCGTGGTGTGGTGATCCAGTACACGGTGTGGTGATCCAGGACGTACATGGTGTGGTGACCCAGTACACGGTGTGGGGATCCACCACTTAGAGTAGTCATTTGGACTGATTACTAAAATCACATCATTGAGAACATGAGGGCAGGCCCTGAGCTCCCTTCCTTGTTCAACCAACCCCCAATGCCACATGGCTGGCTTGGCTGGCTGGCTGACATTGTGAATGGAAGATGTTTTATTCACATATGGGTTGAATAAGTGATGATTATGCAGCTTGGTCTCTCACTCACTCAAGGACAATCTCTTCCCTCCTCATGATGCGGGGAAGTAGTGTGGCATCCTGCTGTAGCTGTCATGAATTCGATCATGACTTCGTAGTAGGTCCACCGACTGCGTCACAGATTTTCCCGATTGCCTAAATACGGTTTAGAATAGCAGCTCCCTCGAGATCATGTAGAAATTCTAATGCTGAGCAATCAGCTTGGCCAGATGGTCTAAAGTGTTCAGTGCTAAGGGTATTGTCGTGTCGAGGCACCTTACATCAAGACGATGAATGTAACACATGCACTTTGCTCGCTGAATAGACAGCCACGAATTTCGTATGAATCCATAACGTAAGACATGAATCGCCTTCAAAGCGAACACGAAACCTGGAAACATGATATATTCAAACATAATCTAAATTCACTGCATAATCAATAGCTCCTCAGATAAATACATGACCCTCCCAACCCCTCACAATAATACAGATCATACGACTGAGGACTGAAACCTGGAGGGACTTTCAACCGACAGTGTGATGGATGCTGTCACATTCATTCGTCTGTGAGATGTCTCCGTCTTCCGGAAGCTTCGGAAGATTTCATGAAAATGATCTGTTATGACTAGTCTGTATGAACGCTGGACCTTCCCTATTGGCGCGTTTTCTTGTGTGTCGAGATAGCATAAGTGGTGATGACAGTGATGGACACCTCTTCTTTCATCATCGACTCGGTAGCATCTTTTCTAACGTTTCCATTCGTCCTTTCGCACAGGAAGTAGAGTCTGGCGGCCACTGGGAGCCTTACGTTATTGTCAATGAGTTGCTTCAGCTGAATCAGAGGGCTCCAGACCCCCAGTGATTAGGGTGCTCCTGCTTCCATTTCCTGGTCCTTGCATAGGCAGGGGGTCAGGTGGCGTCCACAATGAGGGAAGGACGACAAAAGTGGCCTCTCTTACGTTCCTGCAACACGTACCTATCACAGGACCCCAACACGCATTCGTATTCTGCAACGCGCCCGACCGCCTCAAGGTTACGTCATTTGTCGAAAGCATATTCCCGCGTCCTAATATGAATCTTGAACACTATCAGTAAAGTTTTTTTCTATCGGAACGCCTATAAGAGCAATAAAGATAATCTAGAATGCTTAATACATGATTACATTTAGAGTCTAATTGTTTTATGTGTATTTTTCAATCAAGTCTACAGGCCAAGAAAAATATACTGAATTCTGAAGCAGGAGTCGAATCGTTCGTTACCCACAGCGAGTTTACAAGATACATATTCGATGTTTACATTGAAGAACAAAGGCGACACTTTTAGAGAAAGGAAAACCCGTCTCTGCCCAACAGTAGAACATGGATTCAAGCAGACAAAAAAAAAGAGGGTGCATTTGTGGTCGTATGCTATACTGCACAATCATCAGCACAAGGCAATGCAGAATACTTGAGACCTGGTGACAAAATGTGATGGGCCATAATCATCATATGAAGGAAGCACGTTGCCTTGTGGCATGTGATTTTCTTGAGAGGAACACTTTCCAAAGTGACGTGAGGTTTTGAATTTCATTTCACACAGACACTTCTGTCAGGAAGGGAAAGTTTCTCCTACAGCCAAGCAAAATTTGCCTCTTAAATCAAGACCCGTGTTTCATTAAACCATCCGGTCCACCGTGTCTTTGTGTTGGTTTTTTTTTAGAATCCAAAATAACCTCATGGAGATAGTTTCTTTTTTATAACAGGAATTTTCAAAATATTGAAGTCCGTTTAAAATCTTCCTTTGGCCTTACAAAAAAAAAAGAATGTTTCTCACCATTCTCTCCTCTGCCTCACAAGGACAACTAAATAATATCATAGGACGGAGGAGATGAGGCCAGGATTCGTAAGACATCCTCACTACTGTGGTTAGGAATCATGCGAGGGAAGCACAGCACACAGTGATGAAAGCCATTTTGTCAATGTTGTAAGACAGCACACGGCAGCAACCCAGAACACTATGTGGTGGTGGTGGTGGTGGTTACGTATACTGTGCAGCAGGAATAAAGTGAGTGCAGTGTTTCCGACGCCAATTTCGGTACTTGTGGTCTCATTTCCTGTATCATGTGGCTACTCTTTTCTGTAATTTGGTAGTGCAAGGCGTTGCTGAGAACTGCCGTTGGGGTCACTCGCGGCCAGCAGAAGTTCTGCGACACGTCTGAAGCTTCGAAGCTCTAAAGGCATCTCTTGTCTCTGCCTGTCCAGACAAAAGGTTCGGTACAGCTTCGATCAGAAGTGTCCCAGTGCTTTTTCCAGTACTTGCCTGAGGTAGTAAATGGAGGAAAGTGATGAATGGACATCAGATGGAATATACAATTCCGTCTGGGTTGGTCTTCAGTCGTCAAACGGAGAAACCACACGAGGCATAACCAGACTTCTGTACGACACTGTATCACTCCTCTGAAATAGCGTAAATAAACGTAGCTTGTCAGTCAATGAATGTGACTGTTACACGACGCGTTTATCATATGATGACTAGAAGAAACTTGCTCCTCCCGCAAGTCTGTAACAACAGTTCTCTTTCAAGTCGGTGACGAGCGGCCAGGCAAACACTCCTGATGGTTGAAGATGTGTCGAGTCAGACAGGGCCTAGCGGTCATGCACCTCCAGGCACGCTGCTTTCCTTGTGTGGTGATGAGTGGTGAGGCGGTGGTGGGGGAGGGGGGAGGAGAGACGGGCGGTGAGGGAGGAGGGTGGTGAGAAATGATGTGCCTAGCCAGGTCAAAGAGAAAGAAAGTAGGAGCGAGAGAGACAGAGGAAGAGGGACTAAGAAGAGGTGTAAGAATATTAGACGCATGGTGGCAAAAAGAAAAAAAAAAGAGAACTGGAAGTAAGAAGAAGAGGAGGGAGGAGTTAAGAGGGAGAGTTGGAGTACTTGTTTGTGGTGGAGACCGGTCGTGCCTGGTGGTGTTATGAACGTTGTTGTGCCTGCGTCCGTTACCAGGGGATTACCAGTTCTCTCTCTCCATACTTTCTTAATCTATTTTCTAATATTTTTCTTTCTGTGTCCTCTCGATGCCTTTCCAGTCACCACTTTTTTTTTTTAAATTACAAAACTGTAAGGCAAATTTTTATCAAATGCTTCTACGAATACTTGGTTCCACCACTCCCCTGAAAATCTACTATTACAGGGATAACGTAAAATATGGCAACTTCACTATGTTAGATATAGATAAGACAACTTCATGAGCGAGCAGAGTTCCTTCCCCGCTCTTGTAGGAAGTGTGGAAGAACCGATTTTCTATCCAGTGACTCTCAGTGTGGTTTACATTCCCTGACATAACCCGTTTCAGAAACACAATAGAAAAATACGATGATGACGAATTTTGTTCTCCCTTCACATTGCCTTTGACTGCAGCTTCACTGGCTGACACAGAAGTTCGAGACCCCGCAAAAAATAATTCACCCCAATTGCAGGTCACAAGTCAATGACGATTTCCACGCCCTGACTACCAATAAACTGTTGCGGGTGACGCGTAGCCAGTTAACCCGTTCGAATGGCACACATGATAACAGTAAAGTTTACGGCAGAGAGCTTCACTCTGTTCCTCCAGGAGGTCGAGACTCGCCCAGTAGGCTGGACCAGAACCCACCTTAAACACAGTGATCATTCTGATACACAACGTCACATACAGCCAAGCACAGTAGTGCTAAAAGAGATTTCTCGTTCATATATGACAAAAAATCATCAACAGGTGATAAACCCTTCAGATTACAGGCTACAGGAAAATAGGTTAAAAAATATATGTACAGAGATGTATACCATCTGGAGTACAAATGTATACTTTCTACATAACAGAGCCAGCCCCACAGTGACTTAAAATCGTGTTCTGGCTTGTGCTTCCAGCGTGATAGTGGGTCAGGTTATACCGTGAAGGGGTTTTCCTTCCCCTTTGTGATAACATCCGTCTAAGATCATTAACCCCTGCAGCCGACATGTATAGCAGACTGATGACCGAAGACCCAATGTCTAATGGCGTTGTTACCATCCAGCTTAGAGTAACCCACAAAGCACACCGGTGACTGGAACGCATCCACGGAAATGTCTGGACGAAAATAGCACAGCGGACGTGTAGGTGGTCTACTTTCGTTGATTATTGGATGTGTCTATAACATCACGCTTCCTGATAAGGGCGGAAGATGATGTCTATCTAACGTGAGTAAAGAGAGTAAATACCCGTGGCTGTTACGTGCGTCACGAAATGATAAACAGGAGTCCCTGAGGTCCTCCAGAGCCCACAAGCGGAAGCGAAAGAGGGTCGCCGGATGTCCTCCACTTAGGTCATCATGAAGCAAGAACCGCTCTCATTACTACAAACCTGATATATATATATATATATATATATATATATATATATATATATATATATATATATATATATATATATACGGCACATAAGCCTATTTTCATGCCCATATAAAAGTCCCATTAACAATTAGAGACTTTCTTTCAATCTGTAATTAACTTGAGCTCCTACCCTCACTTGATTAATCCGTTCTTCTAACTCTGGGAATCTTTATTAACTATTCACTGAGGAGAATGAAACTTCCATGTATGCAAGACGAGAAAGACGTTACGATTCACCCTCGGTGCACGATGGTTTGATCCAAGACCTACACCATCTGTGGATCAGACCTTCTTGCCCACACCCCACCAGCGCTGTCGGGAGCAGAGGGTCATCAACATCAACTTGTAGGCGGCTAATCCGACAACATTACTCAAGTCCTTTAGCTTGGAAACAAGTCTTTAGCATCGAAAGACAGATCCTCACCAAACCCTTTCTATTTTGTTTTACCCTATCAATTGTTACCATTGCTAAGATATCATTATCTTTCCTCGTTATATCTTTTCTAAAACCTGCCTACCCTTCTCCCATCACATTCCACTTCACACATTCAATTACGGTAATACGCTCGCCACCACACTCGGTGTGCAAGTTATCCATGGCCCGAGGGTGGATGTTGCAGATGTGAACGACACCCCAGAGTGACCAGCAAAGCTGCTCCTGCTGATGATGATAACGATACTGTTCGTCATGATGGTGAACCTGACGGTGAATATGATGCACGTCCCTCAAGGCTGAAGAAAGTCTCCAATGAACTTTTATTGTCGATATGTAACTTTCATATCCATTTTTGTATCTTTTTTCTTGAAGAGTTTCCGTCATCTACGTACATTCTTTAAGCTTATTTATTATAGTCTTTTTTTCTTTTGTCTCCTCCACTGCTCTGGTCATAAACACTTCTTCGTCCTTACGTTCGTTAAACGTCAACTAAATCCAATTAACAGCATCAGAGTCAAGCTTAGCGGTGAACCACACACACAACAGCAGTAGAGTCAAGCTTAGCGGTGAACCACACACACAACAGCAGTAGAGTCAAGCTTAGCGGTGACACAACAGCAACAGAATCAGGCTTAGCGGAGACACCACACACACACACACACACACACACACACACAAGGTACAGCCAGCTCCCTTTTGTTCATTAAATATATTTTCCAACCACCAAAGAACAGAGGGCAGGTTTACAAATGATTCTGACGTAATTCACGTGTTTCCAAATGATTTCTTTTGACACACCTGGAGCGTTACACACTGGTCATGTGATCATGTTTCGTCGAGTGTATGACAGTTTAGTGACATCAGTAAGTGGTCTTGGGTTCATCTTATCTCCAGCTGTACCATTATCTGTCACTCGTACTTGCAACACGGGCCACTAAGCTTCTTGTAAGAAATCCGCTGATGTAATCAGTTTGACTGGGACGTCTACAGCCAAGCACCTTTCATCATTTTTTCGCTGCTATTCGACAGTTTTTCTCGCTATCCTCCTCCCTTTTCCCTCATACCAAGCTACTCCTTTCTCCCTATCAGCTGGTTCTGTATACCTGTCGTTAATTAGCCCCTTTTTCTGCCTTCTGTTGCTCTGTCTCCTAACAGCCAACCTCCTGCTCCTGTTACCTAAGAGCCCTCTTCTTCCTATCCAACAGCGTAACGCTGTATTGAGATCATTAAACCTATTTGTTTTCTACCAACCAAGTGATTCTCTTCTACTATACAGTTAGAACCTATGCTATACAATGATTGCATTAACATTTCTATTATCAATAGTCTTACGCCAGTTACCTTGTTTTTTCTTCTTTTTCCAGGGTTTCCTTCTTTCCAGTAAAACTGCATCCTCAAGTGCCTCACCTGTAAAGATAAAAGGTCAGAATTAATTCGCCGAAAACGTCAAGTCGGTTCGGGGGAAAGAAAAGGAAGAAACATTACGTCTCCAGAGTATAATTGCAACGTCAATATATGCATGTTTTTTTGAAAGTCACCGACTCTGGTTAAGAAAAGTGAAGATGAGAGATATGTAAATGTTTTAAAACATGTCTGTGAGTAACAAGAAGATGTGACCCTTATGGAGAGTCATTTGAGCAGCTGTAAGACTGCATCGCAAGCACCACAAGGTCTACTTGCCTAGAGAAGGGACTAATGTTATCCCTTTAGATTATTGTAAGGCAAAAAGACGTCGTGCTCTTTACATGTTTCCTTGACCTCTAACTGAACAATCTTGCCTAAATTAATTGAAATATCAACCATATCGCTTGTTGCTTCTTTTATCATTTGTGATATGAAACAGATGCTCATAAAGACTTCATTATAAGGTGGAGCTGAAGGACATTGATGTAACATATTTACTCATACAAGACCGGGCGGGTTTAGCAGCTAAGTACCTCGACTGACAGAATACTGAAAGACACTTCCAGAACACAATAGGAATAACTACAATGGTTCTAGATATAGGGAAAGGAAACGAGGAAATGTCATAACGCGGTGAACGTGGAGGGGCGTGCTGGACTCTGGTGGACATGATCTGGTGAAGCGGGCTCAAGAAATGGTGTGTGTGTGTGTGTGTGTGTGTGTGTGTGTGTGTGTGGTGGGGTTGATTAACCACCTGCACACGAGGGTCAAGCTAGCCAGGAACTTCACCTGGTTCACCTGCCGAGCAAGGGCCGGGGGAGTTGATGTTTGGCTTGGTGTTACCCATGTCCACCTATGCTGTTACTTACTGCCCCATCATCAGCAGAGGGCGTGTACCCCTGGGGAGAGGCATCCACCTTCGGCAAATATAAGAGCCGCGTCAGTGCCCACAGAGACGGACTCCTTGGCCCAGAGGCCGGTCACGACGTGTGTGCACCAGGAAACTAAGCAAGAACATCCCCTTCTCACTCTTCACACTCACCTACATCCTCTCCTTAGTCCTTCCTGCTTCCATAAATCATCCTCTTTTGACACTCATTCCTTCAGAAAAAAAAAATGAAATAAATCTTTGTACACGAAGGGTAAGACGTACAATGTAATCGAAACGTACCACTCTTACTGGAGTCTGTGTACCCATGCCTTTCCCTCCCTTCTCCTAACACACCTAACCCTTCCCTCAGCTCTTTCCCCCTTCCCACTCTCACCCGCCTCACACGGCACCTACATTACCAGACGCATAAAAGAGCATAAAAGACTCACTGTAAATAGTTCCGTGTGCGAGTGGGCAATGAGGACGTGTGTCCGGTCACATGCTGGGCTGACATGGTTTTTATTTTATCTTAGCTTAAAATCAAGAACAGGAAGATATTACTTTTCGACTTTTGGTTTGACAAGAATTACTTGCCCACGTCTACAACAGACCTTTCCGACCTAAGTCGATCTATCCTCAACTCATCAACTTAATCAGCCTATACTGTTTGATCCATTGTTCTACTGGCACGTTATTGAGATGACCAGCGCTTGAGTCCAACCTGGAAAGAAAAAAAAGAAAAAAGAAGAATCGCCTCAGTCCCCTGGAGCGGTCGAGCCCAGCTGTAGCAACCTGTTGACTTTCACTGTCACTTACTTTTTAAGGCGTCGAGTGGGATAACAACCTTTACGACGCTGAAGAATAGCGGCGGGATTGCCATGCCTCGTGACAAAAGGGGGGAATGGGAGGGGTAAAGCGAGGCGTCTCTTGAATCTGGAATCAGCTAATGAGGAGCTTTTGAACGTCAGTGTGATTATATGTAAAGTCTAAAGTTGAGGCTGGTCGATCAATAGATTTCAAAATACCGGATAAGGTGGGCTTGACAGTGAATCCTGCTGGAACTAATTATATAGTCAAGCGAAGATAAGCCGGTCCACCCGTGCAGGAGTGGTTGCAGCGGTGCACGGAGGAGAACCCCCCGTGATGTTAGACTGGCTGAAGAATGCTATCGCCCAAGTCTCTAAACAGACCTGGATGGAATACACACACACACACACACACACACACACTGGTGAGCCATGCGTGTGTCCCCCATATTGACCCAGTGGAGTGTGTATCATCCGAGTGTCTTAGCAAGGTGGAGAGTGAAAAATCTCTTCTTCACAGCCAAGCAATACGTTCCTCCACAGTTACAAACACACTCCTATATGCTAACTCCACCGTCTCAAATGCTGGTTTTTTTCTCATGCTAGCTTCTCTCTCTCTCTCTCTCTCTCTCTCTCTCTCTCTCTCTCTCTCTCTCTCTCTCTCTTTCTCAGTCTCTCTTTTTTTTTCCTCTCGCTTCTCTTGGCTCGAACACTTTCCTAGTCATCCTCTTCGCTTTCATCCTTCTACTTCTCACTAAAGCGACTGCTCCCTTCTGTGTTTCCACCCTCCAGTCACTTCCTACTCTGTTTGTCCAGCTCGTTTTGCATTCACGCAAGAGAAAAGTGGCATAATTCAATTTCTTTTCCTTCCCCTGCCATCACATTACGGCACGTTCGTCCCACTGTGTATGTGGGGTAGGCTGAACTACGACCATCCAACAGATTTCTGCAACATCTGCTGACCTGAACTCAAACTTCACTTCAGTAAAAAAAAAAAGAGAGAGAGAGAGAGAACAGCAACTTGCTCACCTTTCAGCACAAAGATAAGTCACTCTTCCAAGTCTTTTATATTTAATTACGGCACTTGAGGTGTTCCTAAGGTAATTACGATTTTCAAAATTCCTCTCGACAGTAAAATAGGATATTGAATGATACCCAAATGTATAAGACTAACCACCACAGTGATTTCGTTAGCACTGACAGTCAACTTCCTCTTTATGTACCATGTCCTGCCTTTCTCCTGCCGCTGCTGTCGCCGCCACATGGTCTACACACACACACACACACGCACACACACACACACACACACACACACACACACAGCATTCTTTTTTTTCGTCCATTCTGGTCTTGCACTCCACCTGCACCTCCAGCACAGATCTTCTTTGGTGCTGTGTCTTATAATGACATCAGAAGAAAAAAAACTCTCTGATGATGTGTCGGACTCTCTCTCTCTCTCTCTCTCTCTCTCTCTCTCTCTCTCTCTCTCTCTCTCTCTCTCTCTCTCTCTCTCTCTCAATCTTCGTTTATCCTTACCATAGTATATATCTCGCAACTTTCTTCCCCCCTTCCTTCCTTCTTTTACTTCCTTCCTTCCTTCCTGCCTTGCATCCCTGTAGTACTCGTTTTCTATCTAAGTGCTCCCGATACAACCCTCTCTATTCATGAAACTATCAACAACAACAAGAACATGCATGGTAACTGGAGCATCAAGAAGCATTCCTTGGTGAGTAACATCTCGAAGGCGTTTTCCCGAAGCTGAGATTCGTAACATCATGATGGCGGTGTTGGTAAGTCTGGGGTGACTTCCAGTCGTGTTGCCCAAGTGTTCACGGTCGGTGTGCGACAAGCTATTTGGCTCTCCGTGTAACTGCTGTGTTGCCGCAGAGGAAAGTGTGCTGTAATCCTAGTAATCAGGGGTGTGACACAACAACCCACGAGATAGTATGTGCGACCAACAACGTCACAGAGGAAACGTACGAATCCTCAGTCCTTATACAATAAGAGCATCGAGGGCGTGATGTATCTTGTTCGAACCCCTTATCGTCGAGGGATCGAGGGAATAAGATCGTATTCCCGATACGCCGTTGTAAGGAAGGTGCAGTCCGATACAGGCTCAGTGTTCAGTAGGGCAGGCGCGCGCGCGAGAAAGAGAGAGAGAGAGAGAGAGAGAGAGAGAGAGAGAGAGAGAGAGAGAGAGAGAGAGAGAGGCCACTACTACCGCAGTTCTGGGTGTCTGTCTGTCTGTCTGGTTGGCTGGCCTACTTGTGGTTGGTTCAGGAAGTGATATCAGGCGATACTGTGCGAGTGGCACTGAGGCGGTGTCAGGCTGGATGTGGGCTTGTGGTGACGAAGTGTTTAAGTGTGTGTCTCAGAGTCTGAGTCCTGGTGTTGTAACCTCTTGAAAGCAGAGCCCGGTAACACACACACACACACACACACACACACACACACACACAACACACACACACAACACACACACACACACATACAGAGAGAGAGAGAGAGAGAGAGAGAGAGAGAGAGAGAGAGAGAGAGAGAGAGATCTGAATGTGTTTATGAGGGGTTCTGGGTTCTTGTGTTGTGTTATGTATGCCTGTGAACACAAGCAGTCAAGTGTGTTATGTCTCTTGGAAATTATGACTAAATGTATTCACATGTGTCCATTGGTCCCTACTTGAGTTTCACCGCGACCAATATAGCAGTGTGAAGCCCATACAAATAGCGTATTAGCCAGCTTGGTCACGTACTTAAACTGGTCAGCCACAAGACCATCAAAATATAAGCGATCTGTTTGCCGGATGGAAAAAAAAAAAACACAGAAGCATATGCTGCAGAACGTGAGTTCGTTTTCTTCCTGCATAAGTTTCAGAGATAAGGTGGAGTGAGTAATACAGCTCCAGGCCATTTCTTCTGGCCTGGCAAACAGGTATCTCCTGACGAAGGGGCATGTTGCAGGGGCGTTGAACCACCACAAGTCGAGGGGGAAGCTGTACCTCTACCTTATGGTATATACCAACGTGCTAGGGCACGATGGATAACTAGTGATGAAAGTACGATTGGGACGGAGGAGTAAGGCAGGAGCTGTGCCCTTCATGAAGCATTTACGATAGTTATACGTTTTTGGAGGCGATGAATAATTCCACCAGTTATACGTTTTTGGAGGCGATGAATAATTCCACCAGTTTATCTCGACATACAGTCATGATTGATGGGCTATATGACCCTCTGTCTTTACTGAAAGAATAAACTTTGATGATAATAATCACTACTATCATAATACCCTGACATTGTAAGTGGTATGTATGTCTGCATGTCTGGGGTGGGTCTGGTTACGTAGGAGTTCATTTTTCATGAAATGATGGTCGTGTTGTCGTTGACGATCCAGCGTTGGACAGTAAATGTCTACCACGACGGATGGAGAAGCAGTGTTAAGTCATGTGTTATTCATGACCTGGAGAGCGAGGGAGCTAACGGGATACATCTTCAATCGCTGTGGTTTATCGGAACTGGACGACGTGATGGATATAACGCCACCGTCTGATGTAAGGTCACCAGTGCTGTTACAGAATGGTGAAAAATATTGATCTTTTCGAGTACTTTTACAATCTTAACTTAATAGATTTAAGGGGAGTGAGGAATGTAGTTGGTGAAATATAGAGGACAAAAGAAGTATACATCATAACATGAAACTGGTCGCAGTGATGATAGAGAACATAACGAGTTAGCTTGATAACAACCATTTGTACGGCAGAGATCATTAATATCCTGTGGCACTCCATACATGGGTTCAGCGCAGGTACTATCCAGTCTCTCTCCCCCCAGTCACCCTTCCTAAGACTCGGCAATTTTCCTTCCTTGCCACAACAGACTCGAGACGCAGTCTTAGTTACCTGGCAACCATTATGATGATGATGATGATAATGGCTGAGGGGGTCGGTTGGGCTTCGAGTGTCACTCTTCGCCCCAGTATATTACCTAACGAAAGTGACGGTCGTTTTCACTTAATGATCCTCGAAGTGTAAAGTAGTTATCTGATTCTGAAGGTTTATATTAGGCCTTTTCTTCATGTCCTTATCTATAGTATCTGCCATTTTCATTGTACGGTAAAATCGCATTTTTTTTCTATTTTCATCTCTACATTTCCAGATTTTATCTGATTTTACTTCTCTGGTCTTTTCAGACTTCAGTTTCTTCCCAGAGCCGAATCTGTGAGATTTCATTTCCCGATCTCTATTCAAATAAAACAAGATTTTTGTCATTCTTTTACAGAGATGGTGCTTCAAAATCCGTAGGGACCGAAGCCAGGGAATGGAGCGTGTCTTTTTTTCCCTGTCTCTCCTCAGGGTGTAGAAAACGAGGAGCTGTGGGTCTAAATGGCAGACATTTACAACGGATGAACACAACAGATACGATGCTGTGTAATCTCTGCTGGAGATTGTAATCTCTACCGGCCCTTCACCGGCTCACTGGGGCTACCCAGACCCCGCGGTGACCATTACGCTCCATCGAATTAACACGATGCCTGGACGAGTAACGACACAAGCACCTGCAGGAGGACGATTAAAACCCCCGCCAGATATCACCAGCAGGTTTCTCATAAGATTCGAAACTCTCTGATTAGATCTTATGGAATGTTATGTCCACGAGATACGCACGACCATGAAGAAACCAACAGGTTAACTTGATCTCATAAAACGCAATTTACTGAGGTATACACTGCCACAGATACAACATATTCTGGATATAACATGAGGTTGTATGATATCACATAACGAGCTGTTACCTAACGAGTCAAACACTTTAAACACAGCAACATCAACGGTTCAATACACAAGACGCTGTTAATTCCCCACAACACTTGACCCAATAATAAACTTTTTCCTCCCCAGTGTGTTGTCCATAATTAGGCCAGCGGAACGAGCCCACCCCACACACACACACATACACCACACACACACACACACTTCCTGACGTTCCCGTCTTTTTGCTCCAGGTCACAGTAGCCCTGTTGCGGCAAAGATCCGGCGCCACCATCGATTGGTTAACGTCGCTGGGGGCGCGCTACACCACACCACCTCTCTCTCCCTCCCTCACTCACTCTCTCTCATCGTTGAATGGATCAGCAGTTCCGGCTAGGCCACTTGCCTTACCAAGGGTCAGTATGGCCCTTATGGCCCACCGTTTTAATAACACGTCTGCGCAACGAACCCGCTGACATTTCAGAGCTGCCCTCCACTACCTGCTCTGTTCCACTAGGTGAATCGTTCCTCTCTCTCTCTCTCTCTCTCTCTCTCTCTCTCTCTCTCTCTCTCTCTCTCTCTCTCTCTCTCTCTCTCTCTCTCTCTCTCTCTCCGAGGAAAAGACCTTCCGTGTGCGTAACTGTGGCCTCTCTAATACGACGCTGGTCAAGTCATCATACATATATATACATATATGTATGTGTGTGTGTGTGTGTGTGTGTGTGTGTGTGTGTGTGTGTGTGTGTGTGTGTGTGTGTGTGTTACCGGTCTCCGTCTGCATGAGGTTATCTCGCGAGCGCAGTCATATAACCTTTAGCAAGGTTCTTATATCACCGGAGGCATAGCCTTGTCGTAGAACTTCTCATTCCAAACGAGTCCATTATTTCCCTGCCACTAGCAGTGCACCTCAGCCATACCGAGAATAAGAGACACAGCCACTCGTCACCTAGCGATTTGTGCATACTCAAACCCCAGCTCAGTGAGGGAAAGTGTACTTTACTGCAGCACCGAGGGTGCGACGTATGTGTACACACACACACACCGCATTGGATTCGAACCCTGGATGGAGCTGACTATCAAAAAAAAAAAAAGGGGGAAAACACCTCAAAAACGATTAAAAACAAATATCTAACGTCTATCCATCATTAAAACGTTTTTAGACGCATACAGGAGACTTAAGTCATATCCACGATGGAAAAACAAATATAGATAGCTAATTAATGATGTTATCCACACAAGTGTACAAGAAAGACCTCAACACAGTACGTAAAAGCACGACAGGGTCGTGAATCATAAACCGAAGCTGACCCTGGAACCCACACTGTATACGCAGCTCCAGCTGAGGCAACATCAACACGAGCTACCTACCTGGTGGCTCGAGTGAAAGTTCGCAGCCGAGAAAGAGAAAAAAAAAATGATAATAATGCTGCAAGTTCACACCAGAGAGACCTTGTCGATAACCCTGGGAGTCTATCGTTTGTGCCCTTGTCCCCGGATAAGGCTCGAGCAGATGGTTTACAAGTGGGACACCTGTGTGTACCAAATTTGTACTTATTAAGCTTATTCTCCGTGTCAGCTTCCAGGTTTGGACGACGTTACTTTTCTGTTATAAATCTTATTTTCCCAGCTTAGTGTTCGTTATATAGTAGGCCATTATTATCAACGTTGTTAAGATATATGAAAAAAGAGAACCGGTCCCAAGTCTGATCCCTGTGGCACGCCACTTGTTACGTCTAACCATTCTAAGGCGTGACCTTTACTTACCACATTTTCTTTACGAGTCGACCACTTTTCTAACCGCTGAGGTACAACCCCCATCTATACCACCTGGCTTCAATTGGCATGGTAATTCTTGATGCGAAACTTTGCCAGAGAGCTTTCTGAAACATAAAGTGCCTTTACTTTACTTAACTGACACCAATCAGCCGCTTTACTTTAGTCCTGCATGTTGATTATGTCATAAAAGAAATCAAGTAGAAGTGTCAGACATGAACGATTGCGTAGAATAGAAAGATGTCGCAAATGCTATTTCAGTGGTGGTCCTCCAAACGATTTCCAGTCTTGTGGTAACTGATGGTTTCCATGACTCTGCCAACAAAGGACATCAAGTTTAATGGATGATAATTTCCAGGCTGACGCTTATTACTATTTCTGAATACACTGGCAAACTTGCAGTCCACTGGAACTTTCCTTCATTTTTCCACCTCTTTTATCTTTCTTGGATAAGACTTATCATGGCCTGCACTTTACTTTATTCCATCTAATGGTGATAGTATATCTTGAAACTGTACGGCAACATTATGCATAATGGTCTCTCGTAGCAATGAGATACGAGATGGAACATTAGAAAGAATCTCTGCAATGCATTCGTTGTTTTGAACCAAATCGTCGTTTCTCCGTATTCAATCGACAAATTGATTGATACCAGTCGTAACTTTCCTCTAATGAAATTCTCTCGAACTCTAAAAATTGTTATTCTGCATTATGGATATGAAATTTCAATTGAGACGACATACACCTGATTTTCCGCTTTAATGTAGGAGGGCCTCAGGAATGCATTGTGTGGGCCCAGATTTACAAGTTTTAATCATTAGCGATGTGTGTGTGTGTGTGTGTGTGTGTGTGTGTGTGTGTGTGTGTGTGTGTGTGTGTGTGTGCAGTAAGGTAGGAAACCCCATCTACTTGATCCTGTTCACTGAACTCAGGCTGACTTAGCTGGTCTCTATCGGGCTGGATCGTGTTACCTTATCCCCCTACCACTTGACCTGAGTGTAGAGGGGTAGATTTATCTACCTCTGTTGTGGGTTAAAGGTCAACATACTGGTGTTCAAAGCCTATCATATGGACCCATGAGGAGGTCTTTTTCCCCGTCTTTAATGCAGCTATAAAGTGTACTAGATCGTTCTAACTTGCCTATACCAAAGTTCCTCGCCTCCAAATCACGCGTGCTGAAGTTACAGATATGTAACTCAAGGCTTCATGATTCGTCACAAAAGAAATATAACCCTAGATTGAAAATACCGTAGAATAACACGAAAGATTAAAGATTAACCCAGTCGATTCATACCTAAGAGAAACAGCCTAGAAAGTATGACAAGATATGAAGACAACGATGGTTACAAACTACACACAAATCCGGGATATGAAGGACAAACATGGAATAGCCTTGGTTCCCTCGAAGCCTCAAAACACTTATGGAAACTCCAGTCATCCATCGATGTACAGAATAAACAATGTTCAGAATAGCTCAGTGAATCTCCTTCAGAATAAAAGATGCAACACTAATACATACACACCCCCAGTCTGCCGGAAGTATATAGTTAAGGCATCAAAAACACACGCTTCCAGATCATCACCACCCTCATGCATCAAATAACACTTTCACCATACACTTGTAAACCTCTCAGTCTTCTCTTCCATTCCTAACCATCCCTTCCCTTATCCCATCTCTTTCTTCTTCTCCACTGACCAGCCTCAAAAAAGAAAAAATCAGCCAGGCTGTGGGGGCTGTGTGGGCCTGAGGGCAGCGACTTCCGACAGTTTGGTCTACCTATGACCCAATCCAGCAGCCTGGGCTGTGGGGGATGAAAACCTCCGAATACTTCATGAGGCATTCACCACGTATGGGTAGGTACTTCCATCTACGCGTTTTAGATCCATTTTGAAATCAGACATACAGAATACTATCAAGATTGATACTGGACTGTTCGCAGTCAAAGAGAACACACCATGTGCAAGACAAAATGGTTAAAAAGATTCAACCATCCCTGGGCCACACTTCTATCAGGTGTCTTAGTATATCTTGTGTTTGTGTGTGTGCAGCCCTATTAGTTCTGGGTCAATCTCCCTTCCATTAACGATTCAAGACCTTTATATAAATCGAGGCTCCTTTGGTTGATTGGCTACTTGGGGTTTTGACCTATCGATTGCCAGAGGTCACTAAATGGCCATCAGATTTTAGGTTATAATCACCAGTCGAAATATCATGAACACTTTCTTCAGGTGTTCAAGACAATACTAAGATCAAACACATTCTCAGTGCTTATATATATGGCCTTTTATCTATATACCTTACGGAACACTAGTTAATGAAAGGTGATGACACATGGGAAATCTTAGAAACTGAATTCAACTGCATGTCTTTGAGCTGACATAAATAACCCATGGCTTCTCCCATCGACCAAATGTTGCCAGCATCCGAACTCCCAATACTGAACAAGTTCTAATGACCCCAATTTTCTGTATTTTCTCGTATCTTCGGATATTTTTCAAATGAAAATATAACCTAGATATGAAATAGGTCAGATAACTCTAAAACGTTCCTATGATATTACTTTGGGGAGGATGAACAGCTGGGTTGACTGTGGACCAGGATTCGAACCTGTCATCCAATACAGTCGACTCGCATGATCAAGGTTTCGGACTCGCTTGAGGAATTCTCTTATGCAACCCAAGGTCAGTCAGCTGGATCTACTCCGTTGCATACCCGTTATAGATATGTTATCGCTGTTTCGTTGGCCTCAGTTGGAGTGATCTTATCTCTGGTGGAAAGTAAGGCACTTCGACTCTGTGGCCAATAATGTCGTGGATTTTCCTTGTATTAAGTCGCACGCGATGACCGAATGGTTTCCTTTCAGAGTGAAAACAATTTTGCAGTCTTTATATCAAGGTGATGTCTCCATCTATTTTAGTGTTTCACTTGTCGGAAATTCATGTCATCACTTCCGAATGCATCATTTCCCTGCTACTGGAGGTAGCGTAGCCTTGAAGCTACAAAATCTCCTTCAGAAAAAGGACTTCTGGGAGTCAAATGCTGGTGAACGACATGATACACCTGTAGCCTGTAGTGCATAATCATATCTCGTCTATTTATGTTCCTGAAACTGTATTGTAATCGGCCAAGCGTCTCTTACTGTCTACTGTTGATGAAGGTGTTATTCTCATACCTCTTTCCTCAAGGCAGGTGTCTTGGCCGGATAAGCAGCGTAACAGCAAATTCTGTTACACTGACGTGATTATTGGGAGGTTTTCATTCGTGCTCACCAGGCTCTTAGCCACTCGCTCCATGGCCTATCTGATCATCAATATCAAAAAAGATAAAAATAAAAAGAGCCCACTTAAGGTTGTATTCATTCTTTACCTAAATTCTAAATAGGCCTTAAAACATTACTCGCAAGCATGCATAAAAATGGAAGCGGCAAAGTGCTTAAAATGCAGCATACAAGAAAATGAAAAATCGTAAACTATTTATCCTTCTCAATTTTGACCTCACGCTGCCAAAGCGGTGGGCAGACCAGCACACCTCGCGTGTCTCAGAGGCCAGTATCTCACTCGCATCACCATTATTTACCGCCAACCATGGGTAGTAGTAGAGAGAGGGGTAATCAACTCCCTCCCCCATTCCTTATGCTCACACCCCCCCATCCTTCACCTGCTGCTGTGAAATCGACACCCAGACCACAGGAAGGATTAATTCTCGTGGCGAAAGTCGCAGGTGGATCTCACGGCTAGGAGACCCCCTCTGCTGGTGTCTGCGATGGGTGGTGACCCCCGGAAGTCCAAAGCTGGATTGCCACAGACGACCTCACAAAGGCCGAGCGCTAGCGTCCAAATCGAGGTCGCCGCCTTAGACGAGGTTTCACCCGTAGTGGTGAGGGATGGGTTGGGTGGGTGGCTATGCATGCAGGCAGACAGGTAGGTGGGCAGGTAGGTAAGTAGGTAGGTAGGCAAGCAGGTACGCCAGCAGAAGCAGTCAGGCAGGTGAGTGAGCAGTCAGGTGAGCTGGTTGTAAGACAGGTATGAGGTTGGCCAGGTAGATTGCAGGATGGTAGGTTATTAGGATGATAAGGTACAAGGTGGTGAGCCAGGTGAGTATTGTTGAGTAAGGAGAGGTATGTGAGTGAGTGACTGACTGACTTGGTTGAGTTTTATACGAGAGAAATTAGCTGGATTTTTTTAATAGCACAAAAAAAAGCATAGAAAGGAACGGAGAGAAATGATATTTCATATCTTTTTTTAGTGAAGAATGACAAAGGGAAGACAGATACTTTCATAATACAAGAAAAAGAGAAAGAAAACAAAAATCATGAAAAAAACGCACTCAGAAATAGAGAGATTTTCATCATATCATGACGAACGTAATCCACAAGATAGAGTTAATGAAGCAGCGTTCAAAAAATTTTCAAGCACTCCATTGTAACAGTTCTTTACATCCTCGCTTCGAATTATTACTCTAGAAGAAAAAAAGAAAATCCCTTCTTGGAAACTGACGACCACCTGCCCTTCGAAAGTAAGTCTGGTCAAGGCTCCTACCCAAGCAAAGGTCTGTCGGGAAGACAACACTACGCTTATTTCCGCGTCAAGCACTGTCGAACCCACCCACCCACCCACCACCCCGGCGTCGCTCACGTGCGTACTGGAGGAAGGTGAGGTGAAAGAGAGTGCCAAAACTCCGACATGCTCTGACCTCAGTCATTTCTATATGTGATGAATCATACTCTCAACTTCAAAAATTAACGTAATGAGAAAAAATATATGTATATACATGTACATATATACATCTTGATATGTATACACAACGTGTAGGAATATTATTGATATGGGCAACATTGAGGAAGGCAAATAATCAAGTCAGAGAACGAAAATATGAGTGGAGGGTCGTGAGTAGAAGAGAGGAATCTGTCCAGCGAGGGAACAGCCTCCCTCAGCCACTGTCTAGGTTAAGGTCTTTGCCGTGGCAGTTGTGGCAAACCACATGTGGTACTAAGGGCCTTGCCTGGCGCCGATCCTCGCTCTCACCTGATAGCCATATTGTGTTATGGCATTGCTCTACTTAATCTTCATCCACAGTTACCCAGTCGGCAATGTACATCAGTTTCCTGGAGAAGCAGCTACCAGAAAAATTATCATTATCTTTTATTGAGATCTGTTCAGCTATTCTTACTCATTACTTATATTCTTCAGTACTTCTTTTCATCATGATGTGTCTGATCTTGGTAACATGTTCATTCTATACGTTATGTACAACAGGTATAAAAGATCAACACTAAAATTTTCCAATTCTTACCATAATTTCTTGAAGGTCTTATATCATTTTCTTTTGCCATCCTCTGAAGTAATCGACATCATGTGATGACCTACCTTAAAATAAATTTGATAAAATATGGTATTCGTAATCACCTTCAGCTACAAGTCTTGCTAATCAGACATCCATCGAGGACTGGGTTGTACCTGGTCGAGGGTGTGGGCGATACAAGTGACAGCTTTATGGGTGGAGAGGGGCGGAGGTTTCTTACGAGGTGAAGGGGACTTCCTCTCAAGGAGGAGAGAGTGGCAGAGAGGGTGACTCGAGTTTGTGTTACGAGATGGTAATGTGGTGTAGAGGAAAACCAGAGCATAGCAGGTTGAGGAGTTTGTGTGTGTGTGTGTGTGTGTGTGAGAGAGAGAGAGAGAGAGAGAGAGAGAGAGAGAGAGAGAGAGAGAGAGAGAGAGAGAGAGAGAGAGAGAGAGAGAGAGAGAGAGAGAGAGAGAGAGAGAGAAAGGAGTTCTAATGTATTCATTCAACCTTAAACCTTTACTCGTCACATCCTTGTGAGGTGCTATGCCCTCGACCACAATGAACTAATTCACCTCGAAATTCATCTCCAGAATCCCTTACGATGACCAAAGAAAAAAATCCCACACGTCACGCGTGATCCTCCTCCTCCTCCTCCTCTTCCTCCTCCTTTACACGACTGAAATAAGAGTAAGCCGAAGGTGGCACGGACAGTCATCACATTAACCCGCTGTAAACGCAGACTTGCGTAATCCTCACCTCACACCAAGAGGCTTCAAAGTCATATATGCTCGAACCTTGCCTACGTCCGCCACTTAATGACCCCGTCTCTAAAGGTCTTCAACAAACATTCAAGCAACAGTATGTCTGCCATTGTCCTTGCTCGGCCCAGCACCAGATGACCCAAATCAAAGTCTGAAGGTCTACATTTGTTTACGTTCGTGAGGTTTAATGGAAGGCAAATCAGGATAGTGTTATCAAATTTTGAAGGGTCATTATTTGAGGGTGTTATGATGAAATTAACTAGTATGTGCGTATATGTGTGTATGTACCTGTGTGTGTGTGTGTGTGTGTGTGTGTGTGTGTGTGTGTGTGTGTGTGTGTGTGTGTGTGTGTGTGTCTGATTACTAATTTATAATTACATATTCTTACCGTAATGAGAAAGGAGTTTTACACATGTGGGGCCCCATTCTCATGAACAATCTTTATCATCGTATATCTTCTTATATATTTTGCCTCCAAAATACGTAACGACACTCATACCAATACTGAAGTTTTATCTGGTCACCAAAATCATAACTATTTTAAAGAAGAGAAGAAGAAAAAAAAGAGTGACCTGCTTGGTGCGAGCGAGTACTGACGAAATAACTGCACCCGATCTACGAAACTGAACAAAAACTTATACTACTGTTATCACTTCTCTATTGCTGGGTACTAACTCATTTCAGATATTGTTCTGAACTTTTTGATTCTCATCACACACACACACACACACACACACACACACACACACACATACCTCCGTGGTGCTGAGGTCAGCGCTACTGACCGTCATGCATGCACGGGCTGCATGGGATCAAGCCCGCAATAGGTTCGAATCCTGGGTGTGTGGTAGCCAGTCCATAGTCCACCCACCTATTCATCTTTCCCTAAGGGTTGGTCGTTAAAATGGTTACCAGGCAAAAGCTATGGGGGTCTGTTCGTGCACACATACATATATATAGGAGTAAATACATCGTTCATATATATATATACGATGTTAAGAGACGGGGCAACACGAGCGTAAACTCTCTCTCCACTTACCACGCAAAGAGCAACCCACACATACCTCACCTCACTTCCAGACACACACACACTAATACCGCAGTCATATGCGAGCATCTAGCTCCGCTCTTACACTCATATGTAGAATTACCCATGAGACAAACAAGTGGTGTCACTCCACCAGCTTAAGTAACTACTACACGAAAAGACAAGAAGACAACACCTGGTCTAGAGTGAAGACAGACCTGATCAAAGTCACTGGTGGTGTCGAGAGGTGAGGGAGTAAGCAGATAGCCCACACCTTCCCTCTAGATGTATAGTATGGTCGCGCCCGATCGACGCTGTACAATGCCATGTATCTCGTCAGGTCAGACACACATATGGCTAAGGCCGTACTGGGACATGAAGTCTCCAGATGCGTCCCAGGACATACTGTGACTACCCTTACGAAGGTTAAGTCTCCATCAATCGTGAAAAAAAATCATTAGGGTCTATAGCGGTGTAAAGTGATATGTTTATTTCCCATTCTGACGGGCGGATTACCTCATGAAAATTAAGTATATCATTAATGGATGGTTGATGCATTTATGGTCCGAGAGAGGAGGCCGAAGCTTCAGTCATGGATTGATTACATCAAAATATAGGTTATGAACTTTCTTACTATTTCCACAGAGAGGTGAATAAAGGCCAGCGGGCGAAAGTATGTCTCTCGTCCGCTCTGACTAAAGAATTCTTATTAAATCTTTTCTCGAGATGATAACTTCAGAAAGGCATGTCAGTAAGCGACTGGATTTGTAGGGCATGCGAAAACCAGCGCACGTGTTCGTCCTCTGGGTTTAAAACAAGTCAGGAATGTTCATTCAAGAACTCCACCAGTTCAGCGTCACCACCCCGTGGCATACGGAGGACCGACCACAACATTAATAACAACACAAGACGATCCCCTTACTGGTTACAACCATAAGGTCTTCCTCCCAGGTGTGTAAGCCACAGGGATCTGCAGGTCAACCATGCGTCAGCCGTGGGTCGAACTCCTGCACCGAAGATGATATTGAGTCTCCTACTTCCCGTCACTGACTGAGGCAAGTGTCTGTAAGTCACTGTCTCTTGACAAAGGACAGTGTCTATCATGTACTGTCTCCGACTTTAAATGAGAGACTTATTGATCACCTGTGGGTTTTTTTTTCCCCAACCCCAGTTGTTCACGGCTTCTCGTTAAAGTGCACACAGTCGTCAAGGTGTCATACAAACGCGTTAGCACGATTCCATCACGATCTCGCCGAGTTAAATGCGGTAAGAGCAACTCGCTCCTGTCGACGGAATCCGACATTATCTTGCCCAGCAGCGGTGCAGTAGGAGAGCCTGGCTTGGTACGACATTCACCACCGATGATATGAGAAAGTCAAGATGTGCAACGGTGTGATGATGAAGTGTAAAAGGCCATCATCTGTTCGATCCAATTTCGATATCTACACCAAGTCTTCTTTTCTTTTTTTTCTTCTTTTTTTTTTTTTTTTTGGCTTCTCTCCCGAATTAAACAGGGATGGATGGAACTCCTCTGCTAAACCGGCCGATCTAGGTAGGAATGCATCTACACTTCCGAGCAAATGTTTCATCGTCAGGGATCTCTCTCTCTCTCTCTCTCTCTCTCTCTCTCTCTCTCTCTCTCTCTCTCTCTCTCTCTCTCTCTCTCTCTCACACACACACACACACACACACACACACACACACACACACACAAAGCCACACACAGTGGGTGAAGAGTGTTGGCTGATTGTATCAACACACGCATCCCAGCCTCAGATAAAAGCATGACTAACTCACACACATCACAGAATAGAACAATGAAATATTCCACATTTGCATACACAGTAGCTACCTGAGATTTTTTCACTCTTTCCATCTTAACCAGCATTACAGACGAGGAAACTAAAGGCGCCATTCACGATCATAAATACAGTTAGATCATTATATCAGAACCTAAATACAGGAAGCGCTATGAACAATTCTTATCCTAACACACACACACACACACACACACACACACACACACACACACACACACACACACACACACACACACACACCTTACCAAAAACGTGGCATAATTTCATATTAATAATTATAAAAGAGTTATATTACCTGCAGAAAAAAGTCTCATTATACCCCACCATATAATGTACATATAAGACCAATGAACTCTAAATCATTGATGGCATTCAACACAACAAACTCGGTAACTCTACCCGTCGAAGTATTCACTAACTAACCACAAGACACAAAAAAGAATGCCTCTGTGGTGTTCAATTAATGTCCTATCTAAGGAACTGCTCACCAATAATTGAGTTTAACCCTCTGTCTCTACCGCAGCTCCCTGATGCGTTTGAATACCTCATTACCTTATCAAACTGGTGTGTACTAAAACGTCACTAATGAAGTATTTGCGATCTCGTCAGTCAATGAAGCAGTTTCCATCAGTCGCTGGCGCAATGGTGTCAATGTCTGTCTAACCCCAGGTCAGGTATGGTGAGGTTATGGTAGAAGTGTAGGAAGTAAGGAAATGGATTTATCAAGCCGTCTGAATATTCTTTTTTTCTTTTTTTTTCAGTGCTTTTATGGAAGAATGTGGGACAAGATGAAGACGAGATAAAGACTTAACAAAGCGAAAGAATCTCCAAAGAGTAGGGTAAAAGCATGAAAAACACACGGCACCACAGGAATAGTTCGTAGTCTGTGGTCACGGGGGTGTGGTGGACGAAGGTAATACATAAAAATGTAAGATAAAAAGTCTTCTCTTATGGAGGGACAATTACGAAATCACGTCTTATAAATCATTACCGATAAGGTTGACGAAGATGTCGACAAATGTTTAGTACGGTAATGACAATGAGGATCATTATGATAAGCGTCATAACACAGGTTCATCATCGCAATGATGATGATGTTGAAGATTATCTTCATGCGAGTCATACATGTGAGGTAATGATATCCTACCTGATATCAAGCTATGACTCTGTACCGTAAATGAAAGAGATATGTCGAGTGTTCATGAATCTTACGACCGCATAAACGGGTTTTGGTTTAAATCTTATGAATTTTAGTCAAGATGATCAGCTTAATGAAGACTTACATGTATATACTCAACACAATGCGATGCTGTTACTCTGTACTGCTTACGTTAAGTATTCGTAACATTCCACTCTGACTAAGTCAGTCGTGTTCAGATATTTTTCTTTTCAACTCTGTATTTCCCTATATTAAGTAAATTCCTTCTTATTCAAAAACGCATTACCCATGATCCCACCTGCCATTAGCCAATTTAAGAGTATGATATGATAAGGGACCTTTTAAACGATTGAATAAACTCACACACCAGAACTAGATCAGCAAAGATACTGAAACATATACATGATGTTACCTATCAAAGACAAATTACTGGAATAATCGACAATAGACTGCTCACTATCGTACAACATTATCAAAGCGTTTGAATCATATAAGGATAAGAGATAATCTTTTTCTGCTTCCTCGATAATTCTCAAGCCTACAGAGTCACCAAGGAAGGGAGGCACCGGTCTTTACCCACGCCCTTGGGCCTTTGGACACACTGAAGGAACACCATGACCCAGCAGGGTGGTGGGTTCCTGGTCAGAACTTATCCTCTGTATGTCTTCCTGATGGCAGTCATGGCTGTGACTAATAAGACCCCCCTTCCAGAGTCAGATGGTAATCGTTTCCCCGCCCCTCTCCTGTACCTACCTAAATCGTCTACCTCACCCTACCTGTCATCTACTTAACCCTCCATCGTTAGTGATCTTAATGTCCGTAACACCAAGTTGCCAGACAGATGGCAAGAGCTGCCCTATCATTAAGGCTGAATGCACCCTCGCAAGACCCGTGATACCCACCCATCTAGTCACCTTAGGCGGCTGCTTTATCACGCCACGGTGAAACCTTTTATTCCAACGTCATTTAAGAGCATCTGTTTCAGGTCTCCTCCTCCACCTCCTTCCTCATTCCCACGTACTGTCTATTTCTCCCATACCTCCCTTGTTATTTACCTTAGTTATTCAGTCACACTCCTCCCAGTGTGCCAGACCCAGCCACTCAACTGATCTAATCTACCCGCCTCTCTACGTGCTGCTTGCCCTTCCTCATCCACGAACCCTAACCTCGTAAGGAGACCCAGGCATAAAAAAAAAAAAGAACCCTTGAATCTGTGAGGGGGGAAAAAATGTTTGGATATCAATGTAGACAACTTTGCGTGTGGCAACCCTGCGTTCGTAGGGTTCGTCAAGTTCGTGTGACAGTGTCAGCGTCAAGGCGCTTCCTTCCCTTTACCTTCACAGTTGCGAATATCTTGAATTCACCAGACTGATCCGGATTGTATCTTACCCATATAAAAAGCAATAATAGTGCGGTTTCCTCCTACGTGTGTAGCCTTGCTTTGTTTACGTGCGAGAAAAGGAGGTTGTAGATGTGTGTGTGTGTGTGTGTGTGTGTGTGTGTGTGTGTGTGTGTGTGTGTGTGTGTGTGTGTGAGGTACAGAGGCAAGTTGTTCATCCATCCTTTTTTTTCTGGTATTTTTTATCTAATGTTGGCTTTAGAACTTGCACGTCATCTACAGATTTCTTAGTAACTATTTCTCATTCTATAAGGTCATGTGGAATTTAGGTGGAGGCACACCGTAGTGGGAATAACACCTGTACTGTCCACCGTGACGGGAGGCGACCCTGAAGTGAGATGATCACTTGGCCACACAATACCATCATCAGATGGACGATACAAGACAACCTGCGTCATCGCCTCACGCGCTTGTAACGTTCCGCAAAACCTGATGACGTCTTACGAAGGCTACAGTGATGCCCTCGAGATCCGCGTTGACCACTAGGTGTACTGGTGGATGATTGAGTGTTTATCACTAGGTTCTAAACTGTCGAGCCAACAAGCCGACACTTCACACCCTCTTGACAGTAATAACCAATTTCAACATCGTTATTTCAACGCGTCAGTACCATTGGCGCACTGCATCTCGACAAGAAACGAGTCCTGCTCGGCCTAAGGAAAGGTCATCGTTCATACGTTCATCTGGATCAATACTCCACATCACATTTTACGGTAAGGAACAATACTGACCCTTCTCTCTTTTTTGTCTTTCTTTTTTGAATCCTTGCCACAAGGTGAATAATATCATGTCAGGGGTGACCCCATACAAATGATCAGACGACCTCAGAAGTTATCTGGGCCAGAGGATGAACTGCCACCAAGAGCGGGGACAACTGCTCCTCCCCACACCCCCATCCTCTATCAGTGCTACCAGTTCCTGTAGTGAGAAGTGACCTTCCGAAAGGTCTATAATCTACAATTCTACCTTCGGATGATCACGTACGGCTCGCTCGGCTCCACGCACACGACAGCAGCTGCTAGCAGCTTACTGCTTCGGTGATGTGTGGGGGTTATACCATTTGTCGTACGCAGTCGGTTGTTAGGGACAGATGAGGGGAGAGGAAATGACGGCACAAGCAGAGGATACGGGAGAGGGTGAAGGGAAGAGAGAAGACGAAGAGGGTAATGTCTAGGGAAGAAATACGGCGGAGGAGAGAGGAAGATTGAGGATAGGAGAGAGGGGCATGGTAGAGATGGAGGTAATGGTAGAAGTATAGATGGAGGAGGATAGAAGGAGAATGATAGAGGTGTGAAAATAATAGCTTACTCATCGGGCAGATAGAAGAGAAGGAAGATAAGAAGGAGAAAATAAGAACAACAAAAAAGATAGAGAAGAAAATGAGAAAGGAAAGAACATAAAAGTTTTATGTTGAGGGAAGTGCATGATGTTTAGACCAGTGTCGCTTTTTTGTGTGTTTGTGCTCTAGGGAAGGTAAGGCAGGGAGGGGGAGGGAGAACGGTGGTGAAGATAATACGACCCAGCGGCGGAGGTAAGGGGCAGCTACGATAATGAAGGGTGATGACACAATACCCGACAGTTAAAGAAACTGATGATTGTATGTAATCTGTTCAGCACAAGGTGGAGGCATGACATCGGCTGCTTACATCACAACCTGAAGAAAGAACGAAAGTAGTGGCTGAGGACCATGTGTGTGTGTGTGTGTGTGTGTGTGTGTTGTGTGTGTGTGTGTGTGTGTGTGTGTGTGTGTGTGTGGGACTGACTGGCCTTCAGGGCTTGACAGTCCTGGTTGACTCGTTGGAGAGGTGTTGTTTATTTCCTTCCATAAGCCTCCTCCTCGACCACAACCACCACCTGGTGTACTGTCTCACCCTTACGATATCCAGTTAATCTTTCCTCCACATATCCTCTTCCTGAATGAATTCCTTTAGCTCATTGTATGGTATATCGAATTGTAACTCCTGTGCATGACTTCCTGAAAGAAAACAACAGTCACTTTCGTCATGCACATATAACTCTTCGTGCCAAGTGTATACTGATTGACTTACATAGTCACATCAGTTAGGAGTTAGAAAAATGCTTCGAAAGTACTTCCATATTTTCGACTTTTAAAAAAAACGACTTGGTACAGAGGGGTGATGATATACGTTCACTGAGGGACGGAACACATGTGGCGAATATTGTGTTCACTTTTACGTCCTGTTCAGAGCAACAAGATATCACAGATGAACTTTATTAACCAACATTTACACCCAAGGTAATGCTGGAATGACTTGCTTACCACATTTAACTGAAAACTTATCATCATGTTAGAATCATCTTTCTTCTTAAGTAATCATGAAAACGAATGTGTGTGTGTGTGTGTGTGTGTGTGTGTGTGTGTGTGTGTGTGTTTGTGTGTGTTTGTGTGTCTGTGTCTGTGTCTGTGTGTAAACACATAAGAGTAAAGACATAGTATAAATACAAGGTTAAGAGACTGAGCCACTCAAGTGTAAAATTCTCCTCGCGTCGCAAAAACAGGGATCACACACACACACACACACACACACACACACCACGATTCGAAGAGGCATGCAAATGAAAGCCAAGAGAGGCCAAGCACCAAATACGAACAAGCACAATGGGGGGAGGCTCAAGGAAGCACCCACTCCAGTGGAGGATGGGGAGTTCCGTCAAGGCTACAGCCACCAAACACTTCACCCTCTTCTGAGTGTTTGTTATGAATCCTCATCTCTCGTCCCTAAAGGAAGAATTACTCAAAAATATTTGGTTTCATGACTTCCGTGAGCAATGGTGTGCCATCGTGGAGTTCGAAGCTTCTGCTCCTTACTCTGGGGAAGGCAACAGAAGGAACAGACTTAGTTACACCTTTACAGACGAGACGAACGTTCCTTTGGTGTGGGGAGCTCCAGCCTGGCTAGGTAGGTGACTGCAACTGACACTAGTCAGTGAAACAAATGACAGAGCGTTTTCCCTGAGCGGATTGCACGAAAGCCTTGTCATTATCAAGATGTGGTAATGCACTAAATATTCTCTAGCACTGATACCAAGATGTATTTAAAGAGAGAAGATTACAAAAAAAAAGAAATGGACACTCGGCCTATATCGTAAAATCTTAGGTCTGTTCATAATAACACTTTGTTGGCCAACTGCACATGACCAAGTAACTAAGAAGAACCTTAGGTTCATTTTACGCAGGATATCAATGTGGCGATATGCAGGGGTGCAGGTCAGTATACGCTTCTCATAAAGTGCTTCCAGATGCGTCTATACCACATCATGCATTTTCCTCATGGATATGAAGTGATGAGACACATATGCAAGATTATTTACCACATTTATCATAGTAGTCTCATCCACCAACAGATAAACAGACACGCAACAGAGCAAGATACCAGACGTGGGTACGTACATTTGCAAATCAAATCAATACATTCAATAGCCATCCCAAAGACTTAAAGCCAAATGTGCACTGACATTTGAGGTTCATTACAGCACTGCTGTCTGCGCCAACTATGAATTAACTACCTGCGTTGTTTTTTTCTCTTGCTGGCGCGACCTTAACCCAAAGACGATTGGTAAACAGGGAAATTAATTTCTTTTGCGTCGAAGGCTTAAACCAGGGACACCGATGTCTAAAAATGTTGACAGTAATAAAAAAAACAGGAAGTTCTGTGGCACCTTGAAGTTTCACTTGCATGAACAATTAATATTATCCCTAATATGAATTTGTATATATATATATATATATATATATATATATATATATATATATATATATATATATATATATATATATATATATGTGTGTGTGTGTGATCAGTAGAAATCGATGTCTACCATCCTTCACTTGGACTCTGGGTTTGAAGTTCCACGAAAAGCGATCTGCCACCAGCAACGAACCTCACTGACTGTGGCCGTCAGACAACACACACAACCGGAGATACAAGAATTCTATTCAGCTTCTGGCATAGAAGAAATGATATTGTAAGTCAGCCATCTTGTATAACATTCTGGTATGAATGAATATCAGTGAAGCCAAGGATAGTACTGACAGTGGCAGCGTGTGGTCTGGACATCCGTACCTGATACCACCACCACTGCTACCACCACACCACCACCACCTGCAAGGGAGTGGGAGTCTGTCTCTCTCTCTTGATGGAGTGGTGAGAGTGTGAAATAGACACGGGGGATGGTTGGATCGTTGGCTTAAACACAAGCCCCCTGACCAGCTACGGACTGCGAAATATGTAATGTGTCGCGACAGCGAGAAACATTGTTATTAGTCAAGCACGATAGGCGGAAAGCACTACGCTCCAGCCCTGCCTATGGGCAAAATCTCGTCTTAGGTACTCCTGGGTAGACTCTCTCTCTCTCTCTCTCTCTCTCTCTCTCTCTCTCTCTCTCTCTCTCCCTCTCACGCAGATCTATAACAGCTGAGCCTTACGCGATCTGGTTTTGTGATTCTTGTATTCTGATAAGAATTTCGTTACGGCCTGGTGGTCGTATGTTACAACGTAGTCTGTTCTATCTGTAGTTGTAAGCGTATCCGGACCAGGTTCGTTTACCTCAGTCTTTCTGCGACGAAAGTTTTACGTTTCGTTGTAGAGCGAGTCCATTTTCGCTGCTGACTTTAAGTATGGCGACGTTTCTTCCTCCTCTGGGTGTAGAGGTGATATGCGGTGCACCGCTGCATTACGATAATACGTGCAATGTTGATAGATGCTGAGCTAGCGCCTTATGCCATGTATCGTCGGTGGGTTCAGCGTTGATGCAGCGCGTTCATACGTAAGCGTTGATAAGTGTGGCACTTATGTACTCTTGCACAGCGTTGATACAGACTGAACTGATGCTTTGTATTTATATACGGTGTTGATAACCACTGGACTGGTTTCTAGGTAAATTAGTGCTTTTAAAATCTCTACAAGAAACATTACTTTTGAATGTTTATTCTAGCACAATGTGTAATGTGGGAAGCAGTGCAGCCCTGTAACCTAACGTGGGCAAATCCCTTTAGCAAGCAAATCAAAACCTAGAATATAATTGCCAGCTGTTATATCTAAATGATCAATATGTTAACAGCATTCACATAGAAGAAAGAACAGAGTCCTGTTCGATCAAAGCATAAGAAGCGGAGTCGACATACAGCTAATCACAGAACATGAAAAATCACTTTTAGTCAGCCATCTTATCGTCACAGAAGGACTTATCAACCATTCCTGAGGAGAGGGTATAGTGTAAGTGATAAGATAAATGAATAACACATAGGCTTTTTAAAAGCTCTAAGTGAAGGAGTCACTGGAGATCCTACCCAGCAGCAAATGGCAGGAACGCCTCCACTCCTCACCGTGGAGAAAGACCCATGACAGGAAAACCCGTTAGTCTCAGGGATAATAAGGTGGCGGTGCTGTGGGCGCCATAGTGGGAGGGCGGAGGGCTTTCTGGATAAGGTCTAGTGACCGGGGAGTTGGGGAATTGTGGAAAGGTGAGGCATGAAGGAAGGGAAGATAACTATTGTAGAGGGAAAGTTGAAAAGAGAGAGAGAAGAGAGAGAGAGAGAGAGAGAGAGAGAGAGAGAGAGAGAAACGTGAATGATCAGAGCAAGCATTCATGATGGGTGAAATGGGGAATAGTTGGAGGGAACGGAGTTGAAGACCATGTATGCTGGAAAGAGGGAATGGTGAAGGAGGAGGAGGAGGAGGAGGAAGAGGAAGAAGACAGGGACTGAGAGTGGAGCACACCGGAGATAGAAATGGACCTCACACTATAAGACGTAAAAACGTCAGGCTCTTCTACAGGTAGGAGGAGGTAGTCCTGTATACTCATGTCCTCACCTTTCCAGCCCACACACCAGTCACGGGGCACAGCTCTAACGGTGGGAGGTACCCTCAGCAGCCATGCCTGGATCCAGGATCCTACTGGGCACCAAAGGCACTCGAACTCTAACGATACGATACCCTCAATAACTACCGTACTCAGGTCTAGACAACTTCGTTGCTCCTACGGTACGATACCCTCAATAACTACCGTACTCAGGTCTAGACAACTTTACTGCCCTTGCGGTACGATACCCTCAATAACTACCGTTCTCAGGTCTAGACAACTTCACTGCTCCTGCGGTACGATACCCTCAATAACTACCGTACTCAGGTCTGGACAACTTCGTTGCTCCTACGGTACGATGCCCTCAATAACTACCGTACTCAGGTCTGGACAACTTCACTGCCCTTGCGGTACGATACCCTCAACAACTACCGTACTCAGGTCTAGACAACTTCGTTGCTCCTACGGTACGATACCCTCAATAACTACCGTACTCAGGTCTAGACAACTTCGTTGCTCTTGCGGTACGATACCCTCAATAATTACCGTACTCAGGTCTAGACAACTTCGTTGCTCCTACGGTACGATACCGTCAATAATTATCGTGCCTCAACAGCTGTTTAAACAACCGAGATTCAGCTCCGGCACGAAGAGAGAAAATGATACACTGCAACGAAGATTTTCACGTCAAAGTGTGCGGTGTTTATCATACTTTATGAAGCATAAAAGATAACCTGTAAATAACTGCTCCCACCGAAGCGATTATAGACATTTATGAAATACGTCGTTTCTTTTATTCTATCAAAACTGAAGAAACATTCAGAATCTTGTGTTTTATCCTCCCAAACGTTTGATGTGGGGGAGTTCATAGAGCTGGTTCGATGCTCCCTTGGCCTTTAGGCCAGTCACCTACAAGGTGTCACTAAGGTCAAGTTTCAAGTTATAACCTCAGAAGAATAAGCCTAAACACAAAAATCTCCTTACGATTTGCGGGATAATTCCCACACCTTATACGCTCTCATTATATATATATATATATATATATATATATATATATATATATATATATATATATATATATATATATATATTCAGAATACCAGTGTTCATTAAAATAGAGTCCAGCCTAATGTATCGTCAGGTGAGACCATTTAGGAATTTCGAGCCTATTGCCAGACGCATCACATTATTCTAATATTTATTGTGTATTTTCATGCCAGAAATGGCATTAATGTTAACGTATATTAACGCCCGGAAGCCATTCCTGGATCGTACACTTCTCCGATTAAGGAGTCTTTTAAGATGCATTAACATGGGGCAAATCTGTGTGAACATTGTAATACATCTTGTGGCAAAGTTACACAAATCTGGGCACTTCATAAACAGTTCTCCATGACCGACATAAAACAGTAACCTTGCTCATATTTGCTCAGATCCTTAAACGTCCAGTTACGATCCATAAGATAATAAAGAAAAAATACCTCAGGAAAATAATGCAATAAAAATTCCTGTACCTGAATGACTGGCGTCTGTTACGGTTGCTGATGTAGAAATCAAACGTCTCCTAGAATTCCTCCACAAAACCATTAGACGATAATGTATAAGTAGAGTAATGTCAAGATTAACACACTCCACACATGCTGCTTTAGGCTTGGAATCTCTTTTGAGCAATGAGCTATATCATCCGTAGTGAAACAAAAGGTTCCGATAATCCTTCGTGAGGCTTAACAAAGTATAAACGTTTCAAGTATCAACTCTTGACCACAGTAACCGCTCCTTGCTGCTGTGGGGTGAGAAGGAGGAGGTTACACCAGGATCACAGTGATCACAACCCTGAGAACGTTGGCCAGGGGTCACGGGTCACATGAATATCTTCCTTGTATGGTGATCACACACACACACACACACACACACACACACTGTGAAGAATACACTGAAGACTAAGAAGTGGCGGGGTTTCTGCAGTGGCCAGTCCAGTTTGACGTTAAAGTTAAGTTGACCTGAGTGGTTGGCTGACATTCCTTTTGCCTTGGTTCAGAAAGACGCGTGACTGGATTAAGATTGTGCTGGAACTACGAATCATATAAACGACGGAGACCTTTTAAGATTATACCTTCCTTGTTATTCAAGACGCCGGCAAAACAGGCAACACTGTAGATCAAGTTGATCGTGATGCAGCTTCGGAACTCCATAGAGCTGGAGTCATTATATGTGAAAGGCTAATTACACGTTTGATTTCCACTACGTCAGATGAACCCGAGGGCTTAAGCATTTCAGGGGAAGACGAGGAGGGAGAGAATGACCCAATAAACATTGGCGGTCATTTCCACCTTCACGATAGATCGCCTGACGAGCGCAATAAATTTGAGAGAGAGAGAGTCTGACATAACGAGTAACGCTTAACTCTTGCAAAATGATAACGTATCTTGTTATCAAGATAAACCGATCCGTGTATAATTCATGACAACGTTGCACTACCGTTATCAGTCTAAGAAGATATCAGAGGGTGGAGCGATTTCTTTTTTTCCCTGTCTTACGGCAATTTGACGTTTGTGGAAAAAGAAGAAATCCTTTGTCGTTCCCAACTCAGCAGGAGAAGACAGTAAAAACACCCAGAAGATGAAATAATGTTCATCTAATGAAAAATATCTGTAGACAATGTTCGTTTAATGAAAAATATCTGTAGTACAGTATAGACAAGTGGCCACACCGAGACACGATGAAGATAAGATGGATATCAACCAACCAACCTCACTGGCCATTATACTCGAGTCATTGCTGTTGATAAAGCCTATACGAAATATAATCCCTCATCAACACCCATTACGTACGTATGTAGAGACTCTCTACTTCTACGTTTACTGGGTTAAAGCAAGGAAGGTTTTCTGTGGTAAGGATATTCGTGGTATAACTGGATAGGATATGAACGACATTAACTTTCTGTTACGCTGTGGCGTACCGTCACATGAGAGGTATCCGAATAACACGACTAGTGTCCTTAACCTTTTTAACGAAAGCGTATCATAACCTCTGCTCACAACTACACACGGATCCCCCGCCAGCGCCAGTGGAGGTTAGTGTATGTTGTTTTCTGAAGGAGAATGAAAAAAAAAAACAACCGAGTCAAGGAAAACATGAACGTGTAATAACCCAGGTCTTGAGGCATAATTAGGCAAACTCAACCATTACATGCCAGGCGAGGTCCCGAGGACATGCGGGATCATCATATAGCACCACCAACACCCATCATTAACAACAGCGTGTCTGCATAAGGTCAATGATACATTACAGTTGACAAGGATACAGACACAAACTCTCTCATTTCAAAATTACTGTATTTTCATTCTTGCCGTCCGCTACTGTTCTTATGGAGAGAGAGAGCAAAGTTCACGTGAGGAGAGAGAGAGAGAGAGAGAGAGAGAGAGAGAGAGAGAGAGAGAGAGAGATTGGATTCTGGAGGTGCGGGTATTCGTCAATGGATTTTACTATTTTTTTATTTCCAACCACCAGACCGGAGCGGCGGCGCGTTGGGTATTTTGTGAAACAGTTTCCGCATTATGAGTGTTCGTACTCGTACCCTCGATCATCTCTATACTCCGCGGGACAGCACAAGCCCCACCCGCCAGTGTCAGAAGACCGACTGTCATTACGTGGAAGGGAAAACCCAGGGTGTCGACGGAGAGTGTGGGTATGCAGGTATGTAATGCATTCGTCATAAGCTCCTGAGCCAAGTTGGAGCCTACGAGCAAACTTGATCTACGTGTTTGAGAGAATTAGATGAGAAATATGCATAGCTCGACAGCATGCATGAACTCGCAGTAATCCCCACTTATAACCTATACAGACGTGCACACACACACAGTGATACATGTATTCCAGACGCTCATTGGTGATGATATAAATAGATAGCCATATCTACGAGAGCTGCCCTTCAAGAGGTACCGAAAGAAAACGGAGCGCAATACAGGACTGTTGCCTTGCCTGCTGAAAGTGAGAGTTGTCATACAGGCACACTGGCAAGCACCCGAGTAGGTCGTCTGCGCACAGTGCCAACCCACTTACGTTTCTAAGGTCGGAATTCAAGTGGCCCAGTCCGTAAAAATCTAACGAGGGGGAACCTCCCGGTAATATCGATTACCACTGCATCTTCCCTCATCCCGCGTCTTGGTATCTGGTTACTCCAGAGTGTGGCCTTTGAGGCGAAGTCTATCAAGAGGTGTTGGTAAGTTGGGTGATCTTTGCTGCGGGGAGCCACACACTGTGCGTCTTCCAGCGCTGGGTGGCAGAGTGGTTGGGTAATCCTGGCTTTTTCGAGGGTTTTTGTAGGGTTGAATATTAGCAGAAAAGTAAAAGTGGGTGCGCATGCGCATGTGTGTGTGTGTGTGTGTGTGTGTGAACATAAACCGAGAGAAAAAGACACTGAAAGAGGAGGGGGGGGAGGAGGACTGTACACACACACACACACACACACACACACACAGGTGCGCGCGCACAAGTCCACCACCACCACCAGGAACTACCTTTGGCACATTCAACCTTGACTCCCTGTCGCCAGTCACCACACTACGCTCGGGAGAACCACGCATGACTGTCGCAACCACACTCTACACTCACAAGAACCACACATGACTGTCGCAACCACACTCTACACTCACAAGAACCACACATGACTGCAGTAACCTCACACCACACTCACAAGAACCACACATGACTACAGTAACCACACACCACACTCACAAGAGCCACACATGACTGCAGTAACCACACACCACACTCACAAGAACCACACATGACTGCAGTAACCACACACCACACTCACAAGAACCACACATGACTGCAGTAACCACACACCACACTCAAGAACGCCACACATGACTGCAGTAACCACACACCACACTCAGGAACGCCACACATGACTGCAGTAACCACACACCACACTCAGGAGCGCCACACATGACTACAGTAACCACACACCACACTCAGGAGCGCCACACATGACAACATGCAGTAGCCACATTAACTAAATGTCTGTAAATAATTGTATCCTAGCGGCTGACTTAACAAAAGGTTAGCAATTAAATGCAGTTAACTGTAAAGGTGTCATGACAATAACTAAATTTAAATGCTCACCTTATAAAAGCCTGTTCACTCGATTTTTTAAATCACCACTTACATTTTATGCAAAATTCTTTACACACTTCATTTGCGATAAACTTTAAGTAAACTTTAAAATGGACCACAATAGAGACATTTCAGGCAAATGTCTAAAAATTGGAGTCGTTAAACACTTTAATCACCACGAGAGGCAAATACTCAAACAACAGTAATTGCACCGGAACTAACCTACACTTAACTACCATTTAAAAAAGAACCTAGACTTATTTTCACACCAGCAATATACCACTAGAGAAAGGACGTGTCCTTGCTTTCTACTCTGCCCACTGACCAATCATGAACACACGCCCCAACCATCAAAACGACTCGAACGCTCTCCTGGGGCACAAAGCATACCAACAAACACCTCCCACTGACCTCCACACAACCATACATTAGTCATCATCCCAAGCCTCTATTCATCATGTAAAGTGAAGGGAGCTTAAGCTGATAGCCATGTACAAGACCCATACATAAGACACTATAATATCCAGAACATTACTGTAAGATATGGAGGTCATATAGCATGGTCTGGGCTCATATAAAGGACTGAATTCAGAATCAAGTTCCCCGTGCGTCAATTATGCTTAAGCAATCTATATTCCAGCAACAGAAGCTCTCTCTCTCTCTCTCTCTCTCTCTCTCTCTCTCTCTCTCTCTCTCTCTCTCTCTCTCTCTCTCTCTCATCTACAATCATGACGTCCTCGCATGACTGATATGAAGAACCCTGTTCGATTCCACAGTTCGTTGGAGTAGTGGTTCACTATACCAAACGTGATACAGAAAACGTACGTAACCATCGTGAAGGTAAGGATCAAGTCATCTGTATTTTCCATTACAGTAGAAGCATCGGGTCGACCTAACTCGCTAGCGTATGACGTTCACGTCTCCCCTGGGGGTAAGAGAGAAGGTATACTGCCCACATATCTCCCAGGTGTATACTGCCCACATATCGCCCGGGTGTATACTGCCCACATATCGCCCGGGTGTATACTGCCCACATATCTCCCAGGTGTATACTGCCCACATATCTCCAGGGCGTCGTTGGAAGACCAAGAACGACTCTGGAGAGGGTGGGGATAGAAATCCTTCCCCTCCTGTGATACCCAACAGCAGAGGGAACAGAGGAAAGAGCCAAAATAGGATGTTTTTCCCCTCTAATGCTTTGTCATTGCCCTTGACGCTACCTCACTCCTACGGGAAATTACGAACACACACACACACACACACACACACACACACACACACACACGCACACACACATAGCTATATTTGTAACTTTACGATACAAAATGAGAGTACGTTATCCTTATGAGCATGTTTACACTGTGTCACCAGTTATGTCAACTCGTACATTCTTACTGCCAGACCTGGCATGGGCCATACACGTAGTCAAGAGTGTATGTGGTCTTAGAGAACTATCCTTACCACCTAAAACTGTTCAAGATAGTTCAATTGACGCTTCGAATCTTGACGCTAACGGTCCTTAACGACCCTGGTAGTTCATAGCCTTAAAGCCCAACCAAACCAACCAACCAACATGGCACGAGTCTTCTCTGTCGTAACATTTGACAACGCAAGTCAAGAATGAGTTAATACACGCAAGATAATCTAAATAGGTCAATTGTAAAATGTATCTTATCAAATGCAAAGTCAAAATCATTAGATGATTCAAACTTTTGGAGACTGTAGGTCAATTTTACAGATAATCATGCACATAAACATTTTTTTTGAAGAATGAAAATAGTTCTAGTTTTAGCAAACATACACATTTTTTTCCCCTATTTTCTAAGCCTTCTCGGTAGGCTGACATCCGGTTCATAAACCAGTTTTACGTTGATCAGCAAGTGTAAATAACACGAGTTAAAACATGACGGACTTAAGGCAGGTTTAACGTAAATATCGAGATGACTTGAGGAAGAAAAAAGTAGATAATGATATGGCCAAAAAGAAAAAAAAAGAAATTGTTTTTACGTGATTATCAAACGCGATCGAGGGTTTTATGCAAGACTACCAGTAATGTTGCACGCTTCACGGGCCTCTGTGGTCTGCCTGTGGTTGGGTAACGGACCATTAACTATGCATGTCTGACAGATCCCCAACTGCAAGTGTGTGTGTGTGTGTGTGTGTGTGTGTGTGTGTGTGTAATTACTACTGGTGTATTACACTAGTGTTGTTCCGTTCCTTAACCTTGTATACGTACATACCTTACATATTTGCTACTGTGTATACACACACACACACACACACACTTCCCTAAACTAGGTACCCATTAGTCAACCAGCCCCGGAGGAAGGATGAACACCTACGTTGGGTGTGGCCTAAGTCTACGCTAAGGATTAGAAACCAATGCGAACCCAACCCTAGGCGGGACCAACAGATTAATGGAAGTAACGCTAACCACTACACATCGAAGACCCGTGTATGTGTGTGTGTGTGTGTGTGTGTGTGTGTGTGTGTGTGTGTATGTGTCTGTCTGTCTGTCTGTGTGTGTTTCCGCGGTAAATCACGTATTTCGGACAGCGATTGAAAGGGTGGAATCACTGGCGAGCTAATCAACGAACCATTTTCCATTCAGTATTGTTGCATCACAAGCCAGACTTGTCTGTCACATGTCCCCCCCCTTACGGCAGTTACCACGGGAAAATTCATGCCTGTATGAAACTATAAAGACACAAGCACTAAGCTACACACTTGTAGGTTCGAGTACTGGAATATATTTGCGATAGGTGGTGTTCGCTTCAGTGTTAAACGGTGAAAACATTTTGTTTACCAACAGTGGTTTGTGTTCGTAAAAATTATGTCCTTATTATATGTTGCTCCGGCTCAACGTGTGCCAATGTTTACATGAATTACATTTACGACGACTTTTACGACCAAATTATTTAATGTATATATATATATATATATATATATATATATATATATATATATATATATATATATATATATATACATATATATATATATATATATATATATATATATATATATATATATATATTATTGTTTTTTTATACAAAATCGCCATTTACCGCGCCAGCAAGGTAGCGTTACGAACAGAGGACTGAGCCTTAGAAGGAATATCCTCACTTTGCCCCCTTCTCTGTTCCTTCTTTTGGAAAATTAAAAATGAGAAGGTAAATATATATATATATATATATATATATATATATATATATATATATATATATATATATATATATATAAATAACAGAAAAATTACACCAGATGCAAGCCAAAATTCTAAACTAATGGAACATGTATTTACCCAGAAAAACATTCAGATATTCCTTCCTTTACAAAGAATGGCCAAATACTGGTATTCAAAAGACCGCACATTGAAGTATTACGCACATCACTCCGCATGTGCAACTTGCTGACACATACACTCAACCTGTCAGATGACAATGTGTAATCTATTCCCTTTGCTCATCAGTATCTTATACTCCCGTTGAGCGAATACCAGTGTTCTCTTGACAGCAATGGTTGCTGTATAGAACCGCTCGCATCAGTTGGCAAAATGGGATCAGATATTTGATACAGCCATATCATACAAGGAACTTCCTCCTTTGAATTCATCGTGGTATTTCTTTTTCGCTGTTAGATATTCATCTTTATTGCGTCGTGAGTGTTCTATTCCACATGAAAATAGAATTAGATATTCTTCTCATGAATATTATCAAGCTATTAATAACTTTTTCCTGTATTTGAATCAAGATTTTCTTCTTTAAAATCTTTAATTTGTGCACTTGTCTTCATATCCATTCTTCATCCTCCGTTAGACGAACAAGATGATCATCATTTAGGTCTTCCAAAAGCATTTTGTGCTCATGAGAAATGTGTATTACAAGGAGACCGTGTCATAATGACAGCAACAATACCCCATCTATTTCTCCTCAAAGTAAGAATTGAAAAAAGAAAGAAATACGTATGCTTATTCGAGCACGATAAGACATCATATACAAATGAGAAACAATACAGTGGACCCTCATTAAGATCAGTGTAAATGGCAACTGAGGCCAGCCCCCTCACTATTGCAAAAGACATTGTGTTGCTGCACAATCCAAAGGTACTGCACAAAAATTCCCACGTCACTGCTTTTTAGAAGCTATTCCCCAACCAAAAGCTCGCGAGAATGGAATTACCCGTGATACTAATTCACTGCTTAAAACGTGCAGTTCACCGCCATGGAACAAAAGCTTGAAAGCAGGCTTATGAAGGCAACAGAGTTGGATATGTTTAAGCTGAGAGTGAGCGTATGATGACATCAGCTCGACGCAGCCTCCATTGAAATCAGACCAGAAACGTTCACAAGCTGTCTGTCGGATATTGAACACGACCATTATCAAATGGATGGTGGTTTGAATGAAGCTATTCATGAAAGTTAGACGAACTGCCGTCTCGCACCACTCTTGCGAAATGGGATACTTGGTTGAGCATGCATGCATATGTTACCGGACTCCGCCACCCCTCTGCTAGTTACGCGTTCGGAAAGGCCATATCATCGTCACGAGCTACCATATGGAGTGCAGCCTCAGAGTTGCTGGGGAACCATGGAAGCGGAAGTGGATCATAGGGTGGGGGAGGGGGCGAAAATTTTGGGAGCCTTGAAAAATGTGTGGAAGTCGAGAACATTATCCCGGAAAGCAAAAATGGGTATGTTTGAAGGATTAGTAGTTCCAACAATGTTGTATGGTTGCGAGGCGTGGGCTATGGATAGAGTTGTGCGCAGGAGGATGGATGTGCTGGAAATGAGATGTTTGAGGATAATGTGTGGTGTGAGGTGGTTTGATCGAGTAAGTAACGTAAGGGTAAGAGAGATGTGTGGAAATAAAAAGAGCGTGGTTGAGAGAGCAGAAGAGGGTGTTTTAAAATGGTTTGGGCACATGGAGAGAATGAGTGAGGAAAGATTGACCAAGAGGATATATGTGTCGGAGGTGGAGGGAACGAGGAGAAGAGGGAGACCAAATTGGAGGTGGAAAGATGGAGTGAAAAAGATTTTGTGTGATCGGGGCCTGAACATGCAGGAGGGTGAAAGGAGGGCAAGGAATAGAGTGAATTGGAGCGATGTGGTATACAGGGGTTGACGTGCTGTCAGTGGATTGAATCAAGGCATGTGAAGCGTCCGGGGTAAACCATGGAAAGCTGTGTAGGTATGTATATTTGTGTGTGTGGACGTGTGTATGTACATGTGTATGGGGGGGGTTGGGCCATTTCTTTCGTCTGTTTCCTTGCGCTACCTCGCAAACGCGGGAGACAGCGACAAAGTATAAAAAAAAAAAAAAAAAAAATATATATATATATATATATATATATATATATATATATATATATATATATATATATATATATATATAATATATATATATAATGTGTGTGTGTGTGTGTGTGTGTGTGTGTGTGTGTGTGTGTGTGTGTGTGTGTTTACTTGCTGTTTTCCAGTTTAGCGAGATAGCACCCCGAACTGACGAAGAAATATGGCCTTACTCGCTCACATCCATTCGCAAGCTGTCATGTGTAATGCATTGAAACCACAGACTCCTGTCCACAACCAGGCCCCACAGACCTTTCCGTGGTTTACCACGGCTGCTTCATATGCTCTAGTTCAGTCCACTGACAGCACGTCGCCCCCTGTATAACAAATCGCTCTAAGTCACTCTATCATAACCTGCATGATTTACATCCTCCTGCATGATCAGGCCCTAAGGACTTACAACCTTTTCCACTCTATCCTTCCATCTCCTATTCAGTGTCTCCCTTCACTCTCTCTTAATTTCCGACACACACATAACCCACAGGTCAAACTCTCCTCGCTCATTTTATCCGTCTGTCTAAACCAATTTAGCACATCCTCCTCAGCTCTCTCAACTACACTCTTCTTTTAACCACACCTCTCCCTTACCCCACCATTATCTAGTCGATCAAACTTCTTCTCATCACTTATCATCCTTACACATTTCATTTCCAACACGTCCATCTTCCGTATATTCTCATTAAGAGCCCACCCCTCGCAACCTTATAACACCGTTGGAACTACTACACCTTCAGGTATGCTCATCTCTACCCTCCCAGATACGACCTCTCATATTTCCTTCTTTAGAAATGACATAGCTCAAGCTTTGGTCGGTCTCTCGTCAAGTTTAAAAGGTTTGTTAACTTCGATTTGTACCTAAAAAGTAGTTTCAAGCTATTTTGATGTCTGCCAAGATATTCAACAGCAGTTTTAATGTTTAACTCTCTTGCACCTGCTGATCAAAAACAAAAGCATTCAATACAATACGTGCCTCAAATTATCATACACGAAAAACCCTGAAGCACCAGGCTATAACCAGCAGCCTCGCCCACAAACATCTAAATTACCTCTCCGTTTATGTACAGGGAATGAATACACATGGCTTTCAGCTGCCCAACGTAATAAAACCGGTGGATAAATCATATGCATCTCATTGCCCATTGGTATAAATGTCACTTCCAATTAACCAGTCACTATAAAAGATTCTTCAAAATGATGTCCAGGCGCTTACGTGAAAAAAATATCTAATTCGAAACTAATACCCTCCAAAATCCTTCAACATCGACGAGTCAGACATCCAGCAGGTGTTAAAACCTACACAAAAGGGTTAGATTTCTCTTCCTTGTACACTGAAACGACACGTCATGAAGCCACGTCCACAGCGAGTGCATAAATGGTCGTAGAATTATCCTAAACATCTGAAGAAAGCGTCAAGAGGTTCTACAGTTGGTGGATGTAACTATGACCATGACGGAAATCTGCACAAAGAAGTTTTTCAGCTGTCGCAAAGACACAATTACGACGGTATTCTAGACCGACACAGACGGGTACTGAAAATTCTCCATTTTGAAGCTTCACTTGCCTGACGCTTTCGTGAGCTCCATAACGTACATCATCATCTATACTACGTAATTTTCATGCCCAAAGACGTTAAGAATATTTGGTAAACAAGGTAATGAAATTAGAAAAAAATATCTTGGTTCCATTTCGAGATCCAGTGCCACAGACTACGCGAATGAAATTTATGATATGATATACGGTTGCCACGGAATATGAAATTACGTGTAAAATCGACCCTATAATTCTTCGTTCTGTATGTAACAGTCAGCCTTATCTATAACCACAAGAACCATCATGTCTTCATTAACGTATGGCCATGAAAGACTGCCTCTGTGTATGGATTAGTTACTGTATTAGATAGGGTTGTACACATACGTAGCTCACAAGAGAAGGTGTTAAAGACTCCGAAATTCACGGAGGCGTTTTTATGAATCACCTGCCAGTGTTCCTATCTTTCAAAATGATCCATGGCAATCAAATGCAAGACATACTAAGTCATGTGTGAATAGAAGACGTAGGGCTGGACTTTGAATGCAGTTCAATTTCAGGAACGACTGAGCCTTATTCTGAACTCCTTAGCTTGTTTGTGTAGTTATGTGGCATTGAATTCTTACATTTATCTTCACCGTAAGATATATACACAAGTTCCGGTACATTACACATGACAGGCGCAACCTCCCTAACGTAAGATAGTCGAAAGAGTACGAAAAATCAAATTATATATATATATATATATATATATATATATATATATATATATATATATATATATATATATATATATATTCCTTAGAATGATAATAATCCTTTGTTATCATTTTGCTAGAAATATATCAACGCATTTGCTTAAAGCACTATAGCCCATGCTTAGCCCCAGAACTACAGTGCACAGTAATGAGTTAGTGAATAGAGTACATTATATGTGGACGACATCAACCCATCCCGCACAATGTAAGTACGACACTTCAAAACTTAATTTCAAGGCATATGTTTCTTGATTTTTCTTCCCGTATGTCATTAAAAATTCCCCACAATTTATCCATTAGCTGGCAGGAAATGTAGCATGATGGTTGAAAACGTATCGCGAAGGATTTGGCAACGATACCTTCAAAAAATTATTCTTTTACGACAAGTCTATTCAGTCCGAAATGACTAGACAAGAAAATCTCTCATCAAGAAAGGATGACGGATTATCCACACCTCGAGCGTTGTGGGAAGTAAAGAACATTTGTGGAAAGAAAAAGGGCGTCACCTGGCTTCGAGAAGAGTGAGCTCTATTACGTCATTTCCGGGAGAAAACTGGTAACTTTGCGGTGGGTGTAATGGTACTCACCCATCAAAGTTAACACTACCTAACAACCATTACAATCATCTGGTTGTTTCGACAGTCAGACGGGGCAGTAGCATTTCCGTATTGTTAACATCGATGTATAATCAAGACCCTATGAGATCATAGAACACGAAGACATCATTCATTTTATTATCATTAATCTTTTCTAATTTTCTTCCACCTTAATCGATTACAGCATAAGTTTGTCAATTGCGTGAACAATGACACATAGTCACTAATGTAGTACATTGTTCATTTATCTACGTCCAGCTGTGAATAAACATGACACTTGTATGATATCTCTCAACTCTTGATATTCAACTGTACATCGAATGTACTGCATAGATAAGTCGAGAACTTGACGTCTTTTTGAAGCGGGTGGAGGGTAACAAATCTACTACTGGAAGAGGGATCAAAACGGAGCATTTGGCTACTCGATCGTGCAAACCTGAGGATCGAGTTCTTCGCAGAAGAATTACGGGACTTGTGAGGTTTACTGTGGAACGACGGACACTTGGTGTGGTAATACTGTATGGTAGCCTCAGCTAAACCTCCTCACACACACTATTATCAGTTTATCGTTCATATCCTATGTAAGACCAGTGACCATATAATAGCAGTACGTTAATCATTCATCTGATGATAGAGATGTTTTATGCACATGAATAAAAAGGACAAGGGTCTGAATTTCAATTGAAAACTCCAAGAGGCAGTTCTTATATATGTCTGACATCGAGAGATTTAAGATCAGAATATATCAAGGGTGTCGTTCTAATCATGACGCAAGCAGGTAAGGAACTTTCAGGCCATGGGAACATCTGTCATCTATACCAAGAAAACAAGAAACTTTTCCTTAATATCATTAATGATCATGGCTTTGGCAAACGATTGCTTTGCCGGGGTCAAATAACTTCGCATCTGCAGAATTGTTGAAAATGGACACTATACATTTTAAACGCCGAATAAGTTTATTTGTTCGTCAGAAATTCTCGTAACTGTTTCTTGCTACATGTATGTTTTGTTTATCAATATGCAATGCTAAACACGTTTACATTACCTGCTCATTCCAGACAGCTTTAAACATTGCTTATCACAATGCTGTGCACAGAGACGCTAAGTGCATCTTGGAATCCTAATCACGAAATGAGCGGTGTGATATTCAGCACTATTTGATTATGTATATCCAATCTTATATGGATAACTGTCACACGATTTGATCTCAAACTGATATCGGACAAATTACACCAACGGGAGATATGTTATCACGGTCTAAGTGTCCTTGCTGGCGATCCTATCGCTGGAGGAAACTCTGATATAACCTTTAATCACTCATTTTCACTATCACCACTTAACATCTTTTTTTCTTTCTCTCTCTCCCTCCTTCTCATCCTTACCAGCACTGTCTTTACTCGTATTTCTACGTCTCCAAACTCTTTCTTACGTGCTCGCTGATTCCTTTAGTTCCCTTCCTTTTCCCCCACACGTTAAACGTAAAGTTACGGACGGCATCATCCCGGAGCGATTTCAACGTAACAGTAAGCAACAATCCGACTTAACTCGGCTTCGGATTTTCCATCTTGTCTCTTCCCAACGTTCAAAGTACGACCTCTGATGGTTCCTTCAGGTTTTACTCGCTCTTTTTAAAAAGAAAAAAAAGAAAAAACACAAATGCAAACGCTCAAGCACTCTGCTTGTCCAGTATTAAGGCCAAGCCAAAGCTCAACGGTTGACACACTCGGAATATCACCCACAAAAACCACCCCGTTCACCTTTTACCGTCAGCCAGTATCATGGTTAACCGCGCGCTAGCCCACGTACTCTCTCGGTGGTAACAAACAGTCCAGCGCTTCAGCATGTCCTTATAACCCGACCGCCCAGCGTATAACAGTGTCTTGTGGAGACGGGACGACACCATGGTCGTGTGACGTCAAATAAGCACACACAGTGACACCTTCCATAAAGGCTTTCCTCCTCCTCCTCCTCCTCCCCGAGCGTCGGCTCCTCTTCCCTACACACTCCTGCCTTCTTCTCTCGCATTTCCCAATGTTCTCACGTTATTCGTACCATCCGTTCCGCTCTTTTCCTTCGCCATTGTCATCTCCTTCCCTCATCCTTGACTCTCCTTCGCCTGCATTTTATTTCTTCCTCTCTTTGTTCCTTCTCTCTCTCTCTCTCTCTCTCTCTCTCTCTCTCTCTCTCTCTCTCTCTCTCTCTCTCTCTCTCTCGGGGGGTCTTACCTGTTAGTCCACTGAGGCCGGCCAGTCCGCTGAGAGCCGCCAGGTTGGGGTCAGGAACGGGCGTGGGGTCAGCCGCGGCCGACCTCCGCCGCCGGAGCGCCCACGACGCTGGGGTGCCTGTCACCGCCAGCAGTAACGTCATCCAGCACGCCCACCCTCTTCTCACGCCCATGGCTGATGGAGTGCTTTCTGGCTCTGGAGGGGGGGAAAACCCCTATTCTTCTTCTCGACGTCTGGGATAATTCCGCACCTCTACAACGAATGGGTTGGTCACCTCTGCACTGTTATCTTCGATAAGGATTCCAACATTTATAAAATCGCATCAAAGTTCACTGATTTTGGGAAAAAAAAAATTATCTATATATACATACATATATGTGTATGTGTATATATGTATATACCAACTTGACTATCACAATACCAACGCCAATAACCTGATTCTCATTATGACGTTAACAAAAACGCCTTCTCAAAACACTGGAATTCGTAGCTATATGATTTTTTTATCCTTTGGTTATCGATACACTTTATCCTTTCGCTTTCACTAGGCACACCCCCAGGTGATCGGCTACAGACTGCCCCACATCACATCCAACTCCTTCGATGGTCCGAAGCCAACTGGGGACCGGTTGATCTTTGGGCCCCGACTAGACATTTGCCCGTCCAGCCCAAAGAAAACGGGTGTGGGTTTGGTGGATGAGGAGGGGATATTATGGTATTTATGACTTTCAAACTGAATGGCCTCGTCGTCTTGGATATTTTTGTCATACGTCTATTTTGATTTACATACATCATCGAAAGATAGATATAAAAATTCACTATAATTATAGGAAAGATAAGCTAACCTCCACGTACATTCCATGCCACGCTTTACGCCACACACACACACAGACACACACTCACGCACACACACACACTACGCCGCCGAGGACGCACCGTTCAATAGGCAAGGACGACCTGCGTTCCTTTCTCCTGACGCTCGGAAGGAAAACGCCCTGCCCATCACCACGCCGACGGACTGGCCTGTGTCCTCGTAACTTCTCACCATCCTTGGAAAAAAAAAAAAAAGGAAAAAAAAAGAAGTAATAATCATATGACACTAGTGCACTGCGCTGTGGACCCAGTGATCACACACTAATCGATGTAGTACCTGAAGAAGGAACTTGGCATTTGTGAAGGGTGATAGAGAGAGAGAGAGAGAGAGAGAGAGAGAGAGAGAGAGAGAGAGAGAGAGAGAGAGAGAGAGAGAGAGAGAGAGTTGAGGCGAGAGGAAGCACATTAGATTGGCTTGACGGACTGACCAGACCCGGCAGGGTGCTCGTCTCAAAAATGGTGTTTGGCAACGATCCGCCCATAAACAATTTCTGACGAAGTACCTTCTCCAAACTAGGGTCGTTGGTGTATTGTCATAAGAACGAAGGCAAACGTTCCGTAACAACGTTTTTCTCGACTGTAACGGCAATACTGATGACTGTATGAATGATGACGTATTTGACCTAGTTTGACCTCTATATCGTAGCTCTTCTGGGACGCGATTTTTAAATCGTTCAATCATTTCACACGTTTTCCTCCCAGCCTCCGATATCATCTCAACCTCACACGTCTACAGGAATGACATACAATATAAACCAAAAAAAAATTATCTACATGAATAGTAAATATGTACGAGGCATAATTATAACCAAATAAGAAAATTAAGTGTATAAAGCTAAGCACTCCTTCTCTTTATCTCTTCCCACAATCTAAACTGTGGTCATGGGAACCTAGGAGCAGGCTAACAAGTAGAGGTGAGTCGACCACTCACCATCCCATTACCTGCCGCCCTTATTGCCCGCCGATACCACTTATTACCCGTGGATTAGCATGGCCTCTTTCCGGAAAGTTATATCCACAGGACAAGGTAGTTTGATGTAAGGGGACGTGATTTCATCTATAATTTCCCAAATACCAGTTTCGATGAGCGTCCTTGTGGTCCCCCCAAAATCCTTCGGAAGGTTCCTGTAGCCCAAGGCTGCCCTACTTCCAGTAGCAAGGAAATGTAGACTCCTTTGGAATGAGAAGTTCCTCGACGAAACTGTACACCCAGTGATGAGAGATCCTCCCCTCCCGTTTTCCAAAAGAAGGAACAGAGAAGGGGGCCAAGTGAGGATATTCCCTCCAAGGCTTAGTCCTCTGCTCTTAACGCTACCTCGCTAACGCGGGATATGGCAAATATGTATGAAAAATGAAAAAAAAATATATAGAATATTACACATGACAGCTAGAGACTGAGTGTGAACTAATGTGGCCTTTTTTGTCTGTTTTTCCTCGCTAACGATGGGGGTGGCGATGCTGTTTCCTGTGGGGCATGTGGCGCCGCGGATGGATGAAAGCAAGAGAGTATGAATATGTACATGTGTTTATATGTAAATGGCTGTGTATGTTTATGTATATGTGTATATACTGATATGTATATGTATGTATATGTACGTGTATGAGTGTATATATGTGTGTATGAGTGGATGGAACTTTCTTCGTCTGTATCTTAGCGCTACCTCGCTCACAAAACATCGATCACCTATAATATATATATATATATATATATATATATATATATATATATATATATATATATATATATATATATATATATTCCTAGACTCCACGAGTAGTATATACACTCTGATTGAATCGATTCCTAGATGAATCTTACCAAATCCTTTATTCTGTCCTCCTCAAAGATTATATTGAATGATGTCAGTCTATAGTGTTTTTCCCCAAATTTGTGTGTCGTAGAGATTTTTTCATCTGTCCTCAGAAATCTGAATAGAAGCTTATGACAGAATCTTAAAAGATGAAATGGGCAGAGTTGAGTTTCAAAGCAATTCGATTCGATTTATCAAATCTCCCGGTTTAACCTCACAATTTGACCCTCTTCCCCTGTACCATAACGTTAAATCACTCTCCCTCCTCTTCTATAGGAATCAGTTTGGTTTTTGCTCCCCAAAACTGGCTGCTCGTGTGCCCCTCGGCGCAAACTAGACCGCGTATTACTGGGCAATTCACTGCTTTACATAATTACTGTGTGGCGGTTGGCAACTAAAAGGAGGGGAGTCATGATAACTATTTCTTTCTCTACGCTGTATGTAAGACAGATTTTGTTCCATTTCTCCCAAACTTCTTGAAAATATCTATCTTTTTCTTGCTTATCTCTTGCTCTCCATAAATCTCATTACTTTTCATCCAAGTTCCTACCGTGATGTAGACTTAGGTCCGTGACTGGAGCCACCAACGTAAAGTTACCCGATCCTGTACATCATCAGAAAGCCATGAAAGACTGATGGGCTCTTTAACACCAGTATGGACTCAAGGTTAGAAAGAAACAAGGGGCTTTGTTACGTCTGTCTCGGTATTTCATTATACACTGAGTAATGAAAGGTTTTGGCTGGTATGATCGGAAAAGGAAGTGAGATCTGAGAAAGTCTAAAGGCGTTGGAAGGTGAAACGTAACTTCAATGGCCAATGATGTGACGCTCATGAGAGAGCGAGAGAACAAATGTAGAATACAAGGGACGGTAAAGAAAGGCTGGATAAATGTTTAGGAGGAAGAGATTGTTTAAAGCAATTGCCAAGAGACGGCTTGAGTTAGTGTGTAACGAATATAATGAGAGAATAGATAGAAGAATTCTAGAGTTCATTAAATTCTAGAGCTCAGTAAATTCTAGAGTTCAGTAAATTCTAAAGTACAATAATTATGTTCCGGATGTTTCGGAAGAGAAAAGTGAAGAAAATACCATTGCTAGGAAGAGGATTTTGGGTGGCATTCGACAAAGGAAAAGAACCATTCGGGGAAATATACAGATGAGGACACAGAATATTAAATACCTTTCGTTGAAAGGAAGAAATAGACAGATGATAATAACAGAGTGACTGCTATCTTGAAGATAGTGTTTCTGCTCTGAAAAAAAGAGTGATTGAAGGAAAAACGAAGGCTCACAGGTGCAGTTAAGATTATGCAACGGAAGAGAATGGGCCTTTTTTTTTTCTCTCTGTTTTTAAACATGAAGAGGTAAAAAGGCGGTCAAGGCAATAAGGCAATTTAAGAATTATGATAATCAAAAGAAGTGGTCGATGATAGGATGGATAATCTTCTATGTTCCAAGGTAAGGTTGGGTGAGAGAAAAAAAAAATACATTCATATCAAAGTGTAGATTGTGTAGACAGAAGGCGCTATGGGGTCGGTGAAATGATACCCGGAAACCATTTTACATTTGACGAGTCAGCAGGCGGGGTAGACAGCCACCGCCTAGGGAAAAGTACCACCACAGCCACGAAGGGAGGCTTCCAGCGAGACCTGGAATGTCCTCCATTTTCATCATCAAGATTCCAGGCTGTTCGAGGCTGTCTCATTAAAACTGCGCTGCTGGGTCTTGCCATCCATCATATCTCCCATTTCTCGCAAACATTTCCCCACCCGAAAAATATGACCCTTGTCCACCTACATGACCCACCGTCCCCTACCCCTATTCTCAACTCCCAGAATCGACCTTCCCTGCCCAAACCCCTACCCACTGCATGGCCCTGGCATCTCTCGACACCCCCCTATCCCTTATGATACACCCCACTCCCCAACCTCTCCTCTCCCATAACCCCTGCATGGCCTTCACTTCCCCCCCCTAACTCCATCCCTACAGCAATACCCTATCTTATCCTAATCTTGGTGAAACTTATCGTGGTTCATCAGATACGCAATGGGTGCTGAAGCGTGCGTATTCTAAAGGTGAATACACGTAAAAAAAAGAAAAAAAAAAACGTTGGGCGTGATCTCCAGGCGACGTGTAGCAAAACGTCGTAATCTCGCCCTCTGTGATATACGTCACCTCAGTGTATTAAGATGGAAGAGGTTTCTTAATAGCCTGAAGGAGGCGACCCCCGATAGCACCTCTTGCAGAGACTCTGACAACGGTGAAGGATTATGTCCACAAGACAGACAGATAACAGACGACGTGATGGTCTATGACGAGGCGATGATGGTCTATGACGAGGCTATCCCTCGGGCAACAGTATTTGAAGTACACTTAATTTTTAATCTATATAGAAGGAGGAATGGATAGTACATGAGAATGGTTTCTACTACCTCACCTACCACTCCCTCCGGCATATCAGCTGGCAGGATAAGTAGCTATGAGGAACAACACTTTCGTAAGAGAGAGAGAGAGAGAGAGAGAGAGAGAGAGAGAGAGAGAGAGAGAGAGAGAGAGAGAGAGAGTAGAGAGACAGAAATATCAGAAGACAAATGATATTGATTCTGACCTAACTTCAGCAGCCGGATATTCTGGGAAGTAAGGATTTAAACTTCTCATCTGTGAGGAAAGAGAAGTTGAAATACGACCACTCACACTCCAGTTCTTGGGCAGACTTCATACATGAACGATTATCGAAGTACATTGTTTCGCTGTGACTTCAATGTAATGATGTGTATTGCTCTTCCTGGGTGAGTAATTGGGATGATCTTGGTTAAGGACGAGGGCTGACTTGATCAAAGAGTTTTGTAAAAGGTAGAGTATAAAAATAATTGTTTAAGACTCCTGGAAGTAGACTAAAACAGGACAAAGAGCGAGTAAGATCAATCTAAAAGGCCCAGAGACCAAAGAGGAAAGGCATCAAGAAAATGGGTGACAGTGACGAAGCGAACAACAACAAAAAAAAAAACTGATGCGTTTCTTTTCGAGATGAACGTTTCATAATCTTTCGAAGCCACGCCAACCTGTCGTAAGCGGCGGAATGAATGCCAAAGCCCCACCACAATTAACGGTCAGGTTTTCTTAGCGTGGAATGTGGTACCAGTTACCCCCAGCTGCTGCTGCTGCTGCTGCTGCTGCTGCTCCTGCTGCTGCTGCTGCTCTCACACAAACACACAACCTGGCTCACCTACTTGTTGAACAATGATCACCGACTTATATACAAGCATGACTTCCAAAACTGCGACAGCTTCACTGAAGGCGTCTTGTTACCTTTCCAGTCCCCTCGACAACTGCCCCCCCCCACACACACACACACGCGAGCGTCCCACAAGCCACTGTCAACATTCACTCCCTGGAAGCCGTCATAGATTAAGCCACAGGCGTTATTAGAAGATAGTTTATGAAAAAAAAGGAAGAAGAAAACGAGTAATGGCTCCCAGTACCCACCTGAATTACTATTGACCCTGGTACACTCATGATTGTCCATCCGTATCATTCTCATCTCGTCCTGCGTCTCAAGGACGCCACCATTTTTCTCAGCTGAGAGACAGGTTAAAACAGTTCTTGAGAGATACATTTTATTTATCTATTATACTTGATCGTTGCTTCCCGCGTCAGCGAGTTAGCGCCAGGAAACAGACGAAGAATGGCCCATTCACTCATGTACAGACACACAAACACACACACACACACACACACACACACACACATATATATATATATATATAAAGTTCTTAAAGAGATATTGTACATAATTTCTTTAGATATTCCTTTCGTCGACTTAGAATAAAATAGAATCAATATTCAAGCATTGTTCTTCGATTGGCGGATCAACGACCATCTGGTTGGGGCGACAGACGCTGGCTACATCTTCGTTGCAAAAAAGGTGCGTGACATAGACGTTCCTGCATCATTACAGAAGCAGCAGTAGTTCATCATAACATCACGGTTGTATGAACGTTTTAAGCCCATTTGTGGTTGTCCTGGGAAAAGGAGAAGGAAGAGCACAAGGCTAAAAATCTTCCCCTCTCGTAGTATCACTTCCTAAAAGTAGTAGGAAAAGGAGAAGGAGCCAAGCGAGGATTCTTCTCTCTTCCTGAGTCTTCCTTTTCTACATCGTGTGTCTACCCTTTGCGAGAGGTTGTTAGACACACTGGTGCATCCATCTATCTTTACGAGAAGACCACAAGTCACTCGGGTTGATCAATACGTCTTGTACACATTACTAACGATTTTGCTCATTGCTCATCGTCCCAGTAATTTCCAGCGTTTCGCCGTCTTCCTCCAGCATCTTCAGTGACTCTTGACGAAAGAAAATTTGATGAATTACTAAAACCACAAAGTTAAACACAAAGTTATCTCGGTTACATTGAGGGCACAATGTATGACGATTTATTGATGATCCTTATTTCATGGATTACGCAGGGACGGGAATGCTAAAAAGGCTATATATATATATATATATATATATATATATATATATATATATATATATATATATATATATATATATATATATATATATATATATATATATATATATATATATATATATATATATATATATATATATATATATATATATATATATATATATATATATATATATAAGCTGGTCAGTTCCGCTATCTTAAAACCTATCTGGGAAAAGGTCAGGCCCACCCGTTGAGATGTTCGGTAAGGCAACTATTATTTTTCCGCCTTGGGGGTAGAGGTAATTATAATCACTCTATGACCCTAATTGCATATGTACACCATCAGCTCTTAAGCTCAGAGTTACATAGATACACAGACCACACAGAGCCAAGGTCCAAGCGAAGTGGTCTGGTCTTAAAGCTACTGAAAGAGGAGAAGTGCAGTCTGGTAACATCATACATAACACTTAAGGGGGACTGAACGCTACCCAGTGGAACGTTTTGGCTGGTTTCGTGTGTGTAATTGGTAGTTCCCGGGCGGATGTGGTGATCTGCCCGTCGCGACCTTCACCTTCAGGTCGCTGGGAGTAGCAGACGGACGGTTTAAACTCGATGCGAATGGCATTTTTTTTTCTTTAATTATGATTAGGAGATGAACAGGAACGTCTGGCGGAATGAGTGACAGTCATAAGTACGGACAATTATATCTGGGGCATGCCTGAGATGAGAGATCTGATGGAGATGGACGAAGTGAGTGAGTGAGTGAGTGAGTGAGTGAAAGAGAAAAGTGTGAGACAAGAGAGGATGATTACCGAATGTATACAGTTACGAGGAAGAAACAGGACGAGAAAAGATTGACTTTCACTCCCTCATCCATTGTTATGCGATGCAAAAAAAAAAAAAGGTCTTTTTCGTGTGTGCCATCAGCGCTACTCCATGCGTAGGTATGTGCTAGTTACGGTTCAAGAAGAACTCAGCGAGAGGACTCGCATTCTAACACTTCGGAGATAACTACATGTGAAGGTGTGGTCATAAGCGACGCGTTAAAGTATCTGGGACCGAAGAATATCGTACCACAGCATGCGTAAGGACGGAGAATTTTATCTAAAGAATGGCATGTGAATGAAGTAAGAGAGGAGGATAGTGTGGAGAGTGAGGGTTTTAATAAAAGGAAAGGACGATAGGCATAATGAAGAGGGAGTATGAAAATTTGAAAGTAGAGTGTGTATAAGTGGTTCAGGTATGTGGAGGAGATGGACTCATTAAAGCAGTGCCGAGATGGTTCAGGTGAATGGAAGGGAGATATATATATATATATAGATATATATATATATATATATATATATATATATATATATATATTTTTTTTTTTTTTTTTTTTTTTTTTTTTTTTATACTTTGTCGCTGTCTCCCGCGTTTGCGAGGTAGCGCAAGGAAACAGACGAAAGAAATGGCCCAACCCCCCCCCCCCCATACACATGTACATACACACGTCCACACACGCAAATATACATACCTACACAGCTTTCCATGGTTTACCCCAGACGCTTCACATGCCTTGCTTCAATCCACTGACAGCACGTCAACCCCTGTATACCACATGACTCCAATTCACTCTATTTCTTGCCCTCCTTTCACCCTCCTGCATGTTCAGGCCCCGATCACACAAAATCTTTTTCACTCCATCTTTCCACCTCCAATTTGGTCTCCCTCTTCTCCTCGTTCCCTCCACCTCCGACACATATATCCTCTTGGTCAATCTCTCCTCACTCATTCTCTCCATGTGCCCAAACCATTTCAAAACACCCTCTTCTGCTCTCTCAACCACGCTCTTTTTATTTCCACACATCTCTCTTACCCTTACGTTATAGATGTCGAGATGGTTTCGGATATGTGGAAGGGATAGATAATGTATACTGACATGGCTCAGATGTAATGAAGGCGTTGACAGACATAAGCATGCTGAGATGGTTCAAGTATATGGAAGGATTGGACACAGATAAAGAATTTAGTTATGGAAGGAATAAAGAAAAAAATGGTAATCCTGAATTCGCGACTTAAGAAAGAGAGAAAAGGGTAGAACGTAGATAAATGTGAAAAGACAGAGAAAAAGCGGGTGTGTAGTTGGAATGATAACCATAGCTGAGTATATGGTGCTCGGTAAGAATAAAATCGTATGGTAGAGACTACATGAGACATCTTGTTGTGTAGTGGAACGCGACATATTCCATAGAGACATTGATGAAGATCAAGCAACACCAGTAGTAACTATGTACAGTCCCCTTGTAACCGATGTTACAATGCTGTTGAAAATAACAACAGTGGTGGACGTATTAATATCAGCAGCAACAGGAACTGCTGTAGTCGTATCTGCATTTGTAGTAAATAGCAGTAGTAGTAGCAGGAAGAAGACGAGTGGTGGTGGTAGTACTTGTATAAAAGTCTTCGTAGTATTAGTGCAGTAACAGTTGCAGTAGTCGTAATAGTAATAGAAGTAGTACTATTAGAAGCAGTAGTACTAGAAGCAGTAGTAGCAGCAGTAGACGTAATAGTAGTAGTAGTAGTAGAAGCAGTATTAGCGGTAGTAACAGCGGTAGGAATTGTCCTAATCTTACTGAAGACTGAGACTGTGGTAATTGCAGTACCAGCAGTGGCGGTGCTTTTAATGATTATGTAACAGACGGCCGACCAGGTGGCTGGCCTCGGTCGCCCACAGACGAACTACCGCAGGAGTGGCTAACACCTTGACCTTTTACCCACTGATGATCACCGGCCAGTACAGCAAACAAACGAGGGTCTGTCTGCTTTACATCATCTAACTCTTTCACTAATGGAATCTACACACTTTCATATACCGTTGCCTCTGGCCTTTTACCTCCATCTGTCTTTCCCTGATTTCCCAGTTCCATTTTCCTTTCATGTGTGTTTGTTAAGGCAACTGATTTTCTATTCTCATGGTCTACACTTCCTCTCGTGGGTAAGGCAACACCCTATCCTTGTCTGGCACATCATTTTTCAAGATGACCCACCCCAACCCACACACTTTACAACCATTTTCCTTCAAGTAATTTTCTTTATCTCATAATTGTCCATTAAGTTCTCCATTACTACATAATTCAATACTTAATTCAATTTTCTTTTTCTCGCGCAATGGAAGGAACATATGTACCGGTGCGTTGTAGATGGTCCTTTTCTTTTTTCTTTTCCAAAATGAAGCAGAGATGATGGAAAGACTCGAAGCAATGGATACAAACTCATGGGTAAACGTTTTACTTCGAATGAGGCGGAGTATTTTTTCTTCAGCGGCATCACTAACATACAGCAAGAATAGTTGGATGCAGGACTATACTGTAGATACGTTTAAGAATGCACTTCGTAAATGCCCCGTTTCCAGTCCACAAATAACAATTTTTTGCTCTTCCTTAATTCTCGAAAAATTTGGTCGTATTCCTCTTTGTGTCACCTGTACGCCTTCCCAAACTCTTCCCACACTAAACCCTTCCACTACCACACACAACCTCGGGATGACCCAGTGGTCTGCTGCTGTTTTAGAAAAAAAAAATCCTCTGTATTCCTCTATAAACCCATGGAAAAAAAATGACTAATAATTTCATTGCGATATGTTACAAAGGTCACCTTGAAACTGTTCATGATCATACAAATAACAGGCAAATGATTATTAATGAGGGTATTGGAGTCACCAGTACACGAGTGTTCAACCCCTCCAAAAATAATGTAATAATGATAATACTAAGTAAATGAATACGAGAAACAAAGGGAGGATATATCGAAGGCAACAATAATGAGGCAGAGTGGAAGATGTAGTTTTGTTTATAATCGGGATAGTAGTAGTAGTAACAGTAGTAGTAGTAGTAGTAGTAGTAGTAGTAGTAGTAGTAGTAGTAGTAGGAGAAGTAGTAGTGACGGTGGTATAAGCAGTAGCAGCAGTCGTCGTATCACAAGCGACAGCAGTAGAAGTCGTAGTGAGATCAAAAGGAAACAGTTGGGTTACCGTATCAGAGGCAGATAATATATAGTAGTAATAATGATACCCTCCACCTATGCTCTTGGACTCGACCTCTAAACTCGTAACGTAAAACACGACTAACAGGATGGCAGGAACCCTACAATGCGCCATGACCGACGAAAATGTTGTGTGAAGTGGGGAAAATAATGAACATAACCAAGGCTATAATGAAAGGATATGGAGGAAGCGAACATCTCGTTTACCGGAACTGATCGACCCCCACCAGGCAGTCTTAGGAATTAGATAAAAAAAATAAAAAAAAAGGAGTAGACTGGAGATGCTTATCACAAAACCCGTAAAGGACACACTTGCTCTGTCCACACTCTTAACGACCCCTCACTACTCTTGTGTACCACCTCTTCGTACCACGGACGGAAACGATCGAAGACGCTATTACTCTGGGCAGACCGCATCTTTTTTTCTTATCTTTTTTTCTTACTTCCTATCGACGGCGAATTGACCAAAACAACTCCCCTCTATTATCTGTCGTTCCCTGGCTGAGTCTATTCAGGCCACATTCGCCTCAATCATCTCGGACAACCCAGCCACACAAAGGTCTTTCACAGCGCATCCCTTATCTACCTTGACCACATTTTGTTAGTCTTGCCTTTAAGACCTTGACCACTGCAGCGTCTGTTCTTCCTCTCTCTCATGATATGTCTCAATGGGCCGTTTGTTTGCTCCATGACTCCTGTGTCTCTCGAAAGCCACTTTTGGGTTCACTGCATACAGCAGTGAGAGACACTGTAACACAACACAGAGACTAAACAGAGCAAGAGCCTTGCTGTAGGCAACAGAACGAGATCCTGGCTGTAGCCAACAGAACAAGAGTCTCGCTGTAGCCAACAGAACGAGATCTTGGCTGTAGCCAACAGAACGAGATCTTGGCTGTAGCCAACAGAACGAGATCTTGGCTGTAGCCAACAGAACGAGATCCTGGCTGTAGCCAACAGAACAAGATCCTGGCTGGAGCCAACAGAACGAGAGCCTTGCTGTAGCCAACAGAACAAGATCTTGGCTGTAGCCAACTTCGCCATGGGTAAGGCATGTACAGGAAGGCCGACTGCAGCTCACCTTCTATGGGTTAGACGAGGAAATGATATGACTGTTGTAAATGCCTGTACAGGATGCGGAAAAGTGTTGCATTCTGATAAAAATCGAATAATTCATAGTTTCTGAAGAACGGGTCATGTTTACCGCTGACGCGTGATTATACTTCGTAACGTACCATCATATCACAGCCAGTACTTAGGTTTAAAATTTCCTCACCTTAAAGTAAGTGTTTTTTTTTTAAGATACCTGGGAGTAGACATGGCAGCGAAGGGAACCATGGAAGGGGAGGTGAGTCAAAGGGTGAAAGCTAGAGAATGGATGTGAGTGAATGAGGCCTTTTCTTCGGCCGTTCCCGGCGCTACCTCTCTAAGGCAGGAAACAGCAAACAAGTATGAAAGAGAAAAAGGAACATATTATATATATATATATATATATATATATATATATATATATATTTTTTTTTTTTTTTTTTTTTTTTTATACTTTGTCGCTGTCTCCCGCGTTTGCGAGGTAGCGCAAGGAAACAGACGAAAGAAATGGCCCAACCCCCCCCCCATACACATGTACATACACACGTCCACACACGCAAATATACATACCTACACAGCTTTCCATGGTTTACCCCAGACGCTTCACATGCCTTGCTTCAATCCACTGACAGCACGTCAACCCCTGTATACCACATGACTCCAATTCACTCTATTTCTTGCCCTCCTTTCACCCTCCTGCATGTTCAGGCCCCGATCACACAAAATCTTTTTCACTCCATCTTTCCACCTCCAATTTGGTCTCCCTCTTCTCCTCGTTCCCTCCACCTCCGACACATATATCCTCTTGGTCAATCTCTCCTCACTCATTCTCTCCATGTGCCCAAACCATTTCAAAACACCCTCTTCTGCTCTCTCAACCACGCTCTTTTTATTTCCACACCTCTCTCTTACCCTTACGTTACTTACTCGATCAAACCACCTCACACCACACATTGTCCTCAAACATCTCATTTCCAGCACATCCATCCTCCTGCGCACATCTCTATCCATAGCCCACGCCTCGCAACCATACAACATTGTTGGAACCACTATTCCCTCAAACATACCCATTTTTGCTTTCCGAGATAATGTTCTCGACTTCCACACATTTTTCAAGGCTCCCAAAATTTTCGCCCCCTCCCCCACCCTATGATCCACTTCCGCTTCCATGGTTCCATCCGCTGACAGATCCACTCCCAGATATCTAAAACACTTCACTTCCTCCAGTTTTTCTCCATTCAAACTCACCTCCCAATTGACTTGACCCTCACCCCTACTGTACCTAATAACCTTGCTCTTATTCACATTTACTCTCAACTTTCTTCTTCCACACACTTTACCAAACTCAGTCACCAGCTTCTGCAGTTTCTCACATGAATCAGCCACCAGCGCTGTATCATCAGCGAACAACAACTGACTCACTTCCCAAGCTCTCTCATCCCCAACAGACTTCATACTTGCCCCTCTTTCCAGGACTCTTGCATTTACCTCCCTTACAACCCCATCCATAAACAAATTAAACAACCATGGAGACATCACACACCCCTGCCGCAAACCTACATTCACTGAGAACCAATCACTTTCCTCTCTTCCTACACGTACACATGCCTTACATCCTCGATAAAAACTTTTCACTGCTTCTAACAACTTGCCTCCCACACCATATATTCTTAATACCTTCCACAGAGCATCTCTATCAACTCTATCATATGCCTTCTCCAGATCCATAAATGCTACATACAAATCCATTTGCTTTTCTAAGTATTTCTCACATACATTCTTCAAAGCAAACACCTGATCCACACATCCTCTACCACTTCTGAAACCACACTGCTCTTCCCCAATCTGATGCTCTGTACATGCCTTCACCCTCTCAATCAATACCCTCCCATATAATTTACCAGGAATACTCAACAAACTTATACCTCTGTAATTTGAGCACTCACTCTTATCCCCTTTGCCTTTGTACAATGGCACTATGCACGCATTCCGCCAATCCTCAGGCACCTCACCATGAGTCATACATACATTAAATAACCTTACCAACCAGTCAACAATACAGTCACCCCCTTTCTTA
>NC_092281.1:20077218-20192218 GCF_036320965.1 Panulirus ornatus | reverse complement strand
CCCGACTGCATACACGTATGCAGAACGCTCCCGTGCGCGAAGGAGTGAGTATTTATATAGGGTCGCTGGATGCCTCGTATGGGAAGACTCTAAGATGTGGCAGGGAATATTTCCCGCCAACTATAAACAGTGACATATATGGCAGGTAATAAGCTCACGTAACCTGCATTTAATGTACTCTAAAAGTGTGTAGTAATTACCTTTTTTATACTGGACGGGGAGGAAGTTCAAGACTTGTGGAACCCCATCTCTTCAGTTTTCTTTAGTATCTAGTATTTTCAAACGTGTGAATATCATCCGCAGTCACAACTAACACTTTACTTCTTCAACATCAATTCTGATCAAAGTTTCTCGCTTGATTTCATTTTAAAGTCTTCTGGTTTTCTTCTAACTTTACATCTTCTAAAGAATTTCATTGCTGAAATCATCGAACTGACTTAAATGTGTTGAATAAGCCATCCTTACTCTTCTCTCTTCCATGGTGGATAAATCTAAGGCGTCTCACTGTAAATCAGTGTAAATCGGTTATCTTAATTCTGGTACATTCATTGCTGTCTTTTTCTGCACCTTTTGTGTCAGCTGTTCGTGTTTCAAATGCGGTGACCAGGATGAAGACACATAGTTATGACCTAAAACTAGAAGTGAAAAAATTGCCGAATATGTATCCATGTACTTGAATGCCGTTTTGATATTCGCCTCCGTGTGGTCTCGGTGCATGATACATGATAGTTGGATGTGAGCAAATGAAGCAGGTCTTCGTCTGTCCCTAGTGCTTCATCGCTACGCGGGAAACGGCGAGCTACAGCGGAGTAAAAATAGGTCATGTTGGTAACTGTTCCCTTTAAATTTCATATATGCTGTTTTCCTACACAAGAGGCAGTTTCACACATCACTTTTTCACAGTTTTGACACAGTTTTGGAAAATAGCTGTCTGCTAAGTATTGGCAATATGCACCCCAGTGTTTGGCAACATGTAACCCTTACTACACTGTCAAAGTTCTTTTAATCTTATTGTTTACGTTGACGGTGTCATCCCAGCTTCGTCCGTAAAGAACAATACGAAGATCACTGGAATTTGCTTTTCTGGAGGTGGTTTTCATTGGCCATAGCCTTACCTAGATTACATCAGATATTTCTTGATAACATATAATTGGGTTGTTATACAGGTGATGGAGGTGAGGATGATCATAAAGGGGTGGTTACAAGAAGCGAGTGTGGGATGACCTCCCTTCTGGTGAGAGAAGAAGCCTAGATGTACGTCAGGGTTGGCCTATGTGAAACAAGGAAGCGAGAACGTTCAAGATACGATCGGTAGGGAGAGCTTCAGGGAGGATGAGGATGGGGGGAACTGAAATTGATTCCAAGGTATTGGAACGTAATCTATCACTGGGTAGGTGGTAATGTCCCCTAACACTCTGTAATCAAGGCACATTGCCACCAATCCAACCATGAATTACCTTCCAATAACTTTTTTTCATAACAACAGATCAAGGTAATTGTAACAGATCAAGGTAATTGTAACAGATCAAGGTAACTGTGACTTACACATCGAGATACGTGCATCACTACATAACAATGTAAATCTTGGTTGAATAGCGATGACACAGCCGTACTGTTGTATATAATCTGATAAACCCGAGTTACATTAGCTTCTGATATCAAGCTATTCATATTTCAGCTACTACTTATTCTCAACAAATAAATGCTAATGTGTTGTCTATATCAATCATTTGCACAAAATGTGAAGTCTATGTGACTTTTTTTTTCCAGGCCTGGAAAGTTTAGCGGGAACATATGAACGAATCTCATTTCGAAACAACGACCAAGATAACGAATCAGTATCGAGGCGTGTGTGTGTGTGTGTGTGTGTGTGTGTGTGTGTAGGGCCCGTAAACAAAAAATCTCATCCTGGTAGGATAAATGACTCCATCATATATAAGCGAACTAAACCCCAACACGCTGTAAACTTTGATCCGTCAGTCAAAAGCAATCTATACCTTTTTTTTCCCCCCTTCTTCTTGGACGTAGAGTTTCCCAACCTAACCCACGGTAGTTCGTGCAGCTCAGAAACAATAAAGCATCCCTTAGCTCTGCCCCAAGATGACTCCCCTCCCAACACCCTATGGTTAAGGGGTGACGGAAGGGTAAACTTAAGACAAGGGTCTTAGATCCCATCAAAGGTGTGAGGAGATTCGGTAAGTTAGAAGGACCCTTCCACTTCTGCGAGGGAGATGGCAGGTTCAGATGAGAGATTAATCTATTTCATCCCTCCCCGGTGGATCAGTGGAAGGTAGATCAGTGGAGGGTAGATTAGTAGATAGCACGGCTGGCTGGGCATCTCACGGTGTCTGGACACGAGGGACGGAGGCTGGGGCAGTGTGAGAGGGTGTTATGTTACTTACGTCGGGGCAAACTGTAAGTCACGCTCTATTAGATCCACACACACACACACACACACACACATACACACACACACACACACACACACACACACATACCACGGGCCTTCGTGGTGTAGAGGTTAGCGTTACTGACCATGATTCATCCCAAGCCCGCCTAGCATCGGTCCCGAATGGGTTTGAAGCCTGGGTGCGACACAGTCGGCCCTCTGTCAATCCTAGCTGTTCATCCTTCCCTCAGGGCTGGTCGATTAATTGGTATCTGGCTTAGGCAGGTGTGTGTGTGTGTGTGTGTGTGTGTGTGTGTGTGTGTGTGTGTGTGTGTGTGTGTGTGTACATAAGAGTAAAGACATGATACATATATAAAAGGATGGGAGAATAGGACACACACACACACACACACACACACACACACACACACAAACATATTAGCAATGTATGCTAACCTTCGTTAAGGAAATGACAAAGTATAGCAGGGAATCTATTCCCGTCCACCATTAAGAGGTGAGAAGGTCAGCGGGAATATAAATCGCGGAAGCAGGTAACTCATTAACCCGGTTGCAGATGGACAGAACCAGGAGTTAACACTCGTCACTGCTGGATCACATGAATTCCTCAGCGACTAAGATTATCAGCGACTATGAGTTTCAAGGACCTTCTTTCCTTCGGGAGTGACGAAAAACATCATGAAAAGGCACGAACAACGAATGCACGTCACATACATACTTCATGTGGGTATTGATGAAGCCTAGGTGTTGCAAAGGTTAACCTTTCCTCCCGAAGTGTTACAAATGCTTGATGTCAGTGACTAGATTTCATAACGCCGGGTTGTAAATGTCAAGTTCCTGCAAAGGAATGCCTGCGGTCGCAGAAAAGTCGGAGCGTGTGATATGGTGTCTTTAAAATGTCTTACGGGGTTATGGATCAGCTTGGTAACCCGTTATCCCCGAGCACAGCCAGTCAGTCTTAGCTCATACGAAGAAATACATCCCCCCTTTTTTTTTTCGTTTATGTTCATCTAGGAATTTCTTTCATTTCAGCATCTGTCAATAATGATATCAAAGGCTCATGAAACGATCTGTCATACGTGTCAATGTCCCCCTAATTCTCCTACTCGATCGGTATAGTTTTCCCACGTCTTCATCTTCTACCTCTACCTGAAATTCGGATATTCCACTTGTGTTGTCGAGGCTTTGGCTCCATTCGTTCGCTTTTCTTTCGTACAGATTAACCACCAGGCTCAGGGCATTGCTTCACACGTGTTTGCCACACCAGCAAGCAGGATCCTGATGAAAAGATTTCAAAGCTTTTCCTTCAGCCTCCTAGGAAGTTCTTATCTCTCTTACGGGAGAAAGGAAGATATATATATATATATATATATATATATATATATATATATATATATATATATATATATATATATATATATATATATATCATTTTCTTTTTTCGGGAAGACCTCGCAAGTTTGTTTTGCTCCAAGATGTTGTTCACTGCAAGAGCAGTGAAATGGTCATTCCTAAGTCATTCGTGTACGTCAGCGCGTGTCAGATCCATTGTATAAGGATGTTCTGCCAAAGATGGCCATTTACTCCAGGGTTTTACTTTCGTAGCCATCATTTACTCGCTAGTCACTTGATTAAAGTCAACCCTAAGTGTATCAGGGCTTTTGAGGGATGGAATATTCATTTCGTGGCCTTTGAAAACCAGTGTGTTGTGATTTTAGAGAATGCTTTAACATCTTTCTTTTCTAAGATAATATATCAAAAGTCAGCTCACGGTATAGAATATTATAACACTCACCGATATTCAACTTTTACAAACGTCTTCCATTAATCTACAAATCAGTCAAATTAGCTGAAATCTAAGCCAGTGTAAAATTGATGGGCCAATTTTCCACGACAACGGTGTAATTACCTGTCACTCAAGACAGGATGATGCATATGAGGGGTATCTTTAACATGGTACAGGATTCGTCGACGCACATAGCACTGATGACGGTGTCCAAATAATGTGTTATAGGATACGCCTAAACTCTTAGCTCTGTTGGCCTCGCGAGGCGTCGGTGGCGAGGATGTAGCACTACAACTGGCACTACTGAGGTGGAGGTGAACGACATGTGTCGGGTCACTTATACTGACACACATGCCATATATATATATATATATATATATATATATATATATATATATATATATATATATATATATATATATGCCGAACCTTCACATCACCGTGGAGAGATATATGGAGAAATCAAGAGGTATCCCCCAGAATAACCCTGTCCACACACGCAATGTAAGGAGAGGAAGGTCAGATGTCAGGTCATGTAATTAGTGCCCACCTGCACACCACGGGGATTATGATGCCCCGCCTCACTGCTACCTCTGTGCTTTTAAGGACCTCAGTACCTGTATCTCCCCTACTCTGTCTGAGGATGTGATAAACGAAAGTATTCACCGTTTTTATTTTCTCTTTCCAGTGGTGATTGATGTATATATATATATATATATATATATATATATATATATATATATATATATATATATATATATATATACACACACACACATTCGTGACAGTATTTAAATCAAAATGATAAATAGGAACACGTCTTTGGCTTAACACGAATTGCGGTAGAGCTGTAAACACCAACAATGTGTAGGGTAGTTGCACTCCAGACTTCTAGACACAGTTACCCCCACACACTAGATCCCCCTCCTCACCACATCTTCTGGTCATCATCCAGGACTAAACACCACGCTGGATCTCCACATCCCTGACCACCCTCTTAATTGGTTGTTATCACGAGTACTCACCACCTCTGCCACGCAACCAACCAACCAGCTAACCACTCTGTATAGTTAGCACCATGAGTGGTCAGCACCACATCCGCCAGAAGGGGCAAAAGCTGAGAAGAAGGAGGAGGAAAAAAAAAAATAGATAAAACCTGTCTCACGCAGGGTGTAAGATGGATGATCGAATCTCGTGCACAGACGATGTCACCCAGCCACATCCGAGCCTTATGCAACCGTAGAGAGGTAGGTAGCACTAGCGCGATGTAGTGCATCATCATCATCATGTCTGCTCATACATGACAAACGGATGGATAGAGGTAAATGACGTCGTGCGTCGAATCTCTGAGGACAGAACGATGAATGCGTGATGGCAATAAAAAGAGCAGATGGCAAGAGGGAGGAAGAGTTCGTTTATTTATTAACGAAATAAATATTGACGTCTCTAGATACTGATGTCCCAGGGAACAGATGGCGAAGAAGATGGAGGGGGAAAATCACAGGGAAGAGTAACAAAACAAAGTACGTTGACGATGAAAAAAAAAAATATGAAACAAACGAAGATCAAAACGAAGTGTAAGTTGTTGATAAATGAACGTATTCATGGATGGTTCATTACGTGGGATGAGATCGAGACGAGGGTGATCGTGGTGTGATTACTCGACCATAGAGAGACTGTGAGTGGAAGCTGGTGCGGTTGTTACACGCGAATTGATGCTCTATTGTTAGCTATTGTTAGCTGATTCAGACGGCATGGTGGGCCGGTCCAGTGATGCGTGTAGGAAGGGAGTTAGGTAGATGCTGATATGGAACGTGTATATGCGAAAGACGGTATAGCTTTGGAAAGGGATGGAGTACACAGACTGGGTGGTCAGATGCTGTGGGCGAGTTCACTGAGACACCTGGAAATAACGGTGGCTGTGGGAAAGATCAAGTTGAAAGTAGTCATACAAGGGGGGGAAAAAATCTAAGGTTTACTGAAGGTTCTGGTGAATGGGGAAAAAACGCAATGGCTAAAGTGTGCAAGAAACTTTTATGAAAGAATACTTAAGCTAAGCACTGAGGCGTGACTGAGTCTAAATGTGTATATAGGTCAGGATAGATAGAGAAAAAACAGAACAGAGCTGGATAATGATTTGCCTTGTATACTTGGAATCAGGAAGGTAAATAGAAGGAAAGTGTGAGGGAATGTAATGCGAAAAGGACATTAAATAGGCGTGTGGATGAAATAGTATTGGTGTTACAGAATGTATGGCAGGTGGCGGGGTGGTCAAGAAGATACATATAGCATTACAACAGGAGGTGTATGGAGAGGGGAGGTGAACCGCGGAAGTGTTGGATGGAGGAGGAATTACTGGCGATCAGATGCAATGAAAGGCTTAATGTGTACAGAGTTGGTATGACTGGACACTTTGATCCTCTCTTGACGAATTGAGTTAGTGATTAAAGTGGAAAAAGATATAATCACTTTCATTCTGTAAGTGAGAAAGTCCATGATTCACCGTAATACACTTGACATGGGTTGAGGAAATGTGTAAAGTGATACATTACGACGACTGCATGTGCCTAATTCGTCCTCATTAAAGAGGAAATGGAGATACGAAAATAAGTAGATATACAGGTAGATAAAGACAGATATATTCAGATAGATAAATAGATTTACTGGTAACACAGCATTCAAAGCTTATCTGTCAAACAGGAATGAACACTGTCATGATGATATCCACAAACCCAGCTTTGTATTCTAAACACATCAAGTCACACACGTTCATCACCTTTTACCCGGACCAGACTGGGAGGAAAACTCATCCACATGACAGGCAACTAAACAACCTACTTTCCTTAGTAGTCCCTTCCCCTCCAAAAGCATATTGCCTCCTCGTACAAGTATAAGAGACGCAAACTCTAAAATCTTAGGTTATTCTTATTCATCTGAATTCACGATTGATAACACAACTTTCGTCCCAAATTCAGCTTCATGAATGAGAGAAAAAAAAAAAAAACGCTCAGCGATAAATGGTATAAAAAAAAAAACGACAAAACGGAAGGTACCGATAAGTTTAATCTGAGGGACAATGAAAGAGGCGAAACGTGAGATACTTAAGTACTTGACTGTCACTTTCAATAAGTCACTCGCTACGGGGGAAGCTCCAGGGAAATGAAAGTCTGCCAGTGTAAGACATAGATTAGGGGGAAACAATGAAATTGGAAGTCACTGCTTGGAATCCTGGAAACCATCACTTAATCACCGTAATGTCTGTAGTTTGAAAATCCATGCAAATCATTATTTACAACAGAAATCGTAAACCGTTTACAAAACCACAACTAAATAAACGATTCTCATCACGGTTTTCGACGATGTCACACATGTCTAACAAATTTGCTTGATTTCGTTTATAGTATGAATAACATGTGCGATCACAGTAATGTAATCGATGGTAAATTTCGTGATCTTATTTTTCTGGGGAGTTCATATACAAGACACCGTTGGAAAAAGGGATTATTCCAGCGGACGGATACTTTGTACTTAAGTACTTTTGATGGATATCCTTGGATGCAAATGAAGTGGTGATGCCGCTACACTGTTCATGATGATGATGATGATGATGATGATGATGATGACGGATGAGGATATGGACGACAGGGAAGGAGATAATACAGTGTGGCAGGACTGTGGTTCGGGTGACCCAAGGACAAAGAGAGAGAACACAAGACTGACAAATAAATAGGAATTAGGAGAGAATAACACACTGACTTTAAGACAGGAGGAGTGATATAGACGGACGCATATATATGGTTAAAGGAGGAGTAATTACAATCTGAGACGCGTAACCATATTTTGCAGTCGTACAAACGATATTGTGATTTTTATCACTCGCCATGGTACCACACATTCCACGAAAAAATTATGGTACGTTTAGCGCGCGCACACACACACACACACACACACACACACACACACACACACAAAAGCCACAGCCATAAATCATCGATAATGGGAAATGCCACAAGGACAGATCTCTTTCTCCCATCAAATGTTCGTTGAATAAGAAAACAAAGCTATAAGTACCCCGTCGTGTGGGAGTGTGATGATGGTCCAGGCCGAGGTATGCCGCACGGGCGAGCATCTCGGGGGTAGTGTGGGTCACATGTGTGGGATAATCCATGACGTGCAACACAGCTTGCCATCAACTGCTGCCCGAATCATGATGTCTCTGCAATGACAGATTTGTCTGTATTCAACAGAGTCTTCTATCTTCCAACAGATACCTCCGTATTCCAACAGATTCTTCTGTTCTCCAACAGATTCTTCTGTATTCCAACAGATTCTTCTGTTCTTCAACAGATTCTTCGATATTCCAACAGATTTTTCTGTTTTCCAACAGATACTTCTGTATTCCAACAGATTCTTCTGTTCCCCAACAGATTCTTCTGTTTTCCAACAGATTCTTCTGTTCTCCAACAGATTCTTCTGTATTCCAACAGATTCTTCTGTTCTCCAACAGATTCTTCGGTATTCCAACAAATTCTTCTGTTCTCCAACGGATTCTTCGCTAACGCCGCGAGTAAGATGTCTCCTTCGAAGAGATCAACACAATCATCAACGGAGATCAACACGATCATCAAAGGAGATCAACACGATCATCAACGGACGTAAAAGAGTACAGAGTGTCAACACGATCTTTTCACCCTAAAGGGATCCTGCATTAACAAAAAGGGTCATACGATTACATATCAAAGATAACAATAATAATAATAATATCAATAATAATAATAACAATGGTTATCGATCGGTATTTATTTACTGACTCCCTCTTTAAGGGAGGGAGGGAGTACATCCTAGTACAAAGATCAACTGACCCTGGGTGGTTGAAACGTAATGGTGTGGAATCGTGTCTCGCAGGGGAAAGCACTATTCCCAGAGGTCAGTCTACGGCTGGATCAAGGTGTTCCAATCAATATAGGTACAAGACGAAGTTTATCTCCATCTTCCAAGGGAAGGGTGGAGTGTAAGATGAGTGTCTAGACCCTGGGATCTCATCAGGTTCCGATATGTTTCAAATAGGGTGTCCTTTGTTTCTTTTTTTATGTTATGTCATTTGCCATACGTATCCTGTACAATATGATAACCACTGTTTTCAGAGACAGTGAAAAATAACAAGAGCCTTAATTACCTACTCTGCTATCTCCAGTGATCATTAGTCTCGATGATAAACAGACGAATAGGCTGTCAGGGCAATCAAGGTGGCTTCGCTTCGTGGTGGTTTGTAAATCGTAGGTCAGGTAACTTTCGCGAGATTTACGCCAAAGAAAAGCCTAAGATATACAGAGTCAAGTTGTTGACATGATGTTTCTTTAAAGCTTTTGTTAAGTTATCCATATAATCGATTCTCAACGACAATCACTCACTTTCTTGTTTTTTCATTCCACTCTGTTTGTGTTTTTTTCTCTCTCCATGCAACTTGGTCCAGTAAACTTTTAGCTGATGTTTATATTGCTGGCTTCTCAAAGCGTCCAATCACACACGAGGATCCCACGTCGCTGTCAACTCTCCAGTCGGTAAGTGACCGTGACCCACATGACCCACCCGTCAAGCAGTGCAGTAATCACTCCCGGTCACCACAGTTAGTTCAGCCTCGTGATCACAAAGCAGACGCACAGCTGGAAATACAATGGGCGGACTTATCCAGACAATCGTTCAGCTATGCGATCAGTCATCCTAACTTGCAGTGATCCCATTAACCTTGGCACGGGATAACCTGCTGTGTGAGGGACGGAGGGCGGTCATTGTGGTGTATACAACAAGCCCATGTGGACGTTTCTCTATCATGTGTCAAGGTTGTGTTGAACGTAATATCAACATGGAATTTGCCATACCCTAAGGGTGATTCCCCATAGCTACACACAGCATACTATTTTATGTCAGTATTATATTCATACAGATTGAATGATATCTATATACAATAATCCCATATTTAACGAGGTCTTGGTCACATGAATTCATGGAGTCAAAGAAAGTAAATGAATCTATCATTCGGGGGGTTATATACATATATTTGGCATAGTGTGCATCGCTAGTGGCGGGATTGTATAGGAAAGCCAAAGCGCTGGGAAACAGAATCTAGTCTGGATACCAAAGGATCGTTCTAACTTTGGAGTTCACTGCATCTCTCGTCACTTATACTTGGATCTCAGTGGGTCTGGGTGAATCCTGATCACTCTTTCGCTAGATCCAGGTGACTTGTTATTGCCCGGATCCTGACGACTTGTCATGCGTGTCACTCTGATCCTTGTGACCCCCTAACCTGTGACATCGAGAACTCTTATAACAAAGGTCAGGGCCCATCGTGACCCAGATGATACAAGTAAAAGGTCAACAGACTTTCAGGATGTACGAGTCAGGGTTACCCCTTTTTCACGTGACGTAGGTCACACGATACATAAATCATCGTGCTCCTTGACCTCTGTTGTCCCCCTTGAATGAAGGCGATCGCAGATGCGTGTAGCCAAGATGAAGGTGACCCATTACCTGTGCCCTCAAAGTCTGTGCTGACGTCTGACAAATGCCACTTGGATCCCGTTGACACCCAACCTGTCTTACCTAGAGCCCAGTGTCCTTGTGATCTGGTTGCTTAACCAGTCCCTAGTCACAGCAGATCTGTGCTGCCTCGCTCTCGGCGGCGGACCTTGTCTACTTGAGGTCACAAAAAGTCGTGGTGACCTCCCCCGACCTGTGTGTTTGTTGTCCAAGAGTTTGGTGACCCCCTGACACTTGTCAGATGATTGTCATTGTCATTGTCACCAGCGAGACAAAACTCCTTGCACAATACCGGAGTCGTTTACTGTCTTTTCTAAGCACAGGAAGCAAGAATACGATTCGGCAATGCATCATTGTTTCTTTTTGGCTGTGCTGTGAGGAGGATGACCGAGGAGAGAGAGAGAGAGAGAGAGAGAGAGAGAGAGAGAGAGAGAGAGAGAGAGAGAGAGAGAGAGAGAGAGATCAACCACCAAACATCAGAGGAGACGGGCGGGCCTTGAGGGACGACGACTGGTGGCCACCCAGGTTGGTCTTGCGTGACGAGAGCAAACGTTTTTGACGTAGTTCGGCCGCGAGGATCGGGGTCTTACGTCACCAGAATGTCAGATGATGCTGCTGCTGCAAGACAGATGTCTTATATCTGAGGTATTCTGTTAGGATACTTCATCTCCTCTGCTACGACGAAGATTCTTAGGGAAATGTTTTTATATACTGGTGTCTTGGGAAGATTGTAGTAGCCTTTTGTATCATTGTATAGTTTTCCTTCTCTTGTAAACTCGAAAGTAAGTGTCACTAATATGTCCTCTTTCAGTAAGTGATAGACGACCATCTCAAATGAGGGTTAATTATCGGCGTTTGTCAGTTCTTGGCCACAAATTAGCTCTCTGTGAGTGAAGCAGTGGACGGAATGTTGATGAGATAGTGAGAGGTATTGACCAAATTCAGAATTCGAGCACATAGACCCATAAAAAAAAAAAAAACGATCAGATGAAACAGAACCTACAGAAGGACAGTGTAAACTGGACAGCCGTTCAAGTTGAGAGGTAATGTTATGGAATTTGCAGATGACACCGTGATGGTAGTCAAGATAGGGAAGGGATGTTCCCGGTGCATCTAGTCATGCCAAAGTCCTCCTAATGACTGGAGAGCCGACTGTAAGATTCCATTTGTTCAGGGAAGTACGGAAGACGACGAGAGAGAGAGAGAGAGAGAGAGAGAGAGAGAGAGAGAGAGAGAGAGAGAGAGAGAGAGAGAGAGATATGCGAAAACTTTGGAGAACATAAGAGTGCGAGTCAAAGCAACAGAGTGTTAAACAGAGAGGTTAGAACGGGTCACCCCTTTCTGTGGGAAAGATCGTACTAGTGAAATAAGAAAGAAAAGTTTTCGGTTTAATGCAACATCGAAAGAGACGAGCAAGCAAAAGTTCAAAAGCACACTCCTCCATGAAACTATCTGGCCCCTTGAGCCTTTCTCGTGGCTAAGAGAGATAACCTTAGGTTAAGTCACCCAAGATGGAGTTAGAGGGGAAGAGAGCAAAGAAAAAAAATTGCTTTGTCAACTGAAGAGACAGATATAGCATCATCATAATAGGAGTGAAGGAAAGGATATGATTGACAGAAGTTGACGAGATGCTTTTGGCTAAACACCATTAAAAATCTATTATACATTGCGAAAAAAATTATCTATTATCAGCCGGCTTAGAGGTAATATAACGAAATGTATAACGTTGTTGCTCATCTGCCTGGCGATACTGTGCGTTACGAAATACATAAACAATGTCGTTATTCCACTGGGTTATTCAGAGTAAACCCATTGAAATGATAATTTGTTGACCTTTTGACAATCGATAAGATGCCAAGATTAATTCAAGCGATCCTCATTTACAATAAATATATATTTCGACCCCATTACCTGAACATCACGCTAGCAGAAACGAACCCAGTGTCAGCAGAAAAAAGACAAGAGAAATAACCTACCACACCCGCTGGCTACGGTTACATAATACTAATGATAGAAAAAGGACCCAACCTAGGTCAGTGCCTTTCATAATGCATGTGCGAGACTGTTATCCAATCACCTGTCATTAGTCGGCAGTCTCGACCCTCGGCCAACAGCTGACCAGACAAGACTCAGTTTTATGACCAGACAAAAAGAGACGGAGAGAGAGAGAAGTGGTCCAGACGCCTTGAGGGAGAAGGAAAAAAAAAGAAACTGTTCCTTTATCATACGGTAGAGGTGAGGAAGGTATACCATTCTGACCTAAAGCCTCCATACCCGTCTCTCTAAGACCAAATGGAAAATAACATCATGATGTACTATGTCTTTCATCAGCCCTTCTTGTGATATTACCACACACACACACACACACACACACACACACACCTACACACACACACACACACACACATTCCCTCCGTCACGCGTCTCTGGCCAATTAATACACAACACACGACAGCAGCGGCTGGTAGGCACGTGTGGTCTGCTCAAAGCGCCAGGGAGGGAGGGAGGGAGGGAGGGAGGGTCGGTCCTCTTGCTAAAGTTAGCGGGCCAACCTCTGTTGGTCTTGCAGAACTGACTAACTCACGTGAGGCAAACCCACTTCAGTCATGGATTTGGGGAACATTGTCATCCGTCCAAACATAAATCACGTTCCGATAACACTTTTCAAAGATAAATCACGATAATAATGAAACAAATAAGACACATTAGAATACTTGTATCATTCCAAATTAAAATCTAAACCTAGGCTAAATAACAATAACCTTTGCCGTCCCACTGCATACAGATAAAACCGAGTTACATCAGGCTGCCCATAGTAACCGAGCGTTTTCTGTTTATAGATTATGCTATTCTTCTTCCGACAAAATTCATTCTCTGTAGATAAACACTAAATTATTTTTCTTTATAAATCATTTGTATGAAATGGGAAGTTTATTTGTGACTAGGTTTTTTTTTTTTTAGAAGTCTTGTAGTAAAGTTTTTTGCTAAAACGTTAGCGAATCTCGGTTCGGTACAACGATCAAGAAAACGAGTCAAGTGTCGAAACAGACGTCAAAACCAATAGAACTTACAACTGCTTTGCACTGTATGGATATAATCCCACACTGCATAAGTTTCAATCAATTTCCGTATATTCATCTTTACATAGAGGAGAGACACCCTTATAAACCCTCGAGAACTTGTGGTTATTTTGTGGTATGTGATCATTCTGTGCCGAGGTGTAGACGTGTCTTTAATCAATCCAATTCTTTCGCAATCGTTCTGGCAGCTGGAACAGCGAGTGGATGCTGAGCAGACCAGGCGGTGAATGCTGCCACGTACTCCTTATGAGAAGCACAAGGAAAGACAGACAAAAGGGGAGGCCTTTGTCTCATGTCTAGGTTGTTTGTTCTGAAATCAAATCTAAATCCATAAGCCCCCCAAGACATAAGTAATTACCTTATGAACCACAGAAAAAGGGATGTGACAGATGTGTCAGACGTGTATATAAGATAATCCAGACTTAAAGCAAGAATGTAACTGATCTACTAACGTTCCATCTGGCATGGCAAACGAAAATGCGCCATTCACTGAAAACTATGCCACTTAGTATTCTAAGGTTCTGTGTTATTCTCTGTATACACCACTTCTGAATTCCAGTGTATCGTCGTCCTGCTTCGATGTTTCATACGATGAGAGGCGAACGGTTCGATTCTTATTCCGAGACCAGACATCTCGAGCAATCAACCACTCATGAACAGACATTCAAAAGAACATCAGGAACTCTTTAATGGTGTTACAGGTAGCCTAATTCTCTCGAGAGAGGTAACCAGCACAACCACTCCTTAACTTATACAAGACCAGACACTTACAGAATAAGAAAAATGAAGAAACAAAGTAGAAAAACAAAGCTTTGCTGCTGAACCAATTCATCGACGCTGCGACCCGAACCGTTTCGCTTCCTGGTGCATGACCATACTTCCTACTCGCCTTCCCTAGAAAACACAAGACATTATATTGTTTTTGTCGGCGTAGGCTCGAGGCGGTGTAAACTGGACTACTCCCGTTCTTGTGCTGAGCCAGACTGCCTCCCACTGTGTTACTCTGATCTTAGTTCACATCCGTGTGCTGTCTATACGGCCTGTGTCACTCCAGGCGATATATTATTATTATGAGTCAGTCGTCTAGGGATTTTGGTAGTCATCTGAACTGATTAGTGAAAAGCAAGAAAAAATTTAGAGTTTCTTTTTGTTAGCTGAACAGCTCGGGCGACTGACGCCTTAATCAAGGCCATCACACTACAGCTATATATATATATATATATATATATATATATATATATATATATATATATTTTAGCCTGAGCCAGGTACCCATGTCATCGACCAACCCCTAGAGGGGGATGAACAGCTGGGTTGACTGTGAACCGACTGCCGCAACCAGGATTCGAACCTATGCGCTCTATCCTGGGGGACCCGTGTAAACTCAGGTGTCGAAAAACAAACCTCTTACAGTCAATTACTCTAGCAAAATGCCTGCCTGAGTATTACGGTTTCATGATGCCATTTCCTAAACAATATTCGTGGGTTTATACTCCATAATAACGCCACTTGTCTATGCTAATTGTATTTTCATAGTCTTTTTCCTTCTCCAAGCCCTGTATTTCTCTGTACCCAACGCCAGTTTAAGCCATTAGGGAGAACTGACGAGTGGCACGTCAATAGCCTTCCTTATTCAGATCCAAATAGCAGACCGATGGCACTTCATGTGGTTAAGGAAAAATAACAGACAACTTCCATCTAGGAAAAGAAAAAATGTTCGCCCCTCTGTTGTGAAGATCGTCCTACGCACGTTATACCCATATCGTTCACTGGATATCGGAGGAAGTCTTTAAAACCATGTTTGTGTGTAGTGTGTGTAGCGAGAACACAAAACCAATAAGGATACGCTACGACGAAGGAATAGTGTACACACCATATCATGTTTCCTGTCTTCACTCTTAGCAATATCCATTTTTTTTCCTATTGTGTTTACAGTAGGATCAGGAGTTGTAGTTAGGGGTTGACTGGTAAAGACAAGGATTGTATATAATAGGAAGAGGGCGTCACGATAGACACAAAGTTTAGGTTCAGTTAAAAATGGATTGGAGAACAGTTTTGGTTAGGAAATACCAGCTGGGATACCAACTATGATTTGGACGAAGATAAGAACTGGATAAAGATGAAGTTAGGTGACAGGATTAAGTCAGAGTCAGGAGAGATATATAGGCTAGGAGTGATAAAGGTTTAGAATAGGGTTTCATAATGGGATAGAAAGAGTACTCGTATAAGATTATGGTTAGGCGAGACAGATATAGACTTCAGAGGTACACTGCACAAGGATAGGAATAAGACGAGGATAGATGCTTGGCAAGGATAGTGACAAGGGTAGAACAGCAATGGTGTCGCGTTAGACCCATGGTTAAGGCTAGCGTTTAGGCACAAAAGAATCTGATACGCCATAAAGCTCCGGATTGTAATAACTGTTAGGAAGCGTAGTGCTCGTGCTCAAGCTGAGGCATCGCCCCATAGCCGCCGTCAGAACTCAAGCGTGGACTTTCAAAAAAGGTTCGCCAGTCAACGTCGGTGTGAGATAAAAGTGACTGGTTATATAATCCTGTTACCTGGCCTGTGGAGGGAGGGAGGCAAGGCTCTGAAGAACCTTGGTAGGACTGGTCGGTTTGTACAGGTAGCTCAGACGGGGAGGGGATGGGCATAGCGAAGGATGGGGGAGGTTGGCAGGGTCGATTGTAAACTCTCAAGCCTCTTCTACACCCGACCTCCCTTCACTTTGTACGTACTTCGGCACCACCACCCCTTTATGTTATCACATCTGGCACGAGGAAGTTCGTGGTAGGCAACCTTGTGACAGGGGGTTTTTCTTGGTCATCTCAATGCAACATTCAGGGAATATTTGCAGTGTTAGAGGATAAGAGAGAGAAAAAAAAGAAACCACTGCCTTGGTAAAATACACTCTGATCCGATGGTTATTGACTTAGAAATTAAAATTCCAGCAAACCACCTGAACGCCATTCTTTGCATCGTCTCATTTGTAGAACAAAAAGAAAATGGCTTTACTAAGTAGTAAATATATTCCCTGTCATGTAAGCGTTGTCTTCTCGTCTCCTGTATATACCCAGGCCTTTGTTAAACTTAAACATTCCCCTGAGTTGTATATTCCCTATGTTGTACATGCCCCTCAGTATTATGTTATTCCCTATGTTGTACATGCCCCTCAGTATTATGTATCTCCGTATGTTATACATAACCTTTTGTTATACATTTCCTCTGATGTATATCCTTCTCTGCTGTATACCCCCTTCTGTTGCATATCCCCTCCACCTACCCTCTGTTTTATATCTCCCTCTGTTGTGTCTTACCTTCCTGTTGCATAACGTTAACCCCCATGTAGAATATCCTTCTCTGTTGTATAACCCCCCCACACCCCTCAACTGTACATCCGCGTCAAACTGTCCACCTTTCACCTCCGGTACTGTCCTTCTGACAGGCACAATCAATGCGTCTGAACATACTGGCAAATCAATAAGAATCCCCATAGCCCCATCAGGCAAGGACAACAGGACGTGGAGTAGGGGGGGAAAAAAAGAGATAATAATCCTCCCCTATAACTGAAAGGGCAAAATGTTTTTCTTCACAGATGCAAATTCCTTTTTCAAGTGGCCGCATAGCATAACCCAACCCAGGTAATTAGATTAACCCCCCCTCCCCCTCTGTCCTTGGGTCGAAAAATGCTAGGGAATGATCAAAGATTTAACGACGACGTTGACATTCACGAGAGGCAATAGGTCAAAGTTTTTTTTTTTTTGTTGGTAACTGCATCCTTTGTGGGATATCCAATTACTTCCTCAGTCTCGAGAATGTTCGTCAGAGACGGACGGACAGACAGACAGACAGATCCAGGAACGAGGGCCCGCCGCCCTATGCATACTCGGGGCTTCGCAAGTACGGTAGTGCACCAAATTAGCATACAGATTTATGTGGTATTTGTTCCCAGTCAGCTGAACAAAGGCAAGGGCAACGAGTCAAAGGAAATTAATCAAGACGTCTTACTCTACCGCAAGGTAACCGAGCCTACCCCAGCCGCTACCACATTCCTCCAGGGGTAAAGTAGTCTAGATGGTGGGTGGTTATCCAGGCGTGACCCAGCGATACATATTCTTTAGACAAAGATGAAACTGAGCTGTTGGTACCGCTCTTCTTCACTTCCTCTACCGACCATGACTCGGTCAAGTTAGACTCTGTAGTTTCATGCGAATGAGCTGAAACCGATTTAGGTCTTTCGTTATAGATAAAGACACACCACACCAGACGAAGGTTCAAATTCTAATTACGAAGTTTGTTTGTAAATGCATTTCTATGGTCCCTTATGTGTGAAAAACAATAAGAGGTTATTAGGCCATTTCGATGCTTTATTTTCTTGCTCGAAAAGAAAAAAAAAATCTGGAGAAGAACCTTTATGTTTACGACTTGATACCCCATGTTGGAGACTATAAGCAAGAAGTAATTAGATTCAAGCTTCTTACCATAGTATGCGAACAACTGGACCAGCTGGTGCTACCTACCCAGCCCTCTGAATTATGCAAATATTTTTTCTTCCCCTGGTACGTTCTTACTCCCACTTAAAGGACATAGATTAAATCTCTCATATATGGGAACAATATGTTGTTCAGGTCTGGAGGTTTTTTTAAAAGATTTTTTTCCTCTTTCTTCACCATACTCAGAATGCTTGCAATACAGTTCTTCATCTATGAAGGAAAAAAACCTTAAGTGTTACTCCTCCTACCACAATCAGTGACCTTCTGGTCTCTCCCACTAACACAAAGAGCCTCGATGGAACCCACTGGTCTGTTGCTGTTTGAAGTCAGCTGTCCCCAGTGGTATCCTATGCATAACTATGAATACTGAAACTGTAGATGATGGCGCTTGAAGAAGCTGGAGCATCCTAAGCCTTTCGTCCAACAGTGGTGATGACCCTGTCCACGTCAGAGTGCACTCTGACCTTCTTTGGCGCACGACTTCTTCACACGTGAGTATCATCATGCCGTGTGTGTGTGTGTGTGTGTGTGTGTGTGTGTGTGTGTGTGTGTGTGTGTGTGTGTGTGTGCGTGTGTGTGGGCTACAAGGGATGTCTTATGAATAAGAAAAACCAAAACCAAAGATCATGAAGTGGAATGAATAATGGTATAAACTCATGAATAATCATATGTCACACGTCTCTGAATAAAAAGGGAAAAAAAAGCAAATCTTGCTTAATCAGCAATTCTATTACACAAGGTTAAATATTTAGGAATCTAACTTTGTTGAAGAACGATGAAAAAAACCTGCGTGGATACTTTGTACACGAACCTTATGGTCTTCTAAGCAGACACGAATGAGGAGCTGTTGACGGAGAAGTAAAAGAGAAGAGGAGTCCACTGGAGAACGAACTTATTATAGAGAAATCAAGGAATTTCATCCCCCTCTCCCCTCCCACTGATTACACTCTTAGAACGAATGAGTTCGACTTGTCCACTGGCGTAAAAGTAGACCAGACTAGCTTAAGTGTCGAGTGATGGTTTGAGAGAACCAAGGATCGAACACGGGTCCTCTGTATCTTGCATACGACAATATAATCTCTACGCTCAATCTCCTCTTGTTCAAAGCAACTCCAGCGATGCGACAATTTTTGCGACCCTCTCCGTATACCACACAATCTTTGCGACCCTCTCCGTACACCTCACACATCTTGTGGCGAGGCATACAGCAGACTAACAGAAAACGGTGCGTCAGAGGGTTCATTTTTCAGGGGCAACAATCATATATTTTTCTGACTACTAGTGCATTTGTGCAAATGTGAAACTTACAGCCATGTCACATCTACAGACAATGTGAAATTTTCTGAGGATCTTCTTTTTTTTCCTGTCTTATATTATCATTCAAACTATCTCACCTACAATGGTCTCGCCGATTTCTTTTCCTCGAAACAGCGTCCAACGCTTTCATTCACGACGGCAAGATTTACAAAAAATTCACTCCCCCCCCCCTCTCTCTCTCTCTCTCTCTCTCTCTCTCTCTCTCTCTCTCTCTCTCTCTCTCTCTCTCTCTCTCCCAAGCTGCTTAGGAAGCTTACGACATCACACGTTAGGCAGAGAAAAAAACGTAATGGCCTCAGACTCCATCGTCCAAGTCATCTTATTCTGAACGCTACAAGCAGACTATGATGAAAATAAATGAAATAGATGAAATAAAGACATTCCAGGATTTAGTTGAAGATAACCACACGACTAATGAATGCGTCAGCTTCCACCTTTATCTGGTTCATTACCTCCGCTTTACCAGGGCGCCATGTCCAACACGGTGATAAAAGTTCCCTTCATTAGTATTCCCATATCATGGTGACCCGTCCATCCAGGCAGTGGCGGTTTTGGTAGCAGATACCACGCTACCTTTACGTCGGTGTCGGTGGTGGTGGTGGTACCATAGAAGTGTGGTGGTGGTGGTAATGCTACCATGGGGGTGTGGTGGTGGTGGTGGTGGTGTGGCTAATGGGGATCGGTGGTGGTGGTGACGCTGCTGTGGAGGTGTGGGTACTGTGTTGGTGGTGGCAGAAGTGTAGGTATGGAGGCTAGCGGTAGTGGTAGGGGTGTGGTTATTGGGACCATTGGTGTTGCTAGTGTGGAGGTGTGGTTATTGAAGGTGATGGTTGTGGTGTGGGTATGTTGGGTGATGTTGGCTGTGGAGGTGGGGCTACTACCTGTGGGCAGCGGACGATGACCACCTGTGGGCAGTGATGGATGACCAAGTGTAGGTGGTGGTGGAGGTGGTGGTAGTGTTGGTGTGGTTACCAAGTATATGAGAGAGAGAGAGAGAGAGAGAGAGAGAGAGAGAGAGAGAGAGAGAGAGAGAGAGAGAGAGAGAGAGAGAGAGAGAGAGAGAACAGCCGAAAGTCCAGGGAAGAGAGAGAGAGAGAGAGAGAGAGAGAGAGAGAGAGAGAGAGAGAGAGAGAGAGAGAGAGAGAGAGAGAGAGAGAGGCTCGGAGATCGAACTGATGGTATAAGGGTAGTGGTTCTGGAGGTGTGGTGGGAAGTGGTTGAGGAAGTTTGTTGGAGAAGGGCAGCCTCCTGGCGGCCGCGGGCAGGCCTTACCGTACGGTCAGGAAGAGAAGGGAGAGGGAGGAGGGAGGGAGGAAGGGGTAGGGGTATGGTTAAGGTGTCGGGGAGGGGAGGCGGGAGACTCCTCTAGCGTCCTTAACACCCTCGTCTGCCGGAGCCTACTTCCGTCTTACCAACTTTTCTTCTTCTTCTTCTGTTCCACCGCGCGCGGTCACCTTCCCCGTTCCGGCCACAGCCATTCATAATGCCTTTTCTCTTTCCAGAGACGCCACAAAAACTCCCATTTCAACCGCTCCATTTTTTCCCCGGGATCTTGTAATTCATCTCGCAGATTTAAGGGCGCACCTAACGAGCTTCAGCATCCTGATTCCTCATACCAAAGCCCTGCCCACGTCCAGTCTGTAACGTCGGTGTATCTCTGACTCGCACAAGTTAACAAGATTTACATTATAAACTCGCGACACATTATCTTTCGATGAACTATGTTGAACATCCATGTATTCGATGCAATATATCACCCCAGATTCTGTAGCAGACCCAAGAAATACTGTATTAACGAGACAGGTTGAAGATAATCGCTGCTCTCATGGGCATGCAAAGACTTAGAAAGCCGCGGGCTGTGAGAGATACAGGAGTATATATAAGGTTTAGAAATCCATTCCCTCCAACCATACGTACGGAACATAAAACATAGTTCAGCAGTAACCTGTGTGAAGGCGGCATCACCAACAGCCCCTGCAGGGATACTCATTTTGTGGCATAAAAAAAACAAAAACTTCCCTAATGTTAAAAGTTCGCCAAGTGGTATAGGGGAATAGAATATAGTATGACATGCAGAAAGCTGTTCACAGTGGATCAGCCATGGTAGTGGTAGAGCGACGACCAGCCGACCAGCCATGGTAGTGAAGGAGTTATGACCAGTCATGGTAGTGGGAGAGGTGATGGCCACTCATGGTAGAGAGGAGTGATATCCCCCTCATGGTAATGGGAGAGTGATAACTTACTCATGGTAACTGGGAGAATGATGAAGGAGGATGAAAAAGAAGACGATGGATGTGGTTCGAGAATGACAAAAATCATGAGACGGAGAGAAGGGCGAATGAGAGCGGATGAACTCAGAGTGACGTCAGTGAAATGATTGGGAAAACGTAAACAGAGAAAAGAAAATGTTGTAAAGGCATTACAAAGGATGATGAGCACTGTGGCATGATGAGAGTGTAAACAGAATGAAAAGAGAAGGAAATGAAAATAATAAAAGAATATAAAAGATGAGGAATGCTGAGAAAAGAGGGAAAATCATGAAACAGAAGAAACGTAATGAGGGAAGAGGAGGAGGAGGAGGAGGAGGAGGAGGAGGGATCAGTGGCTACAGCAAGGGCAACATCCCCACTGACGACGGAACACAACACAGCCTCACAAGATACAGCAACAAGTGGCGACAGGCTACAGATCCCTCCCTCTCTCCTCCCGCTGCTTCTGCTACAGACAGGCAGCAGGTCTGTGAGCCGGATGTGAGGCTATGATGCTGAACATCTCCGTAACTTCTATAGTTTGTCCTGCGACGCACCACTGAGGACAACAAACGCAAACCCCCGTTCGCTTCCTACATTTCCTGACCCTGATGTCAAATCCTGATTCAGATGCACGCTTACTCGAGTCCTCACCACATCTACGTAACGCTATATCCTCCCATCTATAGGTTCCGTACTTTTGCCACGGCTGAAGATTAAGGTACAGGATCGTGTGTGTCCTGCTGGAAGAGCCAGCTGGGAGGTTTCTATGCCATACTCACAGCACCTGGGTCGCTACCTGGACCAACCAGTCACAACTCGAGACTTCCTCTTCCGGGATGATGACGCCGCCACCGCCACCGCCGTGCGGTTCCCACCAACACGTCGGGCCACACGTCACCAGACATCAGGATGTGGTCGTCTAAAGGTCATGAGGAACTACAACTGGCCTATGCTATACTCACAATACTCTTGGTGGTTCAAAGGCAATGACGATCATTACATGTGGTTCCCACAGTGCTCACAACATTACCAGTTGCTTTATACAGAGCTCACAACATTACCAGTTGCTTTATACAGAGCTCACAACATTACCAGTTGCTTTATATAGAGCTCACAACATTACCAGTTGCTTTATATAGAGCTCACAACATTACCAGTTGCTTTATGCAGTGCTCACAACATTACCAGTTGCTTTATACAGTACCAACAATATTACCAGTGATTCACAGGCCAATCTGAAAGTAAAATATGGTCCATACAATATTACCAATACCACTCGTTGCTTTATACGGAGCTCACTACAACAATAGTGATTTTCCGAGCAATGCGGACACCAATTGTCGTTCATACAACATTGAGAACAGGACCAGCAGCTCATACAGTATTCAGTATGACATTATCCATAGCGCATTCTGGACACCACATATGGTTCATGTAACACTGACACCATCACCAGTGGCTCCTGAGATGCCTACACCCGCAACAGTAAGAGTGTTTCTAACAACACAAATGCCTTATATGAGGCGTTGCCCAAACTACCAGCAGCTCTCCTACTGTTGAGGTCACAAGATCAACTCTTGTTAACACCACTGTTGGCTCACAAAGTCTTCACAGTATCCGAAGTGACTCACCTTGATCACAGTAGCAACAACTAATAGCACCAAAAGTGCTCACAAAAGCACCAATGCCTTGGAAAGTACTCAAAACAGCAGCCACGGATCACACAGGACTCACAACACTGATGGCTTCCATGTTGCTCACACCATCACCTTAGTGCTCCTATTGTCTTCACATGATTCTAACAAGTCCAATGGTCCATCTGTGGTTCACGCAGTCTTCACATCACCTATTCTCTACACAGGGCTCATAACAAACATTCAGCGCTCCCCTTACCACCAGTTGTTACTATTACCGTGCTCAGAACACTATCAGTGGGACGCACAGTGCTTACAAAATCATCTCTGGGCTCGTGACGACATAAGCTGTGCTGACAGAACTCACAACACCATCAGTGACTCATGCTTTACTCATATAGTCGTCGCAATAACATCACTGACTCACAACACTCATGGTCATCAACGCTAACCCCTACTATACACAGCGACGTGACAACGCGATTGTAAAACTCATCGCCCGTAACATACAAACCGTAGGCACAAGGTGTCCACAACACTGTCAGTGAATGTGGAGTGTTTCAAGGACCATCAATGCCTCACGCAAGCTCAGAGCGCCATCTGTGGTTCACGCAGTGTTTACATCACCTATTCTCTACACAACAGGGCTCATGACAAACATTAGCGAATAGACTCTTCATGACACCAATCCTGAACGGCTTTTACAGTAATCACGACACTATCATTGATCTTTGGAATGTTTGCAGTGCCTTTTAAGACCACAGTACCCTTGTTAGTCGTTCATACCGTACTCGAAACATCTTCAGTGGCTTAGATAAGTACTCACTATACATCTATCTACCAGCGGCGCATGCGATGCTCAGCACACTATAGGGATATATTCGACTGATGGAGAAAGAAGAAGCATTAGTTAAGTCTCAATGCGACGGAACGATTCCAGTAGTAGGACGCCTCTCGCTGGACGGAGTTACGTGCAACTCACATGATAGGATCGTCTGTAATCTAGCTGGCTCTAGCGTTACTTTAGCTTTCACTTATATCGTAGAGACTCAGCGATCAGAAACCAATCATTGGAGCACTTACCATCTGCTCTCTAGCCACGTCAGCAATTGTCCATTTCCTCTCACATATTATGAACTAACTGAAGAAGAATTGTATGTTCATTTGGAATCTTTTCGAAAGACTGTACTTCAACCCTGGGGAAGAGAGAGGCGTTGGCATAAAAAAAAAAAAAGGTTATCGGAAATCAGAAGTCATCGTAACTTTCTCTTCGAGACTCCGTCTATCGTGAAAGGGAGATTTGCATAAGCGGAATTTGACAGTACTTAGAAGCGGCCGCTGCGATGAAGGGCCGGCGAGGAACACCTGGAAGATCAGGAACTGGTAAATAACATCCTTGTCATCGATAGCGATCGCGGGCAAGTAGACCAGGCGTCCCTATATCCGGATTCATCCCCCCCTTCTCCTCCTCTTCTTCCCGTTTTCTAATTCACCGCACTCTATGATTTTTGCCAATTATTAGATTTTAATCTCTTGGGGCGGAGGACCTTCTCCGCCATGGTAATCTACAGCTACTGTGTCCATAAACTCGCACCGTTCCTGAACTTGCTAAAACTACTTTCACCTCAATAGACTTAACTTTTATATTTTTGCTTACGTGGTTGTGGGAGAGAGAGTTAATGACATCACCCCGGCCTGCCACCCTAGCCACATCATTCAGTGTTACGGTACTTCATTTTCCAACACCAGTATACTCCAGCATCCCAATCTTTTTTTAACTCATGATGCTTGCATGAGTAGCCCAGCTCCCACAGACTTTTCCGTGCTTTCCCGTGGGTGCTTCATATATCCTGATTTAGTCTACTGAAAGCACGATGCCCTCCGTATACCACATCGCTCTAATTTTTACTCTATCCCGTGCAGGCCTTTCACCTTCCTGCATGTTCAAGACCCGAGCGCTCAAAAATCTCATTCATATCATCCTTTCATTTCCAGCGTGGTTTAAACTTTTTCCAATGTTAAAACTCTCTCTCTCTCTCTCTCTCTCTCTCTATATATATATATATATATATATATATATATATATATATATATATATATATATATATATATATATATATATATTTGTAGGGGTTAGGAAAAAAGAGAGAAGATAGTATGACATGAGTCTGCATAGTGAATACTATCACTGACCTACAGCTGATACATCAATGTTGGGAATGATCCACCGGTATATTGTCTGGGTTCTACTCCTGCCCTTGCTATAGGTGGCGCTTTTCCTCCATAACGAGTCACCCAATTAGGTAACTATCATGTCGGCTCATCTGCAATTACGCTCTTCTAACCATTAACGGCGGCGGTATATGTTCTATGTCATGCATTTACGAATATCGCTATAGATCCATCCCTTTACTTCATCACCCTGAACCATCGTCATCACTTGCTTAACGTTATCAATAAATGGGGATTTAGTGACGTCATTCACCATCTACAAACAAACTTCTCCTTTTCGCACTCCATCTCCCTGCCACCCCATCATGTCCTCCCCTCGTACACTCTAAGGTGCGACATCTATTGAGCCATCGCAACGCTTCCCCCAGCTGTTTCCACGATCACCATGAAACTGCATAAATCTTATATAACATCAAAAAACGAATAAGCTTCGAAGCACAGTGGTGAATGAGGAACTCCCGCCCTCCAACAGTTCCAAGTAAGCGTCATGTTGATGGTGTGGGGTTAGTGCAACAAGTGTAATTTTCTTTATCAAATGAATACATGCTATTCTACAGGCACACTTTGTTACCCCACCAGAGATACAAGTCAATAATCTGGGGAGCCAATGACACAGGAAGCATGTATAAATACGTAAACTTTGATCAACGTAACAAAAAAAAAAATGGCTACTTCTATTGTGTATTCAGTATGTCAATAAACTAAGAAATGTCTTCAACTCCTTGAAGAAGAGGAAGAAGTTGTGGATCTGATGCCACAACTGGATCTTTATACCAGCAGGGAGACAAGAAGCGGACGATCCTTGATGTCATCCTTTATATCCCAGTTCTCGGCGGTCTCTGAGCATTCTCACCAAATGTCTGCTCTCGAAGACTTCACTGAGGTTCGTCAGTAAGTGTCTGGTCTAGTCTACTACCGTCAGAGGTTCTTTAATTATTCAAGCATCACATTGTTTCATTCCCATAACATTGGTAATGGTTTAATGTCAGTATTCACTGTCAACCCCTGCGTTCACGATTACTGTCGTCCTCATCTTGTCTATGAAATAAGAACCTGGCTTTCTACTCCACATGTATGTGAAGGTAGATGGAATTATACCGAAATATTACATGAGCAACAAAAAAATATGGATAATGGTGAATAAACTATAAAGCAAACTATCTAACATTCATCGTAATGTAGTGGTAAATGTTATCATTTATGTAGTAATTCCTTGGTTATCTAACGGCACTCTCTAACACCACTGGCACCCTGCTTCCACCGCTCACCAAGGCTGACACTCTTTCCCACCACCATCAGGGATGGCACGAGCTCTCCTCCAACGCTCGTGTGGGTTTGCACTCACCTCCAACACACATGGGTTTAGGCATCCTCCTCCATCAGTCGTGAGAAATGATACTCTACTCCCGCACTAGTGAGGGTTGGCACTCTCTTCCGTACTAGTTAGGGCTATGAGGGCAAGCACTCTCCCTCACCACTAGTGAGAACTGGCATTTCTCTTCCCCACATTTGAGGGTTGGCATTCTCCTCTCCACTAGTGAGGGCTGACACTTTCCCCCACCACGAATGAAGGCTGGAACTCCTCTCCAACTACTAGTGAGGGATAGCACTCTTCTCCTACACTGGTGAGGGCGAGCACTCTAACCCACACCCACACACACACACACACACACACACCCCAGCCTAAACAAGATACCTATTAATCGACCAGCCCCTGGGGGAGGATAAACAACTGGATTTCCTGTGGGCCAACTGCCGCACCCACGATTAGAACCCACGCGGGTCCGACCCAAAGCAGACCAGCAGTGACTCATGGTCACTGTGTGTTTGTGTGTTGTGCCAGAGGTAAGGGAGAGGGAAGGGATCAGAGGAGGAGTGGGGAGGGAATGAGGGTGGGGAAGAGATAGAGAGACACACCCTAGGGAGGATATATGGTGGAGACGCAATTAACATGTCAACCTATATGGTACACCGTGCCTGCGAGGGACTTAGGAAGGGTTCGTTGTGCAATATGAGGGTGACCACGCCATTGTCCGCACCGGCGAAGAAAGTAAAAGATGGAAAAAAAAAATGCTTGAAATCCTTGACATCTGGACTCTGCCAATCCCTATCCTCCCCTACTTAGTAGAATTCAGGATCGGTCTTCATGGATGAGCGAGGAGTTTGTTCCTTTGTGATTATTCGTACAAGAAATGTGACCCAACGCCGTCGCATTTCTCTATCAAGTGTTCTGTATTTTACGTTCGTGTAATGCTAACATCAGTGAGCCACAATACTTCACAGAGTTCAATGATTTATCATCAGAACAAAGAGATCCGTTTCATGAGCTGAGAGTATCGTGGTATACTGCGCTCACACGTTACACAGACTGAGAAAGAGATCCGTTCTATGAGCTGAGAGTATCGTGTTATACTGCGTTCACACGTTACACAGACTGAGAAAGAGATCCGTTCTATGAGCTGAGAGTATCGTATTATACTGCGTTCACACGTTACACAGACTGAGAAAGAGATCCGTTTCATGAGCTGAGAGTATCGTGGTATACTGCGTTCACAAGTTACACAGACTGAGCTTAGAATACTATGTTTCAATCAGCTTGACGCTTCTCTTGTCTTACACAGAGCCAGCTGTCTCGACGATAGAAATGACAATGATAATAAACTTCTTCATAAAAGTCGACCATCGTAGTAATGCACGTACTTGTCCTTTGTAATAGACCTTCACAGCTGCACAATAAGAGGCACAACAGTTCAGGTCAAATGGGGTTTAAAACATGATATTGGAAGCCACTGTATCATGAGCTGCGCCTTAGACCACTCAACACGTTGGCACTCGACATCATGAAGGTCAGAGAGAGGCAATTCACCCAAGGTGAAACAAGAAGGGCGCAGCAGCAGCCGTCGTCCACTTGCCTCTACCTCCTGCCGTTCACAGCTGGGGGTTGCCAAGGTCGAAACAGCAGTGCCAGGCATGTAATCGCAAGTCATACTTTTAAATGTCCTCACGATAAGTCGTCAGAGAAACGTCGACACACCTTTTCTTCATGTACGACCATCCATCATCCATCTGTCTTCCACATGGATGGTAAAAGTACGAGCATGCGAGACACAGAGCACAGGAGGAAACTGTGTTTCCTGCAGACGGTGTTCATTTTGGATACCTAAGTTCAAGACACCTTTAACAGAATTGCCTTTCTCGCGGTTCCCATCCTCTCTCTCTCTCTCTCTCTCTCTCTCTCTCTCTCTCTCTCTCTCTCTCTCTCTCTCTCTCTCTGACAGCGGTGATGGTAGAGGGGCGGTGAACGGAACCGGCCTACCCAGTTCGAGTGCGAGGCTGCAGAAGGTCAGGGTGATCCCGGCCGGTACCGGTAGACCACACCCCTCATGGCATCCTGGGCTCCCGAGACACTATCAGCCCACCTTCTGCTGCTGCTCCTCTCTCTCTCTCTCTCTCTCTCTCTCTCTCTCTCTCTCTCTCTCTCTCTCTCTCTCTCTCTCTCTCTCTCTCTCACACACACACACACACACAGACACTTCTTCGCCCCTCTCCCTCCTCCTCCTCATTATCGTAAGGCAATGCCACTTTATTGCCTTAAAACCCTGCCGGAAGACACTCGGCTTTAGCGGCCACACACCACACCACACCTGCAAGGCTATGCCTAGTCTTAATTGACTTAATTACCCCGGCCATATTACCTCATGAATATGTCTTTACCAGTCGCAGTGGTCGTGGTCCCTTTGTGGAGGTCAGTCCGGAGTCAAATCACATTACCTGCTCTCCAGACGGAGCGGCATATTTCATTCAGTGACAGGAGGAGTTTTTATATCACTGGCGGGGAACTGAGAAGCCTTGTGACCAGCGCACTCACTACAAGCCATCACTTTGACCTGTTGCTTTCGGGACATGAGAAAGATGAAGAACGATGTAGGCGACCTGCAATGGAGAGGGGTCAATCACTACGGCACGACGGATGATGACCTTGCTGTCTTCATCAATCATCGCGTGATGGTGGAGAATACTCGCGGGGGAAAGAGGCGGTCAGAGAGAATGAGATAGAGACAAAGATAAGGCATAATGATAACAGATACCGCCAAGATAAGACACACCGTGTCGTCTGGGGACTTCACATTTCAACCCGTTCATCTTTACTTCCTTTCTTAGCTGCAGTCTAGTTAACAAGGGCTGCCTGGGATGCATACGGCCTCATAACCTCAACACTCCATTCCCATACACAAGGAACTTTAACGAGGGTGAACACACGCTAACGCAATGACCAACATGTCGCATAATTGTTCAGTCTGTACACCAGATTGAATCGTCGTATGATATTCATTCACCCCAGTCACCCCTTCTTTATCTAATCACCAAGTCACCCCTCCTTTATTTACTCACCCAGTCACCCGTTCCTTATTTACTCACCCAGTCATCCCTTCTTTATTTACTCATTCAGTCACCCCTTCCTTATTTACTCACCTGGTCACCCCTTTCCTTACTTACTCACCCAGTCACCCTTTCAATATTTACTCACCCAGTCACTCCTTTATCCATACGCACGTATAAAACGTAGTGGACAAGAGCAGATATCGGTCTCCTGGTAGAATATTATAAGCGAGACACAACCCTATCCTAGCAGTTGACTTACTAAATCTCCATCTCATAATCTTGCTCTCTTTCCTTCAGTTGGACTTTCAGAAGTGTTCCTCAGCCTCTTGTTTATCAGGACCTTTTCCTCGCCTATTGACATGGCTATTTAAAAGACAAGACGTCATAACCATGTATGAACTTTGTTAAGACCTCGTGCTCTTCGCACTGAGAATCTTCGTAATGGACGAGACAAAGCATCTCCGACACTTCTTTGTTGTTTTACTGTATGAAAACATTTGCTTTTTGTCATACCAAACATCTTCCCTCTATAAGCGGCCTTCTTCTCCACAACTGCCCGTACTAATTCGCAGAGAATTGAGTCGTTTAGCTAACAGCGGAGGCACTTGATCAGACACTTCTGATTACATACATTTAGTGCTTCCATGACTATTATCATCTTAATGCACCTAAACTTATAGAAAAGATACTCCTTTTGGTACCTTCACTAATCATCTTGGAAAAGAAAATAATCACCTTTACGACACAGTCGTAATAGAATTGACTCCTGCGGAAATCTCTCTCACTTACTGATAGTTCTAACAACTGTGCCTATGAATATGTATCATAGAAGAAGACGTCAATTTGCATGAAATTCCTCATACCTAAATATATAGGTCGTGCAGAGGATCTGCATGTCTTTCAAAATAATGTCAAATCTTTCACAGATGAGTTCCAAACCTTTACAAATACTATAAAAGTCTGGTAGAGTTATTGAATCCTAAACACGAAAAAGCGTCGCATCAAAAATTTCCATCACAACAGGAAAATTCTTTCTCGTACGTGGGAAAAATGACCATAACTGACACCGAGACAGCAGAAGCGGGAGGACAGGCAATTTTTGTCAGCGTTGGGGCCGAGAGGAGCGTAAATAAGGCATATCTTGACAGGTTATAGCACTGCTTGGGGCCTTACAACAACAACATCCAGGGATTCAACAGCTGATCTAGGGCGCTGATAGGGGACGACTCAGCTGACGTGGACGTGTGTTGCTGGTCTTGACGACAGAGATTAAAAGCAAGTGCATACACTTATGACAAAAAAAAATAACTTCTGGAATCTACACTATCGTTACTGGTATCTGATATGCGCATATATGTAGATGATGCTACAGTAGTAGTGTTAGATTTCTTTTCGCCATGATAAGCGGCCTCGAAATGACCCATAATTCGCCGACGAATCGTTTCTTTTTTATTTTCTTATTCTCAAATGAGACATTTTTACGATTTTCCTTGTCCGGAATGAGGCGAAGGACGACTTCATATCGTATCACAACGCGAGAATGATCTTTCGCGATTTTTTCCTACCCCAATTTGTTTTTTTTCCCCTCTTTCTGGAGTAAACTCCCAGATTTATTCTTCCTCATCTTGATCCAAAAACCCAGCCTTCAGGGTCTTCCGTTTAACACCACCCAGTTCTCTCCCCAGCTACGTACACGCTTCCTGGATCTGATGCTCAGCACCAACCACCACTCCCATGCCATAGCCATTCTGTTGAAGACCCACGCAACACAAAATGAAGTTTTAAACAGGATCTACCCTTAAAAAGAAACATTTATACCTACAAACTCAAATTCTCTCCCGCTACTCGTAATGCAAAAAGTAGCAACATTATCTTTCATCCTCAAGTCGATGTATTTTTTTGAGTCTTGACTCATTTTGTCTTTTGAGTCGTATGTGAAATGCGAATTTCCCTGTCGGGAACCACAACATTCATGTCTTAATTTGGTTACACTTTTTAGAGTCCTTGTCATGCATGGTCTCTCACACTATATCATGACTATCATTAAGTGTGTGTGTGTGTGTGTGTGTGTGTGTGTACATTACTACAGTAGGGCAGTAAATGGTGTATACAACATATCTTTTCCAGTTAACCTCGTATCATCCTCTGCTATCGGCTCTGTGTTCATCCTCTTTCACCACAACAGGAGTAAAGATGTTCCGCAATCGAAGTCATTGAGGTCATCATTATGTTACGGGATATGACAGCTTTCCACCGCTTCCTTTCCCTCACTCTTCCGTTCTGATGGTGCCACTGCTCTCTCTCTCTCTCTCTCTCTCTCTCTCTCTCTCTCTCTCTCTCTCTCTCTCTCTCTCTACCACTCGCAAAGCAACTCCGTTCCGTTCTCTTTTCTCCCCTAACTACACTTTGGATGACCAATATTCCTTCATTCCCTGATGCACCTCTCACTTATACTATGCCCCTCCCTGTAACCGCTTTTGTTAGTGTTTAAAAAGTACCTCTCTCTCTCTCTCTCTCTCTCTCTCTCTCTCTCTCTCTCTCTCTCTCTCTCTCTCTCTCTCTCTCTCTCGGAGATAGGCAAAGCTTAAGGAGCAAAATACATCCATCCCCGCGTACTGAATATGTGTGTTTTCTAAACTGCGCCTGTGCTTGCTCGTCTATTCCATACCTGTAAATATATATATATATATATATATATATATATATATATATATATATATATATATATATATATATATATATATCTTTTTTCTTTCGTACTATTCGCCATTTCCCGCGATAGCGAGGTAGCGTTAAGAACAGAGGACTGGGCCTTCGAGGGAATATCCTCACCAGTTCCTTCTTTTGGAAAATTGAAAAAAACGAGAGGGGAGGATTTCCAGCCCCCCGCTCCCTCCCCTTTTAGTCGCCTTCTACGACACGCAGGGAATACGTGGGAATTATTCCTTCTCCCCTATCCCCAGGGATAATATATATATATATATATATATATATATATATATATATATTTCTTTCATACTATTCGCCGTTTCCCGCATTAGCGAGGTTGCGTTAAGAACAGAGAACTGGGCCTTTTTTGGAATATCCTCACCTGGCCCCCTCTGTTCCTTCTTTTGGAAAAAAAAGAAAAAAACAAAAAAGACAGAGAACATTCTCATGTAGAAACTTGTACAATGAACGTATTGCAATATATATTTCCATGAAGAAAACGATTATTTATATATATATATATATATATATATATATATATATATATATATATATATATATTTTTTTTTTTTTTTTTTTCAAACTATTCGCCATTTCCCGCGTTAGCGAGGTAGCGTTAAGAACAGAGAACTGGGCCACTGAGGGAATATCCTCACCTGGCCCCCTTCTCTGTTCCTTCTTTTGGAAAATTAAAAAAAAATTGAGAGGGGAGGATTTCCAGCCCCCCGCTCCCTCCCCTTTTAGTCGCCTTCTACGACACGCAAGGAATACGTGGGAAGTATTCTTTCTCCCCTATCCCCAGGGATATATATATATATATATATATATATATATATATATATATATTTTTTTTTTTTTTGCTGTCTCCCGCGTTTGCGAGGCAGCGCAAGGAAACACACATATATAAGCGTTTTCTTCGTGGAAATATATATTGCAATACGTTCATTGTACAAGTTTCTACATGAGAATGTTCTCTGTCTAATCTGGTGCGACGCAGGTGGGTCCCAGTGTGTGTGTGTGTCTGTGCGTGTTTGTGTGTGTGTCTGTGTGTGTATCAGTCCTTACGGCTGTGTCGGGTGACCACACGCAACGTTGTTAGTCTTTCCACCACAAGCAGATACATGCAGTGGAGCAACAAGCATGCAGATGTTCCCATGAGAATGCATTTAAAAGTCGACGATCAGACAACCTTGAGTGTTGGAGACTTCGACTGTGTTGAGCAAGAGAGTCTATAATTCACGATACATTTATAAATATTTCTCTTTGTCGCGGGGTTTAGTGCGATGGTGTTACCAGAGTTTGTATATCTTCTTTTTTTTTTTTCGTAACTTTCTCACGGCGCAGATCCACGATTCATATCGTTAACTCCATGTACGCACCAGAGACCTGGTCGAGTTTGAACGACTGACAATGAAACAGTGACTCAAGCTTCATGTTCCATTAACGGCCCACTAAGACTGGTAACGAGACAGGGAAGATAAAACTGGAGCACTCACGCTATCCTGACACATCTGGGAATAACATTTGAGGCTGCCGGGCCTGCGCACCTAATAACAGCGAATTCCAGGCCATTGTTTTTCGATATCTGTTCTCAAGTACGGAGTTACGTAAATTTGTTATCCGTTCATAAAAGGTAAGGATAACAAATATAATAGTAACGATAATGATGATAATGACAATAGGGTACAAACGAGCACCTACGAAGAGATCAAGTCCATAATAACAGAGGGGCTAGAACGAATCGCTTGTTCACCACACGTCTTGCTTGGAGAATATATATTACGTAATCACCTATTCTTGGTTTCATCTGGGACCGATTTCAACCACACGTCACGTATTCCTTGAGAGAGAGAGAGAGAGAGAGAGAGAGAGAGAGAGAGAGAGAGAGAGAGAGAGAGAGAGAGAGTAAAGATCTGCCAGAAGCAGATTGGGTGTTGTCTTAACCACCCACGCCAGCTGTTAACTCGTGTAAACAAAAGAGTTACATGACTCGGGTTCAGTTTAGCCCCGAGTCCCTGCAACTTCCTACGTGTCAGGGGAGACGATCTCACTTTTCCCGTAGGTTCAGATTCACAGCGTCGCCGGAGTGTATATAATTCTATACATTAATCGTCACATTCATATCCCGTGACCCCATCCCGACCCAGCGCGCTCTCTCACACACACCCTCCTCCTCCGCCAGCCAGAGTGACATGTGGGGCCCGTGTTAGCCACCCAGCAAGGCATCCGGGCGTTTTGATGGCCCGTGTTAGCCACCCAGCAAGGCATCCGGGCGTTTTGAGGCCCGTGTTAGCCACCCCGCAAGGCATCCGGGCGTTTTGATGGCCCGTGTTAGCCACCCAGCAAGGCATCCGGGCGTTTTGAGGCCCGTGTTAGCCACCCAGCAAGGCATCCGGGCGTTTTGATGGCCCGTGTTAGCCACCCAGCAAGGCATCCGGGCGTTTTGATGGATCTCGTTCCATTGGATGTCGATTTATCGTCAGTTTACGTCAGCTCTACATGTGTGTCAAGACCTGAATTCTTTCGAGGTCTTTTTTCTTTCTTTCTCGATAATCAGGAACGAGAATGTCGATTAGTTGAGGCCACAGCCGTCAATAAGGTTATCCAAGCAACACCTCCTTTCCTGAGTTACTTCTGTTTTTTTTGTGTTTTTTTTCCGTCACTTCACCGATGTAGCGGAAGGCCACTCACGAGCACCGATCTCTTCACGGTTGACAACTCTTCATTAATCCAGAAATATTGAAAAAAAAAAAAAAGAAAAGAAAAGATTGAAGTCATGACTAGCTATGTTGTTTGAAGCTTTGACCGGTTGTCAGCTTTTAAGCCATCGAGAAAGTAGGTTCAGATTTTCCATACGTGTGCCAATAGTTATATGTGAATAGACGTAGAACAACCATCGGACGGCGGTCTTATAAAACTCTCTCTCTCTCTCTCTCTCTCTCTCTCTCTCTCTCTCTCTCTCTCTCTCTCTCTCTCTCTCTCTCTCTATCTATCTATCTATCTATCTATCTATCTATTTATCTATCAATCTATCTATCTGATGTATGGTGCGGACTTCATTAATGACTTATAGTTTTGATCATCATTGAACTCATCAACATACATACATACCTGTACATACGTATTACCCTTACCTGCAACAGCATCATATATATGGGACCATCTTATCGCACCCATCACAATAAATGGTTCACTAATGATTAGTCTGACTACTACTGGTTAGTGTGACACGGTGATTAGTGTGAATAACACTAATCAGTGTCAAAAAATAATCCAGGATTTACTACTCTAACTTTCCATCAGTTATATCAGACGCAAATGAGGGTTTTATCTAATTTGCACTGGGGAGTGTATGTGTCTGTGGTCGGGTTGCGCATGACGCCCCCACTACACACACACACACACACTGGTACCAATGTTCCAATATACATGAAAATCTCTAGGGAGAACCCCGTGTCCAGATGTGTTACGCTGACAGATGTGTGATCACCCACACATGCACGTGATTACAACAAGGATATGAAAAAAAAAAAAAAAAAAGGGGGGAGTAAAGAAGAGTAAGTCACCCATAGCACAAGGACGACACACCCTACAGCCCGTACTTGACCTCTGACCTCACCACGTCAGGTAGAGGTGAAAGTCAGTCGTTTGGGTACCAGGGGAGGGAAACCGCACATACGTCTATGGTGTTACTGATGTTTAAGGTAAGAGACCTGATCATCGAGGAAAGAGAACTATATCATATAGAAATATATCATGTCCATAATTCACTGGAGACTCTGGCGTAATCTCCCAGGCTCCGGGAGAGCCTGTGGAGTTATATCTTTATGTTAGATTCAGTGTCCCTTAAATAGCTTACGTTCTTGAGACTATAGAGGTGCATAGGCACACAAATAAAGAAGGCAGAGAATAAAAGGGATTATGAGAGAAATTGATGGCTTACCTTGCATACAACAATACAGAGGTAGAGACTATAGAGGTACATAGGCACACATAAAGAAAGCAGAGAATGAAGGGAATAATAAGAAAAATTGATGGCTTGCCTTGCATACAACAATACAGAGGTAGAGACTGTAGAGGTACATAGGCACACAAATAAAGAAAGCAGAGAATAAAAGGGATAATGAGAGAAATTGATGGCTTACCTTGCATACAACAATACAGAGGTATATAGTGACACATAAACATTTAGAAAAAAAATATAGAAAGCAGAGAGTAAAGGGTTAATGAGAGAGGGGGAGACTGATAGCTGGCTGACCTTACGTACCTTCTGTGGTAGGGACGACCCAACTCAGCAGGGGCCAATGTTGGTATGATGTCATCTCCTGCGGAGGTAAGACAAGACATGAGTTTGTAGAGCCAGTCTGTCATATGGCAAAAATCATTTCGAATATCCCTAAACCATGGATGACTGGAGAGCCATCTATCCCTTACGGATCTTAATAGACATTCAGTTTCTGTGCGGTTGATTATCCTCAATTCCCTTTAAGGTAAATAGACTCCCATCTGTGTCATGTAGGTGACGTTAAGGGACCTGGTTAATTCTGGCTTGTTCCAGCTAAACCTGTTTCTAGATTGGTACAGACAGAAATAAAAAAGAAACAGATGCTAGACGTAGTTTCACACCATGTACAGAATGTATACCTATTCCTAAGCAATCAGTTAATGCAGCCTGATACGCTTGGTTTCCATGGTTGAAAAGATCAATTCATTGCATGATATGAGTGACAGATAGGAGGGGTTTCTCACGTCCAGTAAAGGCATTCGATTCGTCATAATGCACTATTCATTCTTTTTTTTTTAACCTTGCATAATTTTGGCATGTTCTTGCACTTCACTTTGCATCCAGAAACTCACGATAAGTTCTAGTGTATATCTAAATGTGTAATATGCATTCGCACATTGATTTCAATTATCTCTCTCTTACATTACCGTAATTCAGCACCTTCTCTGGTAAAATTAGTCTATCGTAAAATACTGGTCAGCGGGACATATATATATATATACTTTGACACTCATCTTGTACACTTCACCTGTTTCTCATCACTCTTTTCAGTCCCTCCTCAGTTCTCCTCATCATCATCATCATCATCATCCTGTGTCTCAATCACTTTTCACTAGCTCTCATCACCATAGTCTTACCTCTCATCACATTTCTCCTTCACACTCCACCACTACATCACGTTTCCCCACCATACTGCACCACGAGTCTTCACCAACTTTCCATTTCGCTTCCAAACTGCTTGGTTTACAGGTTCTTACTGCTCAGCATCCACACTCTTCCAGCACAGTCTACGACGGGAACAGATCATACCTCCATTACTTTCATTCATTCATGCAAGTCATGTCAGCAAAACATACAGTTCGTTCTTGCCTCATATCACTAACGATTGCCAGCATGTTCCTTAGACACAGGTACTACTGATTGGATAACATTACATAGGTACATCACGCACAAATGGGTGTTCGTCTTATCAAGTTCCATGCCTTTGGTATAATCCACCAGCTTTTCATTTGTACATCTGTAAAGTGAGGACAGTGGACTCCCGTCTCCAGACATGGAGGCCAGTGGACTCCATCTCCAGATATGGAGGCCAGTGGACTCCATCTCCAGACATGGAGGCCAGTGGACTCCATCTCTAGGTATGGAGGCCAGTGGATTCCGTCTCCAGGTATGGGGGCCAGCGGACTCGAGAATAGTAAGCGTGACATGACGTCTAATAAGAAGCAGACTCAATGGTAAGGGTGATTCTTCTAGGCAGTATCAGTGTCGTTTACCTACATCAAAACATGGACGACAAAGCAACAATACGATGCTTGAAGTAGATCAAGTACCTAAAAATATTCAAAGTGGAAGAGGAGGAAAGTGTGAGACAGTTCCCCATTTACTACCATTCAACACATGCAAGTGAGGATAAATGAGAATAAGACGTATTGAGGAAAAGATGCCAAAGAACTAAACGAACGATATGACCATAAAAAAAGGGGTCACATGTGTCAGACTAAAACATAAGGACTTTATTATGATTTACGTATCAAGCGAAGGAGGGAAAGGTGTATGGCTGAGTGGCAACTGATGAAATAAGAAAAAGACAGATCACAGGTGGTAAGGCGAGGCATGAACTGGCTGGACCTTACAACAAGCCTAAGTATATGGAGAAGATATAGACGAAGTTTAAGATTTAAAAAAAAATGGGATGTCCATTGTACCAGTAGAAATCATTTTTGAAAACAAATAATCATAAACCACACGGAACTGACAGTGGCACGTGCTGAGGGCGTGTAGATGTAGGGCAAGCAACCAAGGGGCGCCAAAGTTCAGCACAGTAGGTCATGTGCAAGGACGAGACCAGGGATAGAGTAAGTGGTTTGGGGTTAAGGCTGGGGTGAGGCAGATGTGTGGTACGTTCCTGTGGCTGAGGCTTCCCTGTCTTTATCTAGGTAGGGTAAACAAAACTGAACATGATATTAAGGATAGGAATGGACCCATGAGCTAGCTATAAAGAGTTCGAAAGATCTACCCATGAATCCACGATTTTTTTTTCGATCTTTTTTACTACTTCTGTCCACTGTTTACTCGACTTTTCAGAGTTAAGGAATCCATAATCCAAGATCTGAAGTGTGAAACGACGAAAGTAATTCTAGGAGTCGACTAGGGTTCGCTGTCTGGACAAAGACGTTTAAAAATTTAAAAGATTTTGATCGTGATACACAATGCTTGAATCATCTTAGAAGATGTTGTGAAATAGCAACGAAGCAAGTTTTGAATATTCTTTCTCCTCATACCATAAAATATACGCCATAAGTATACAAAGAGAATCCAGAAGATTTTGAACAAAATCCCGACTCTATTTCCCGATGTTGCGCATGCGCACCGGTACGTGGCGCCGGAGGCCACATAAGAGTGCAGAAGCTTGCAGGACGACAGTTCTAGCCTTCCTCAGAAGCGTGAGAAGGTCTGTACCCTCCAGCAACACTCTACTGGTCCTCGAGCATCCACCGCCACCCTATATGTGCCAAAACCCCGGATCTCCACCAGGACTGTATGGCCAGACTCAGGTTACCACTACCATCACTCCAACAACCCCGGATCTCCATCAAGACTGTTTGGCCAGACACATATTACCACTAACGCCATTCCGCTGCACCACCAGTACCTCTCCCAGCTGTGTGGCCAGTCCTCGATCACCCTTACCAACACTCCGCTGCTCCCTCGGTAACTCCCCAGCTGCGTAGTCAGGTTCTGGCTCGTCACCAACACTAGGAAGCTGCACAACCATGGTCCTCCAACCAGTGAGTTAACGCTTACGTCAACTAGTAACCAATGTGTCATCAACATCAAGGACTAGATTAGTTGTTTGTGTGACTAGCATTTGTTCGTTACGGGAAGAGAATTTTACACTCGTGTTGCCCCCGTCTCTTAACCATGAATATACGTAACGTGTGTTTACCTCTATGTGAGTACACACACACACACACACACACACATCCTACCCTGAGCAGGTATCTCCATTCATCGACCAGAGGTGAGGGGATAATGAACAACTGGGTTGGGTGTGGGCCGATTGCCGTGCCCAGGATCCGAACCTTTGCGGAATTAGACTTCCAGTATCATATACTCAAGCTCCACAAGTAGGTTCTCCAAACTAGGCATTATCAACATACCCTCACAACCACACCCTCATACCTTGCGTAGGGAGACTTTAACATCCAGTCTTAAAAACTCTACAATCACACCTTCGCAACCAGATCTACACAAGTAGCCCTTATCCCCCTTCCACACACACACACACACACACTCATAAACCCCCTATAAAACAGACCATCACATAGAGAATCCATAACTAGGTCTGTATAATCAAACTCTCACGACGAAATCTTTTCAACTATCCTTCACAGTTACTCTACCTGGGAGTCATTCTTCAAGTATTTTACAACAAGTTCCCTGCTTAATTTCGTGTTATGAACCTCTGGTTGCTCTGCCCTCGCATCTGTCGAAAAACTGTTCAAAATGCAAACTTGAAACTGGAGTGAAAACTGTGATCGATTCGTCACTCAATCTGTTGTCTTCCATTGTGGACAAATTCATTTCATCTAATTTTCCACTTCAGTTCAGCTATATGAGTACACCATATTTCTTGCCTTCCTCTTTACATTTTCTAACAGTTCTTCGTGCGTCTTCAAGACACAAACAGTATATATATATCTTCTCAAGGTAGTGTAATCAGGTAACAAGAGAACATTAAAAAGATCCTCTTACGCAGAATTCCACATTCATTGGCTGTTTGGCATAATTTCCCCGCTTGTAAAACGCTACTATCCCCCCGTCTATCCCAGACCTATCCTTCTAAAACGTTTATGTATATTTTGCTCAGATTTTCAACTTCTTCAGATTTTAATGAAAATCTGGGTATAGATGTTATTTTACATGCTGATTAAGGATTTCTATTCAAATGACACCATTTCGCACTATTAATGCCTTTAATTACTCCTAAGATTAATTATAGTAAAATTAGGATGCTAATTACTCGACTAATTACCCGAATTTTTGGGTTTTGACCACAGGTTCGTATTCAGCATACCGAAAAGCATCTATGCTAAAATTCTCAAGAAAATCCATTTTTTGAAAATAATCAAGAAAAATCCAAGGCTATAGCCTTGCATTCATCAGTCCTTCATATCCTGGCGTCTCTTTAGTGTAGAGACTCCTGTTGTGCCCTAAGTCATTCAGATGAGACAGACACATAACCATACATCTCGTGTGTTCCAGGCATCACCACCGCTATCGCTGCTGATGATGACCATAATGGTCTTAGCACAGGTATGTGGCGTGACATTGGGAGCCACGCACATCGTACCTCACCAAACACGGGATCCCGTCAGGTGGTACCGAACTGGTGCCACTGGTGGTCCTGTGGTGCAGAGGCCTCCATGCCAAAGCCACATGCCCTGCTACGGCCCTTCCTCTCACCACAATCCATGTTGCGTCGACCGACGTACGCTTCCTCCGCCCAAAAACTTTCATCACTACGAGTAAGACTTTTAAGTTCTTTTTTTATGCATCATTCTTAAAGTTTCTCCCGAAGTTTAGGACCAACTGAAACTTTTAGAAAAGTTTGCGAGTTCCAGGAGTGACGGTAGTTTGTACCACTACTTTACAATGTAACGAAGATCCTATAAGTTTTGGATCACGTAGACATATGTATCATACGTATGTATCTAATCATCCAAAGATTTTGCCGAGAAAGAAGATCTGGCTCATCACAATCCATCAGTTGGGGAAACTGTTCCCCGAATATCATGAATAATACACTGTGCTGACTTCATTTCAATGCAGTTTGTTAACATCATAAGGTTGAGTGAACATCCGAAAACTGTTTCATGATTCCTGGTGTAGCGTTAGCCTGGAGGTGGTGGTGTAGACTGACTGACACTGGTGTTGTTCTTCACCGCAGGTGTTGGTTGTACGGTCAGTGTGACACTGGGTGTTCACCAGGGAGGAAAATGACCGGTTGCCTGGGAGGAGGAACCTACAGGCCGAAAAAACAGGTGAGGAAAGGGCACGTTCTTGGCTAAGAGTCGCCATCCATTTTAGGTTTTGTCTCTCGAGCAACGATGAATTTTGCCTGGGTTTCCAGCAGACCTGAAGTTTATAATCATGAAAAGTAATTGGGTATCTGTCTGACGCGTTGAGTGTTAACCAAAAGATCTTATCAAGCATGTTTTATATCAACTTATGAAAAATTGCAGATATGCGTAAATGTTATCTGGACATCCACTGGTGGCCCTGCGAGCTATTTCTGTTACAAAGACGGCTGTTATAACTTCGAGTACCGCATCCCCCCACACAGTTTACACAACGCGAGTGGTACGGAGTTGGGAGAAAGGGAAAGATAGAGAGAGGATTATTATGGAATTCACGAGGGAGAGGGAGATCAAGCACAAAGGATTATAAATACGAGTAAAGACAAATATCAAGGAAATGAGGGAATAATGCAAAGATATAACACGGCGATGAGGACACTGAGGACCTGCCAAAGACTTCGACTTCTCTCTTTATCATACCATCATCTCCCTGGTTTGGGGTTTGACTCGCGTGTGGTTTAATCTGCGTGATGTTATCACACTGCCACGTGGGAAGGAAACACGAGAGAGAAAGAGTCAGTCCTCGCGTCTAGAGCCACACAGTACCTATACTGTTACCAGGTTCAGCCATGGTAAGTAGGCCGCATATCGAGTGCATGAGTTACGAAGAACGAGCCCCCCGCGGCTGTGGTAACTTTTCTTTAGTCAGGCTTCAGCAACAACGCTCCACCTAACACGATAAGGGATATACACGTAAGGGGATATAAACGTAAGGGGATATAAACGTAAGGGGATATAAACGTAAAGGAATATAAACGTAAGAGGATATAGACGTAAGGGGATATAAACATAGGATATAAACGTAAGGGATATAAACGTAAGGGATACAATCGTACGGGATATAAACGTAAAGGGATATAAACGTAAGGGATACAATCGTACGGGATATAAACGTAAAGGGATATAAACGTAAGGGATATAAACATACGGTATATAAACGCTGTATGCCAGTAGTAACAGGTGCGGAATGAAGGGAACTGACAAGACACTCTGATCTCCTTCTCTGATGCACAGTGAAGGCAGTGACCCCCCTCGCCGCAGTATTGCAGACCCTCATTTTCAATTGTTTACAATCCTCGGAATCTCCGTGGTGCTCAGCACGGAATGATACGCCTTCCAACAGTATGGGAAAGAACATAAGATGGCTCTTCAACAAGTTCTTGTTCTATCTCCCTGTGTGAAGAGTAATTTCAACGACAAAACGCAAGGGGTGAGTACCGTTAACAGGTATTTCTAACAGAAACGCAAAAAAAGATGAACATCATCAGGATGAAAAAAAAAAGGGGGGCAAAAGCCATCTCACACAGCTAATGGAAAGAAGAGAACTGTATTCATATACGCACGAGATCTAAGAGAACTGTTTTATAAACGTTCGAGATCTAAGAGAACTGCATTCATACGCACAAGATCTAAGAGAACCGTATTCATATACACACGAGATCTAAGAGAACTGTATCCATATACGCACGAGATCTAAGAGAACTGTATTCATATACGCACGAGATCTAAGAGAACTGTATTCATATACGCACGAGATCTAAGAGAACTGCATCCATATACGCAAAAGATCTAAGAGAACTGTATCCATATACGCACGAGATCTAAGAGAACTGTATCCATACACGCACGAGATCTAAGAGAACTGTATACATACACGCATGAGATCTAAGAGAACTGTATACATATACGCCCGAGATCTAAGAGAACTGTATACATACACGCACGAGATCTAAGAGAACTGCATCCATATACGCACGAGATCTAAGAGAACTGTATTCATATACGCACGAGATCTAAGAGAACTGTATACATACACGCACGAGATCTAAGAGAACTCTATATACATACACGCACGAGATCTAAGAGAACTCTATACATACACGCACGAGATCTAAAAGAACTGTATCCATACACGCATGAGATCTAATACAACTGTATCCATACACGCACGAGATCTAAGAGAACTGTATACATACACGCACGAGATCTAAGAGAACTCTATACATACACGCACGAGATCTAAGAGAACTCTATACATACACGCACGAGATCTAAAAGAACTGTATCCATACACGCATGAGATCTAATAGAACTGTATCCATACACGCACGAGATCTAAGAGAACTGTATCCATACACGCACGAGATCTAAGAGAACTGTATACATACACGCACGAGATCTAAGAGAACTCTATACATACACGCACGAGATCTAAGAGAACTCTATACATACACGCACGAGATCTAAGAGAACTCTATACATACACGCACGAGATCTAAAAGAACTGTATCCATACACGCATGAGATCTAATAGAACTGTATCCATACACGCACGAGATCTAAGAGAACTGTATCCATATATGCACGAGATCTAAGAGAACTGTATCCATATACGCACGAGATCTAAGAGAACTCTATACATACACGCACGAGATCTAAAAGAACTGTATCCATACACGCACGAGATCTAAAAGAACTGTATCCATATACGCACGAGATCTAAGAGAACTGTATCCATATACGCACGAGATCTAAGAGAACTGTATACATATACGCATGAGATCTAAGAGAACTCTATACATACACGCACGAGATCTAAGAGAACTGTATACATACACGCACGAGATCTAAGAGAACTGTATACATATACGCATGAGATCTAAGAGAACTGTATACATATACGCATGAGATCTAATACGAAGGCATTTAACAGGTTAAAGTGAGCGTGATCCAGACATCGGCCTGTTCCGACTCGAGAGATTTCCTCACCACTTACCTCTACCCCATGACCCACGTCCTGAACGACCACTTGGACATCGAACTCATCTTCTACGGCAAGGTTAACCAGGTAAGACTTGGTCGTGTCTGCAGCGTGTTGCCTCTCTCTCTCTCTCTCTCTCTCTCTCTCTCTCTCTCTCTCTCTCTCTCTCTCTCTCTCTCTCTCTCTCAGTATCTTAGTATTCGTAGCGGTCGTCACATCACAACTGCCATACAGGATTGGTAACATGGAAACAGGAAATTAGACCCCCCCACCCACCAAAAAAAAAAATATTATATATATATATATATATATATATATATATATATATATATATATATTTTTTAATTTTCCAAAAGAAGGAACAGAGAATTGGGCCAGGTGAGGGTATTCCCTCAAAGGCCCAGTCCTCTGTTCTTAACGCTACCTCGCTAATGCGGGAAATGGCGAATAGTTTGAAAGAAAGAAAAAAAAAAAAAAAAAAAATATATATATATATATATATATATATATATATATATATATATATATATATACACACACAATTAGCCTTAAAGAACGACTGTTTTCTGAGGACTCGAGGAGGCAACATAAGAATGGACGAGAAGGATCCAATGCTTTTAAACCCCTTTGCCTGTTCCGATTTTCCTTCGAATCCTGTCAAGATCTTCTTTACTTTATTTTCCTCGCGATTGCCACATAGTTTTTCACTATCACATAAATCACAGTTTCTCACCGTAACTGATTTCACCCAAAAAGGATGATCGTCTGCTTAAATGTGGTGTTATTACACTGACACTATTTGCTTTTAGACGGAAGAATGATATACAAGGACAAGTTACAGAGGAGGTTCGAGGGAGTCTAGTCTATACACTGCAGGGTTTCGCTGAAACAGCTGACCCAGACCATAAACACCAACAAACTCTGGGATACCACGACCCACACAAAACAAAAAAAAAACAACTGAATACAGTGACGCACGACATATTCAAATCAACGTACATACACAGCACTCGTAAGTTAAGAAACTTCAAACAAATACCACAAAAGGGAAGGAGATGCCGAGTATGTGGGTTATAATAGTTGTCATATGGTTCGGAAAGGGTTTGTGCTAGTAATACGATGCGTGTCGGTTCACAGAGGGTTAAGCGTTTGCAGTTCAGTAGTTTCATTGCCTTTGATTTGTTCTATCTTTGGTTTAGAGTGGCCACTGCCAGTTTGGCTACGGGGACTGCCTGGGCAACACGCTGCTACTGTGTGCTGGTCGACATCTGCCGGACCAACTCAACTACCTCGCCTTCAGCGTGTGTTTCATGGCCAACATACGTCTCTTGAAATCCAATGACTACACCTCCATCATCTCCAGTGCTACACAGGTTAGTAACTGCGCATTTCCCTGATGCCTAAGGTTGCGCTACTTCCAGTAGGAGAGAAATGTGGACTACCCCAGGTGGTCTGCAAAGTCAATAAGCTCCATATTCCCTATGACAAATACCGAAACTCGCCACTCCTGAAGGTAACATGCTCTCACGGGTTACGACTGTGCCTTCAGGCTTGTATGACAGGAGCCCCTGCTGATTTGCGGTAGTGGAATCCCCTCATCTATTATAGTCCATAAGACCCTGTAAGGTGTTCAGGTTCGATACCATGCCAGGAATCTATAATCGAACTAACAGCTCCTCCTCTTCCTCGATCAGTGTGCTCAAAGGTTCCCCAACAAGATCGAGGATCTCCGCACCTGCACGGGAGGGAAGGAGGGATACCGCCTGTTTCAGGAGGCCGGTCGTCGCCAGCGCCAGCTTGCGCCTCGAGTGACCGAGGTACCAACCGTGGCACTGGACGAGGTGAGTAAGGAGGATTAACAGCATGGGTGAAGGGGGTCATCATCTCGAAAGCACAGGGTAGTTACTGGTGGTTCGTCATCACATGTAGTTCTCAATATTTTACCATCTAGAGACACAAAGTCTTATTATACGAAGAGAGTGTCTTGATTACGAAGATAGATATCTTTTAAGATGAAATGGCAAGAATATCTTTCTAATCCTGACTTACTACGGAGGAGTGACGATTTTCCTCAATGCCAGGTGGTCGTGATCACACGCACAAGGGATCTGGCATATTTCCCGAGGCTACTATGTCAGAAACTGCGAGGGGTACCTGCCGCGCGCCCTTATTGCCAGTTCGCCTACAGAGGAGGCCAGCAGTATTATGCTTAATCAACCAGCCTCGATGATGAAGGAGACCCCAGTATTCAACACTATAAGTCATGAAGACGACCTCTTAGGGAGCTCCAAGAGTGGACGCTATTGTGTAGGTTCCATCTTAACATCATCATGTATTTACTAATGAATTCATTTCTTCACGAATGAACACTATGTAATGAAAACAAGACATTGATTTCATGACAACAGAATAACCTGAAGATGATTATTCATAGCAGGCAATTTTGCTTCATTGATAAAGGAAAAATGTACTGAAATATTTCCTAAGTTGACGCACATCAACACTTTCATAGCCATTGAGAGTATTAGTAGCAACAGACACGAACGACGACATTTGAGACTGTTCCCATACGCCACCTCTCCCAAGGACTCTTGACGCCACCTTCCGAAACGGTGACAAAATGGGGGTCACTCCGCTTCATAGCTGGAAGCTAACCCCTCATATGCAGACGACCTTACACCACAACACTAAAGACACCACAGAAGCAACATCAAACATGCATCACTATAGTACGTCAGTAGAGCAGCGGTGCACCCAGAGAAGAATGTCTGCAACCACTTCTTGTATTTCTTAACCCAGACAGACATGAATCCAACGTGCACCTTCCTAGCACCTTGAATGCCTAATGATGTCCACTCATAAAACACCAATCATTCTGGGCATTACGTACGTATGACACATATGACATTGACTCCTAACATCACAAACAACAAACCAGCAACAAACATATCAAATGTCCTCGGAATATTAGCTGGTGCCATATCTGGACAAGATAAAGAATGAGCAAGTCTCCTCTACATATAATAAGGCCTCACTTGTTTGGTCGTCCACCTTTTCAAAACCAACTATTTCAAAAAGTTGCAAAACACAACAGAGCGAACTGAGTACAACCACTGGTTGCCAAGCAACAACCAACACCCAACATCTAGAGAGTTAAAAAAAAATCCTAATCCAATCCTCCATCAGTATGCCCAAGCACTCAAATTTCGCAAACAGCACTTGACCCACGTCATCCAAACCACTCCAGGACTGACCGACAACCCCGAGGAAGAAGAAACAGAAAAAGCTTACCATTTGCTTCACACTTCAGCAACCTGCTACACGGATGACCCCACACACCCAACAAACACAGCAGTGGCAAAGCATCCACAACTTAAGGACGCGATAACCACTCAACAACCACATCCCCAACTCACTCTTGATAAACATTACCCTCCACTCCTCGTCATATGTTTACTTACACCCGCGACCGATAATCCTGGCGATCTTTTGAGTGTCCTCTGTTTATTCGGTGCAATGGAAGAGTAGGAAGGGCAAACGCATATAAATTTCATAAATTACTTAATCCTACAGAACCAATAACTGAGGACTAGGTAGCAGTACGTACAGTTATTATCATCAATCACAGATTAACTTGGGCCAAGTCGAAGTTTTACAAGGCCGAGTGAGTTGTCACACACTCGCCTATGCTCACTGTCTTTAAAAGGTACTATAAATTTGTGACGGTATACCAGCAAGAGTCTAACAATGTGACACATCATCTACTTACTAGGTAATACTTCACTACAAAAAAAGACAGAACTTGACAGTTATAACTCAACACAAGCAAAAAAATTTAAAAAAGAAATATGTAAACTTTGTTATAAATTACTGGAGGTGAATGTTTGCTCATCAGGTAAACTATCGAACACAATTTCATCAGGATGGAAGCACTCACTTGTCTGTTGGCGAAGTGTTGCCACTTTTTGCCCCAGCGAAATCACAGCGTCAACACGTACGATGATGGATCTTAGTAACACCACCGATGGCTTGACCTTGATAAACTTCAGGAGTTACTAGCGTGATCTAACCCTCTCTCTCCCTCTCTCTCTCCCCCTCCCAGTGTCAACCCGTGTTTGACGCCTCGACCAATCACGTCTTTACTCACATTAAACCTCAGCCAATCCGCTCTTCTGTATTGCAATGCGTTCGAACGGTGTCGCGTCTCGCTCAAGGTAAGTACCTAACAGTCGTCAGCAGCTCGTTTGCCAAACATTCAACCAGTTCCTTGTAGTTCCTCGCCGACCGTAAACACCAATGTAAACATGACTCAGTTTCTGTATTGCTTATATATATATATATATATATATATATATATATATATATATATATATATATATATATATATATATATTCTAACCAAAGCCAGGTATCTAATTCATCGATGAACAGCTTAGATAACTGCAGGCGGACGGACTGCTACGACCAGAAATCGAACCTATGCTGGCTCGACCCTTGTGGCCCAGCGAATGCGTCACGGTGATCAAGGCCAACCGCTACACCACGGAGGTCCAGTAGCGACTGACATACCCGTAACTTGAATTCGAACACCAAAAACTTTGGTCACGTTTCTACACACACCTCTCCCCCGAGCAGGGAGAAGTCTGCGGGCTGGATGAACCAAGTTCTACAGAAAGTCAAGCTGAAATTAATGGTTTTGGGTTACATGTCACACCTGTCAGATTATGTGTCCATGTCTTATTGTGTGTATCAATTGAAGAGCACGATAACGCACTCTACCTGACACACGGTCAAAGCTAAGTCATGTTTATGTATGTTTTGATGGTTTACACGTTCCCCTTGCAAACCAGTCTGGAACACGGATCTAACTCGAATCCAGATGATCGTGTATATATATATATATATATATATATATATATATATATATATATATATATATATATATATATACACACACACAAGAGGGCTAGGGGTTACCTCATTACTGCAGTCGATCAGCAGAATTTATATCCTGCTCTCCCTTTTACTAAACAAAAAAAAAAAAGGAAAAGATTCGGTGATCTACTGTACTACGTACGAACAAAAGAAGACTAAGAAAAGCACTGATGACTATTTCTAACGACAGCCTTTGTCTCCGTCAGGTGAAAATCGGTCTTCCAATCCAGTCTGACCATTATTTTAACGATGGCGAAGTCAAGTCACAAACATAGACTCATGACTTCAAAATTTCGTGTAGTCTGACGAAAGCGTTAGCTTCAACACACACACACGGCTTCTGACAGCCGTCGTGGCTACTGGACGGTAACGGGTGTTGCCAAGGACAAGGTGACCTGATGCCAACGTTCATTAAATGCACAGAGACGGGGAAGCACTGGGACGAAAAGGAACTTCCATGGACTACGTGTGAGCACCGTTACCAGGGAGACACGGGTCGACAAACTGGGTAAAACACGGAGACACAAGTCTGGGCGACCTGACCTGGAGCGGGATGATCCATTTTTCCCAGCCTCAGGGTACAACCGAATCGACCAAAACCGTGAGAAAGTAACCAGCCAGCCTCCTGCTGCTGCTGCAGCAGGGCCTCGCCGAAGTTATCGAACGAGGATCTGTCGGTCGACGTCCCTCTCAAAGAAACTTAATTAGTATGCAGTTCAAACCTATAGGTATTCAAAGACTTCTTTGTATGCTGGTCCCCTTCTGCGTAGGTATGGTAAACTAAACGCAATGGATTATTTCAAATGTCTCTTGTTTTCGGTAAGTATGGGCTGCCTTGATAAATATCCGATATTTTCTACACATTCATCTACACGAGCATAAAGAGGAATAGCTAAAGAAGCGTCTAAAAGGCGATAATTCATTTATTCATCATTTTTCGCGTTAGTTATGCGATCTGTGTGAATCGGGCGTTACGTGCAGCGGGCTGGTGACGTATGTGATACGTGAGGTCATTTACGTCTTTCCCAAGAACGTCTGGTGTAGTATTGCTGACGTGTGAACACGGATTACATTGTGTTTATTAGATGTGGATCTAACATCAAGTACAACACATCAAGAATGTTCTATGTTGACACACACACACACACACACACACACACACACACACACACACACACACACACAACAGAAAATTCAGGTCATTTGAACCAAAAAAAGTACATATTTGTATCAGTTTTTTGACGAAATGCAACTCTATTTCTGAACATCATTATACAAGGGAGTTGTTCAGCCGTGTTCACGGGACGTATATGGTGGAGCTAACTGTATCTACAGAGCAGGCAATAAAGAAAAAAAAAATTGAATCTTTTTATCTGTCAACACGGTATGGGCGTTCCCCCTTCTTCTGGACCAGGTCTCCTTGACGTGGACCTGCTTATTTATGTCCTGGACCTGCTTACGTGTAGGGTCCACCCCTACCAGCCCTGATTCCCCATATGATCTACCCTACACCTGACTCCCTCCTTATATTGCCCACCTTACATCTGACTCCCTCCCTACCTGACCCAACTGACTTCCTCCCTCTCTGGTTTACCCGACACGTGACTTCCTCCCTAAATGGGCCTACCCTACACCTGGCTTCCTTCCTTACATTGCCCTATCTTACACCTGACTTCCTTCCCTACATGGCCTATCCTACACCTGACTCCCTTCCTGGATGGTCTACCCTAAACCTGACTCACTCCCTACATAATCTGCCCTACACATGACTCTCCACGTAACCTGCCCTACACCCGACTGCCTAATTGATATATCCTACACCTGACTTCCTACATGATGTACCTTACACCTGACTCTCTACATGATCTACTCTACCTACCTGCTCCTGGTTTCTTTTATGATCTGTCCCGAATGTGACTAAGGCCTTTAAGACTCAGGGTAAAATGAGGGAACAATGTTGTCAAATGGATTCACTGGTACATAAGGCAGGGCAGTTTAACTACTGCCGCACTTGTTAACTGTTTATGAACGCCGTACATTCTGATCTCAGAAACAGGTTTAGTTATCTATACAGCGAATCGTCTCCCCGGTGACAAATTAGTTTATAAGCGTATGTAATTAGATTTCTATGTGGTGTTCTATTTGTTTTCCTATCCTTAATTTTGGCAATACATTTGCACTCTCTACTGGGTGAGGAGTATGATGAATTCAGTCCATGAAAAAATGTTTCCTGGTAAGACTACTTGAAAACTGTCATTCTCTACTGGGAAGTTTCTAGGGCAAGATGGAACAATTTCAACAACACCTGGTTTTGCTCTCTCTGTTTTTAGTCAAAAGTCAAAGGACAATATTATCTAAGTTTCCGCGGTAATGACACAAACGCTAGTTTCGTTTCCTTTCAATCACTAGTTACCGTAGAAAATTTGGGCTAGGTAGAGGGTAGACTATAAGATTCTCTCAGGATATAATATCGCAACGTGGACTACTCGTCTAGTTCGGACATAATCTGCTTTTTCACAAAGTTTTCTGCAGAATCTGATTGCCCTAGTAAAACTATAGACATGAATGGAAGAATCATCCACTGCATCTACCAAAATTTGCTCCTGCGAGCTCCAATCTTTATCCTTACGAACCAAGAACACATCTAACTGTAGCGGTATGTATAAAATGGGACACTCCTGCTTTTATTGCTCTTTAGGAAGTAGCGTGATCCAAAACTGCACTACTTTTAGAAGCATGGAAAAGTAGACTCATTTGGAGTGAGAGGTTCTTTGACGAGAATCCCATTAACACAGCCTCGCCAAAGACGACTTTATCATTTACAGTGTAACCTCTAGCAGTCGGAACTCAGCAACACACATTATATATATATATATATATATATATATATATATATATATATATATATATATATATATATATATATGAACGTACAGGAAGTATAGGGAGCTCTGTAGGAGAACGACTCATAAAACTTCTTGTCATTCAAGCTAAACATTCTCAAAAATATGAAAATAAAGGACTCGTGACTTTGTCATCCTATCCTTTATTGCTCCATATCTTAGCGTGGAACATCTACAGACGTGTTTACCCGTGTCACAGCTTGGCCTCAGTGCTGACTCTTGGATGACATCAGTCCATCAGCCCTCCTAGAACTCCTCGGGCTCTTCCTCAGCCTCGTCGGAGGAGTCGAGGCCGACCTCCTCGTAGTCCTTCTCGAGGGCAGCCAGGTCCTCGCGGGCCTCAGAGAACTCACCCTCCTCCATGCCTTCCCCCACGTACCTGACGAAGGAGAGCAATTACTTACATTGGATATTCATGCCAAAAGTACATGAAATATGTGAAATATGTGATCAGATACTGAAGAATATAAAAACAAATGTTATGCCCCATATACTCTCATCCTCACACATGTTCACACTGTTATATCATGCCTATGCTCCAAAGATACCCTGTGAATGTCTTCAAACACCTAATCTGTTATTTCACCCGACCATTACTCGCTCATATACTCATGGTAGAGCAGGCCGGACATGCACACGTAAGAAGCCGATAACAATACAAGTGGAATTCTTTACCTAGTACAAGGTACAAGGGCCTCCACGGAATAGGTTCCTACCTCTTCAGGTACAGATAACAGAAAAGTGATAGATACGCAGCAGATAAAGAGTCATTAGTCTTGATCTTACGTATTATGAAATGAATAGTGTGTTCTCCCATGTCTGAGTTCTTCCATTACTTGCTAAAGTCTTTTGTACTATCTTAGTGAAACGTTTAATACATCCTCAGGATTTCTACGCAGGGTGGAATGGGTATGATGTTTTCACATTGCACAGAGGGGGGGCTGCCTCTGTAAGGTATTTAGTTGATCTTACTTTCGTCCATATCAAATCCAGGTCTTAATCAAACTCTAAAAAACTTAATGGAAGGGAAGAAGAGACAGGGAGGAGTATTAACGAATTTTTGGAGGAAGTTCTCCCTTACAGAGTGCCAGGTCAATAGCTATTGGGAAAGACACGAGAGGGGAGAGAGTTCAGGTACTGGTATCCTTCATGATAAGTGTCCTAAGGTCGAGTAAGAGGGGTCATTAGCCATAAGTCTGTGGCGTGATGTGGTAGAGTGAGTGACTTACCAGTGGACGAAGGCCCGCTTGGCATACATTAGGTCGAACTTGTGGTCGAGGCGAGCCCAGGCCTCCCCGATAGCTGTGGTGTTGGACAACATACAAACTGCTCTCGAAACCTTCGCCAGGTCCCCACCAGGTACCACCGTCGGAGGCTGGTAGTTGATGCCCACCTGTTCCAACACAGAGAGAGAGATGAGAAACAATTAAAGGCACCTGTTGTCTACCTGGGAGAAAGGAAAAATAGGAGGCAGATAGTAGCAGCTGATGGCCATCTAAACCACACGAACTTGGAGAGATGAGACAGCTAGTATTAGCTAATGCTCATCTAACCACACACACACACACACACACACACACACACACACACGAAGAGAGAGAGAGAGAGAGAGAGAGAGAGAGAGAGAGAGAGAGAGAGAGAGAGAGAGAGAGAGAGAGAGAGAGAGAGAGAATTTTCGTTTCCCTTTTACGCAGTTCTTGATCCTTCTACCAGCATCATATCCCCCAGTTCCCCTTCCCCACACACACACGCACCTTGAACCCAGTTGGACACCAGTCGACGAACTGGATGGACCTCTTGGTCTTGATGGTGGCGATGGCGCAGTTGACGTCCTTAGGCACCACATCTCCGCGGTAGAGAAGGCAGCAGGCCATGTACTTCCCATGCCGGGGGTCGCACTTCACCATCTGGAGGGAGGAACGGTAGACACATACAAACACTGCCAGGGAGAGGCTTTGCTCTCGGGATTCTGACGTGGCTACATTTGCTAACTACAAATTTCAAAGTGAGAGGACACGTCTGTGACGCAGTATAAGGCCTCATCTTGGGATGATTTTAGACACTTGAGTTTATACTATCAACATAAAACTCTCTAAATATTTACAAATGGATCTGGTGCATAAGCCATGTACATTATGTAGGACTTAATTCTGCGCAGGTGGAGACCCTGATCCCGCATGCTGGCAGTGGAAAAAGAGGTACTAAGTCAGTCTTCATGTGCACTCTATTCACAAGAGCCCGAACTCATTGAGAAGCGTATAAAAAATATACGCCATCAATTCACCGTAATGGCTAGGCTGCATCACCACGTGCAGCAAGTATAGCACAGATGCGACAAAAGAATATGAAAAAAATATACGATGGAAACAAGACAAAACACTTTTTATGATCTTACAAACCTGAGACAAAATATCTTAAATAGTCTCAGCAAGTTCTGAACGAAAGTTTCTTTCCTGTGTTCCGTATTGCATCGGTGAATTGATCTATTAGTTAATCGTTGATACATGAAGCTTTCTTGTGTAGCAGCTCACTTTACTTACAGTGAAAGTCTGTAAATTCAGCAAATTGACGACCTTCATACATACGCCATATCTCAACTCATTCATTTCCCCTATCTTCATTCATCTGCCGTCCTCATTCTCCGCTCATTTCCACCGCCCCATTTCACCATCAACACACCTGGTTGGCAGGCTCGAAGCAGGCGCTGGTGATCTCCGCAACTGAGAGCTGCTCGTGGTTGGCCTTAGCAGCGGAGACCACAGGGGCGTACGTGACTAGGGGGAAATGGATCCTTGGGTACGGAACCAGGTTAGTCTGGAACTCCGTCAGGTCCACGTTGAGGGCGCCGTCAAACCTGAGCGAGTATGGGAGGAGATAAAGAGGTAAGGAGGTGTTGATCCTGTGAGTAAGACGGATGGGGAAGGAGCTGTCAAGGGACACGACTGTGACAACAAACCTGAGGAGGGAAGAAAGCAAAAATTTCTGGAGTCGTCGACGAAAATGTAGTCAAGACGCTGCCAAACTTAACTTGGAGGAACTGGGTTAGTGAGGTGTCAGCGTAAGGTGACACTCCTGTGGACAAGTGCGAGTGAGGGAGCTTAACTGGACAAGTGCGAGTGAGGGAGCTTAACTGGACAAGTGCGAGTGAGGGAGCTTAACTGGACAAGTGCGAGTGAGGGTGCTAGATATTCCCCTAACTCAGAGGTAAAAATCAAGAATCACAACCTTGGGGAAGAACTAGTTCATAAAGAAGTGAAAAGTTAAAAATAAAATTAATATCCTTATCATTTCACAGTCACCATATCATCACTAAATCATCCCGTCATTATTGATCTCTTCAAAACCCACCCTCACCCTACTACCATCTGTTGTTCTCAACCCACCTCCAGTGTCCTCCTGACCCACCCAATTGTCCCTCTCTCCCGCAACCCACCTGAGCGAGGCCGTGATGGAGGAGACGATCTGACCAATGAGCCGGTTGAGGTTGGTGTAGGTCGGTCGCTCGATGTCCAGGTTCCTGCGGCAGATGTCGTAGATGGCCTCGTTGTCCACCATGAAGGCGCAGTCCGAGTGTTCCAGCGTCGTGTGCGTCGTCAGGATGGAGTTGTATGGTTCCACCACAGCCGTCGCTACCTGGTGGATCCAGTGAGGGTAAAGGATCCGGTAATGCCGGTCTTATAACGAAAGCTATTTCATCAGGCGGTGCCACTAATGTGTGTGTGAGTATGTGTGTGTGTGTGTGTGTGTGTGTGTGTGTGTGTGTGTGTATCGCTATCTCTCCCGCGTTGTCTGATGTCTATATGGTCCAAGATATATGGTCCTCTTACCACAATCAAACCTCCACTGAACTGGTTTAGATTTATAACATTTTTACCATAAGAATCGGGAATATTTGGAAACAGCACTACTATAAGTATGAGATATTACAATGCTGATCTTGTATAGTTTAGAATGACATGCTCATTGGCGATCGATGAAGTGGCGACACAACTAGTTGGTTTGGAGACGAAGGGAAATAAACGTGGAAGAATATGAAACCTAATGAAATGAACGAAGCTAAATGCATCTTTAAAAAATGATGGAGTTTCATGAGGTGTGGCGGATATACTGATTCACGCATTGTGAGGCGTGGTGATCTGGCAAAGTGAGACGTGGTGAGCTGGCAAAGTGAGGCGTGGAAGGTAGGCATAGTGAGGCAGGGCAGGCGGAGGCGTGGTAAGGCTTGGAGTGGATGGAGGTTGGTAAGTATACAGTACCTGAGGCGCGGGGTAGATGGCGAATTCCAGCTTGCTCTTCTTGCCGTAGTCGAGGGAGAGGCGCTCCATCATGAGCGAGGTGAAGCCAGAACCCGTACCGCCGCCGAAGGAGTGGAAGATGAGGAAGCCCTGAGAGATAGGAGACGAGGTTGTCACTTGGGTGTACATGGGAGAGACAGATAACAAAAGGCCCATTGGCCTTTTCCTTCTTCTTCCTCTTCTTTTTGGTGGTTGTCTTTTACAAGGTGTTTGTAAAAAGGGTGGATGTTTGCCGGTATGACTCCTTGAGAGAGAGAGAGAGAGAGAGAGAGAGAGAGAGAGAGAGAGAGAGAGAGAGAGAGAGAGAGAGAGAGAGATAAGAGAGAAAATTGGGGATACAAGTCACTAATTAAGAATGTAATTTGCTTATATATTTGACAAAGAATTGAGAGTCAGCGTGTTAGGATTCAATCGAAGGCCTGAAGGCAGACACACATACATATACATGATGTGTGTGTGTGTGTGTGTGTGTGTGTGTGTGTGTGTGTGTGTGTGTGTGTGTGTGTTCATTATTTTTCTTTTAAAGGAGAGCTCAAGATGGCGTTGATAGTTTCAAAAGCCGGGATCCCGCAAAGGAAGTTTTCTGTCAAATGAAAACTGCAGAACAGGACATAATATGGAAGAGAGGCGAGACATTGCTCACATAAGAATTAGATAAACAGGATGGACTGAGGACCGGATGCACAACACCACTGTTATCGAAGAGCTATGCCGGAAAGGTGTACTAGCTGTGGCTTTAACTTCTTGAGTGACAAACTAGAGTGCAGGGTTTCGACTTACCTAGTAAAAACACAGTCTTATGGTTGATCTACTTCCAGTCTTATGGTTGACCCTGCTACACAAACAGCACAGCAGAAATCTGGCATCAGGAATAGTGGTTGATGAATTCATTTTAATACTTCATCTTTACAATTAAACATAGTGAGAGATGATCATGTTTCGTAGGCATACCCCATGCATATATTTCTAAACCTTGCGCGTCTATGACCTTCGGGTTTTCTATGAACCTAACTTCTATCTTTTTAAACTTTAGAGTGAAGGTTAAGTGTACCTGTAGTCCTGTACACTGTTTAACATTTAGAGTGAAGGTGTTAAGCGTACCTGTAGTCCTGAACACTGTTTAACATTTAAAGTGAAGGTGTTAAGCGTACCTGTAGTCCTGAACACTGTTTAACATTTAAAGTGAAGGTGTTAAGCGTACCTGTAGTCCTGAACACTGGTCGGCCAGCTTCCTAACCCTCTCCATGGTAAGGTCAATCAGCTCCTTGCCTATAGTGTAGTGTCCACGCGCGTAGTTGTTGGCTGCGTCCTCCTTCCCCGTCAGTAGTTGTTCAGGGTGGAACAGCTTCCTGTACGTGCCCGTCCGTACCTCGTCTATAAGGAAGATGAGACGCGTTTGAAAGGGAAACGTCCAGACCAGTTGGTGATGTATATACTCTACGTTAGCTCCACCTGTAGTGTGTCGTGAAGATATATATGTATCACCAGGAAAAGTATCGCGCACTGTTCCCCTTTACTACATCACATAACTGCTGTTGTTCTGTATCCAACTTTGGTGAAGAATTTTACTGTCTACTTGTATCTTTCGTTGGGGAGTCTTATTACTATCAGCAAAGACATATAATTCTTATGAAAAGATAGAAAATATACAGTTACAGTCCTATCTTCATATCTTGCTGAGTTTACGAGTGGTAGGTTAAAGTTGATGAAGAATAGGATAATTTGCCGTTTGCTCTACGTATATCCTTTCTAGCTGGATTTGAGGGCACACACACACACACACACACACACACACACACACACACACACACACACACACACACACACTTTAGGCTTAGGGACTGCTACAGTTTTGATGAAGGACGTCAATGTCAGGTTACATAACCACAGATCGAAAATTCATAACAAGCCTTTATTCAGGCATTCAAGATAATTCCAAGGCCCCTCAAAGTATTCAACGATTAACAAATATGTAGGTATATATATACTTATCTAATGTACAAATATATATATAAATATCGGCTGCTGCAGTTTCTATCTATTGGTATCGTTGCTACTTTGAAATAATTAATGAGGTCTACTGAAAACGTTGAGGAGGTAAAATTATTCCACAGCCCAGCGTGTCACAGTGATGGACCATCCTATGCATGCCAGCTAAGCAGATGATCCCAGCCCACACCAACGTGTGCCAGAATCGAACCTAGACACCCGTATAGACAAGCGTACTGGCTGGCACTGCCCATCATGCACTTAACATTACTGCCGACCCCTTACGATCTACTTACCTATGACAGTCGGCTCCAGGTCGACGAACACGGCCCTTGGGACGTGGTTACCGGCACCGGACTCGCAGAAGAAGGTGCTGAAGGAGTCATCATGGTGGCCAGCTATCTTGTCGGAGGGCATGGAACCATCGGGTTGGATGCCGTGCTCCAGGCAGTAGAGTTCCCAGCAGGCGTTGCCGATCTGTACGCCCGCCTGGCCCACGTGAACGCTGATACACTCACGCTAAACGACACACAAGGGTGGAAACATATTAGCTACGGGAGAGACATCAGACGTCAAGCATTTGTGTTTACTTAAGGAGACAAAGACGTCCTCCTTCTTGAGGTTTTCAATGAGTTGTGAGCTCACACGAAGTACGAGGTGATGTTAGATCATTATAGGATTATAATGATGGTAGATGGGATAGGTATATGAATATCTTTGGTGTTGAGGTGGAGTGATATGAAGTTTCCTGAGAAGTCATTGACAGTTTATCTAACGTTGTACTGAGTTAAACATCTCTGCAGATTACTCTATCCTATGTGTGCTCGGCTAATGTATCATGTAACACTAAAGTTTTTACACGAGTCTGTTTTGGTAGCCATAAAGCAGTTGCGAAACCTTCTGACTACCCTTAATGACACTCTTCCCATTCTGGTATGTAGTCTGTATTAAACAGTTCCCTTACATTAGGTTTGGACGTGGAGAATTACTTCCCAAAACGATGATACACATCGGGTAGTTTAAGGTCGTTGTGAAGGTGTTATGTAGCTACTTCTCTGGGTCTTACGGGGGTCGGAGGACATGACAAGATCGCCCGTAAGGTGTACTAGATTATGCAAGATCATGGTCGCTGAGCAGCCCTGGGTGCTGGCCCAGGCCTATAATTAACTCCATCGCCAGGAGACACACACTCTCTCTCTCTCTCATCCCCTCCAGCTGCGACTGTCAGCGGTCCTCCCTCCCGCTGCTGATCTGAGACTTTTCATGTCTACGGAGATGAAATAACCCGCTAGAACAGGCGATGCTCTAACCTCTGCCTGGCACACACACACACACACACACACACACACACACATTTATATATACATATATATATATATATATATATATATATATATATATATATATATATATATATAGGGGATAGGGGAGAAAGAATACTTCCCACGTATTCCCTGCGTGTCGTAGAAGGCGACTAAAAGGGAAGGGAGCGGGGGGCTGGAAATCCTTCCCTCTCGTTTTTTTTTTTTTTTTTTTTTTTTTTTAATTTTCCAAAAGAAGGAACAGAGAAGAGGGCCAGGTGAGGATATTTCCTCAAAGGCCCAGTCCTCTGTTCTTAACGCTACCTCGCTGTCGCGGGAAATGGCGGACAGTATGAAAAAAAAAAAAAAGAATATATATATATATATATATATATATATATATATATATATATATATATATATATATATATATATATATATATTATCCCTGGGGATAGGGGATTAAGAATACTTCCCACGTATTCCCTGCATGTCGTAGAAGGCGACTAAAAGGGGAGGGAGCGGGGGGCTGGAAATCCTCCCCTCTCGGTTTTTTTTTTAATTTTCCAAAAGAAGGAACAGAGAATTGGGCCAGGTGAGGGTATTCTCTCAAAGGCCCAGTCCTCTGTTCTTAACGCTACCTCGCTAATGCGGGAAATGGCGAATAGTTTGAAAGAAAAAGAAAGAATATATATATATATATATATATATATATATATATATATATATATATATATATATATATATATATATATATATATATATATATATATATATATATATATATATATATATTCCTATGCGTCCACGGGGAAAATGAAACACGATAAGTTCCCAAGTGCACTTTCGTGTAATAATCACATCATCAGGGGAGACACAAGGGAGAAATATAAGTCAGTTGATATACATCGAAGAGACGAGGCTAGGACGCCATATATATATCCCCTGGGGATAGGGGACAAAGAATACTTCCCACGTATTCCCTGCGTGTCGTAAAAGGCGACTAAAAGGGGAGGGAGCGGGGGGCTGGAAATCCTCCCCTTTTTTTTTTTTTTTTTTTTTTTTTTCCAAAAGAAGGAACAGAGAATTGGGCCAGGTGAGGGTATTCCCTCAAAGGCCCAGTCCTCTGTTCTTAACGCTACCTCGCTAATGCGGGAAATGGCGAACAGTTTGAAAGAAAAAAAAAAAATATATATATATATATATATATATATATATATATATATATATATATATATATATATATATATATATATATATACGATTAGTCATTTCCTTTCCACATTCACCATGGGCACCTACCACCTCATATAATCTTAGATTTTGTCGTCATTACTCAGGCACGTTCAAATTCACGCCTTATGAAGTAAGGAGCAGGTGTGAGGTGACGTCTGCATCACCTGCAATACACAAAAGGTTACAAAAGGTTCCAAGTCTAGTCTGTCAATCAGTCTTCAAATACCGGAATGTTTGGCTTCAGCCTCACGTGTGACGGACGACTTTTCATGTTGTTCCTTGGCAGTCTGTTCCACACCTCAGTCAGACGGAGAGAGACAACAGACAGACGGCAGAGAGAGAGAGAGAGAGAGAGAGAGAGAGAGAGAGAGAGAGAGAGAGAGAGAGGCTGACAGTGACAGCGAGGCAAGTGGATAGATACTGTATGATGGACACAGCCGTGGGAAAAGAAAAAAGTTTAAATCAAGGAGAACCACACGACAAACCACATCAGCAACGATGGAGGAGGATGATGAATCTAGGGATAAAGTCTTGCTTGCGAGATTTCACTTCATCATGCAACACAAAACACAGAGTTCTGAAAATTATGTTACTTTCTTACACACTGATCCAGTGTTACCTTGTGTTGCTTTCTTACACGCTGATCCAATGTTACCTTGTGTTACTCTCTTACACGCTGATCCATTGTTACTTTGTGTTACTTTCTTGCACGCTGATCCATTGTTACTTCGTGTTACTTTCTTACACGCTGATCCATTGTTACCTTTCCTCTATCACAAATCAATCATCCATGGTACAATATAACAGCTCTTTAATCAAAATTGCTCTAGGTTTGCTCTAATCATTAAAGTCATTGCGAATGGAGGATTATGGCCAAAAAATTAATGCTTAACATGAAAACCTCTTCGTGTTATCAATCAATTCTCAACTCTCTTATATACTTTCCCTCGTCTGGTCGATGAAAAGTTGTGAGAGGTGGGGTGAGGAAGTTAGGCTGCAAAGTAAAAGGAAGAGAGAGGTGTATGGACTTTATATCCAGTAAAAGGAGTTTAAATCATTGGAGGATGTACAATAGAGCGCGACAGGAGGTGAGGTCAAGAAGGATGTCTTAGAAATTAAATGTCTGAGGACAATATGTGGCGTAAGGAGTGTTGACTGAACAGAGAGAGGTGTGGCACAGCTGAAGAAGGTATGCTGAAATGGTCTGGACATACGGAGAGCATAAGTGAGGAGAGAGTAACTAACAGCAAATACTAGTCAGAAGTGGAGGGTACCAGGATAAAGGGGGGGATCACCAAGGAGGAGGTGGAAGGGATAAAGTGAAGAATGCTTTGAAGGTTCAGGGTCTTAACTTGCAGGGAGGGTATGAGCGGTGAAAAAAGAATAGAACGAATTGGAGTGAACTGGTGTACAGGGAACGACGTGCTGTGAGTGGGTTGAACCAGAGCATCTGTAGCGGTGAGGGGGAAGCCACGCAGAGGTCTGTTGGACCTGACTGTGGACAAGAGGCTATGCTTTCGGTATAATATGAATGACAGCTAGAGATTGGATGAGAGCGAATGAGGCCATTTCTTCGTTCTGTTTCTAACTCTTCCTCATCAATGCAGGAAACGACGAAACACACACACACACACACACAACAGTTGTAGAACAACCTCACAAGAGGTCTCAGTGACGCTAACGACAGATGTGCGTAAATTGCGTTTAAGGTGAGTTTTCATAAGATAATGTTCTGATTATCAGTTCGAGAGGTGCGAGTGAAGCATGTCTGAGGTAAGAATGAAGCTTGTCTACGGCGCGCTCTCGAGATATGAGGCGTGGGAGGTGTGTGAGTGAAGATTGTCTTGAGAAGTGTGCTCATGATATGAGGTATGCGAGACCATAGCGTTGGTTGCCTTGAAGTTTGTGTTCGGAATACGACTGTGGGATTCCAGGTGAAGCACGTATTTGGCATGCGTCTCCAAGACAGGTGTCGTCGAGTTCCAAAGAGTGAAGCATGTTTCGGGGTGCGTCTCAGAGATCCGAGACGAGGAAGGCCAAGTCAGAGTGAGGCATGTGGTCAAGAACTGAGGCACAGGAGGCTAGAGTAAGGCATGTGCTCAGGAAATGAGGCATAGGAGGCCAAAGTGAAGCAAGCGTCGAAACATGTGCTCGAGATCTTTGGCGTGGGAGGCCGAAATGGCTATTTTTGTTTGGTGCCGTCACAGACTGCATGGTCCAGACGCCTTACGTTGCTGCCTCACATTCCGACTCTAAATCCACGGTGACTTCGATTAGCAACAGGTACGCAGACCTTCTAGTGATTGCGTATGTCATTACCTATTTCTGATGTTCGGGGAAGGAAGTTCTACGCTCGCTCGTGGTGGGGTCACCCCATCCCCTACCCTCCCTCTGTCTCTCTAACTTTTCCTTCAATCAAACACAATTATCATTCTATAATTCTTCGACATTGTTTTGAGCTCTTTCATGTTATATCCTCGGATTGGTCTGTTCCTACATATTTCAAAGAAAGGCTCAGTGTTATGTCATCAGGCTCAAGCAATCAAAAATACGCACACACACACACACACACACACACACACACATATATATATATATATATATATATATATATATATATATATATATATATATATATATATATATATATATATATATATATATATATATATATATAAATGTGTGTGTGTGTGTGTGTGTGTGTGTGTGTGTGTGTGTGTGTGAGTGTGTGTGTGTTGGCAGGCTCTGCCTGATAATGGCTACACCGGGAGCAAAATGTCACATTTTGCGAGGCTGTATTAGTGGGAGACAGTCTCGTCAAGGAACTTACCACTCCAACCAAAGGAGTCTACATTTCCCTGTTACTAGAAGCAGAGCAGCCTTGTGTTGCGGGACCCTTTAGAAAGATCCTGGTTCACACAGCGACTGTTTCATAGAAATTGGAGTTAGGATTTAATATATATATATATATATATATATATATATATATATATATATATATATATATATATATATATATATATATATATAGTTTGAAAGAAAGAATATATATATAAGGGTAGAAGGTGAGCTCAAAACAATGTCGAAGAATTATAGAATGATAAGGGAGATGCTCGGTGTGTGGTTTAACCATGGTATGAGGGTGATGGGGAAGGGATTAGGGGTAACGCATAGTATGAGGGTAAGAAATGACGCAAAGTATTGAAGGGAAGGCGTAAGACATTGCGTAGGAGTGAGACGTGAGGAGCAGGGTGAAAGTGAGGCACGTTGTGAGGGTTAGGCACAATATGAGGCACGAGTTCCGGGCAATAAGTGAGAGAGTAAGGGGCAATAAACTTGATATGAGATTAGGAAAGAGGGATTAACGAAAGTGGCTCTGGAATGTAGTCGGGTGTGAGGTGTGAGGTAAGCAGTCTCTAGGGTGCTAGTATGGGGTCGGGTGTGCGTGCGTTTGTGGGGGAAAGGGGTGTGTGTGTGAGTTGGGGGGGTGGGGGGGGGAAGAGGGGGGTTAGTGAGTTAGGCAGGCAGGTGGGGGGGGGGGGGGGGGGGGGCAGGAACCAAGGGGGAGGGGGGGTAAAGCGAAGCGGGGTCTCAATGATGACTATTTATACGACAGTCCACGTGAGGCTGGGAGGCGCGAGCCGGCCTCACGTCAGCCCCTGGGTTACTGGCCACAACTCCTGGTCAACCATACCCATCTCCTCCAACAACGATCGTGGAACCTAAAGCTGATTCAAACTGTCTGAGGTCATGAGAAAAAAAAAATATATATATACGGCAAGGAAGTTGCTTGTTTTTACAATACATGAAAGATGAAAGATATGCCTCGAATTGTCCACCGCGTCTTTTAAATGGGATGTTCCGTCTTCTTTACTTCATCGTCTCTAAAGCTAAAAAGAGCGTTCGTGTACCTGAGACACACGAACCTTCCGGTATATATATACAATAAGCACCGTGTTCCTCCGATTATAATCCTTCATGGCATTATATATATATATATATATATATATATATATATATATATATATATATATATATATATATATATATATATATATATATATAATGTCTATGATCTAATGCTGGACCTCGGTTAGTAATGAGAGATTAACTCACGAATGCTTTTAAATATATTTTGACTTTAAAGCCGTGACACGCGAAGGGGCAATTGAGGCAGGCGAAACCAGTCGATACAGTTGACATCTTGATAAGCAACCAGTTCAGAGCCACGCTTCCATAGCTGCTGTTTGTCTATTGGTATATTAGTACCTCAGTACCCCCTTCTCCTTCCTGGATGACTCTACCATTTCTCTGTAAGCTTCCTCAACTTACTGAGCAATGATCCTGTCTCTTCAAAAACTATGTACCACTAGAGATGGACAGTACCACACATGTCAGACGAAGGTCCCTAACCACCCTCACTAAACCAGTCCAGCTGAATTTCTTTTTTCTTTTTTTAGACGGATACTTGTGTGTGCTGCAGAGAGGCGAGAGTCGCATGCTAGGCTGAAATGATGAGCGTAGAAAAAAGAAATTGACAATGGAATGTCTTGGTTATGAGGGAAGCTGGTTCGAACTGATGTCATTAGAAACAAAATTCAATTGCAGACGACTTGCTGTATGCAACTATACCACTGTAATCAAAGATTTTGATCAATGACGAATTCAGAAAAAAAAATATCCCAGAAATTTCTCAAAAATACAGCAGCAACGTGTAAGGATTTCAGTTTCAAAATGGTAAAGAGTTTTCATAACTTTGAGCAAAAAAAATGTTGTGACCAAAGAGGCAACATATCACAAACACCTGACGTACCATGGTTACTACACACACACACACACACACACACACACACATAGGGAGGAGTATTTCGGGTGGGACTTAATTATAACCATGACGCTAACAATTCTAGCAGGTTCATAAGTTAAGTTTCTCACGTTCTTACTGGGAATGCTAGCGACAGGCACCCTTGTACGGGTGACATGCACGAAGGAGTGTATACATCCAACAACCATCATTTTCTTTAGAAACTTGTTACTGCATCTCGATGACCCGAATTTCTTTTCGCTGTGTCTAAGTTAAAGGTAACTTTAGGGTACTTCCGGCGAGAGAGCTTTACGAGAAGCAAATAAAAATGAAAAATAAAGGACATTTCACCACAGCTATAGAGTTTTTACTTAAGCTAACTTTGTTTAAGAGAGTTTAGCTTTCGGGAACAGTCTAGAAACACTAGAAAAAAAAAAAGGTATGTCTAGCTAGACAGACACTGTGACTAGCGACGGAAGGATACCATTTACAAGACACCAAACATCATCATTACACTGCTCAAGGCAGAACGAGTCTTCTTACCATTGTGCTTGGTGGAGATGAGGGAGGTGTGGTGTGTGGTATGGGTGTGGTGGAGGAAGAGCTCGGTGCTGCCGTACGATGGTGGCTGCCGCCGGCTGTACACTGGTGCCCGTCACCAGTGCCAGTGCCAAGGGCCATTGCTAGTGTTGGCAGTGTGTCCGTGTGTGTGTGTGTGTGTGTGTGTGTGTGTGTGTGTGTGTGTGTGTGTGTGTGTGTGTGTGTTTGAAATGGAAGATATATAAGTGAAGTGATATGCAGCCTGTTGTGTGCGTCTGTGCTTGTGCATGGGGAGGGAGAGTGGGGGGATGTGGGAGTATTACACAGAAATCATGGGTCTGCAACATGCGAGGTTGTTTGAAAAGTTAATAATCTTCTATGAAATATAGCATATATAACTGCAAACCAAGGTACTTACTTATATTCTATTACGTCGGGTTATGATGGGAAAACTACTTAACAAATCATACAATCGAGCTTCATTTTCACACAGAAGCACATTTTCGTCAAAAGACCCAACAGGTGACATTTATATGCCCATTTACACCATGTTAATGACCATGTAACCCAACTCGTCCTGTAACGTAAACGCTATACGCTCAATTCGTCCTGTTACATAAGCAGACGCTATACGGCTATACCAGTGCTAGGGGTTTTAGATACGCTACACGTTTTCTATGCGTACGGGACGGCAGAGCCAGTTACGGGCGTAAAGGTCAAATACACTGGCCTTAGTGAGGGGCAACCAGTCCGGGAGCATTAAGGCTGAACGCTGGTGGACGGCAACAAACATACTGTCGAGGGAGGGTTTCTTTCTTCATATACCATGCCAGCGACCGAGCTCATTCTATCAGCGAACAGAGATATCAGGACATATGAAGTAGAGCTCCGGTGCATATCATTGCCATTGGACAAGGCTAAAAACATACCAAGAATAGATGAGACAGTCGGCTAATTTCTGGTAACTCTCTTGGGATCAGGTTGTTTGCCAAACCACAAGGGAACAGCTGAAGCCACGGTCAGTATGTATAATAACATTTTGGATTGTAACGTGCGACTTTTAATACCCTTCTGAAGACTCCCATCTCAACGCCTTCCCTAAAAGACGAGAGATCGAGGAGAAATATTGGAATAAGGCGTTTTGAAAATGAGGATGAGGTACTATCAACGAAGATGGGATACCCATGTGATGGCACACTACTTGTTAGTAGTGTCAGCTCACAAGAGTACAAAAAAAAAAAAAACATTAATCAACGACTCCAACTAAGCTAGTCATGGAATGGCGAAGGAAATATATGAGCGTGTACGTGTCTATGTTGGTATGTATCAAAGATTCTGCATACGAAGTCGTCCTAGAAAGTGTGTTACATCGATTTCCTCCTGATGAATAAAGTTGTCTGGCGCACCTGTGTTATCGTCGAGTGTACGTAATCTAGCTAGACGCAAGTGATGGGAATATGAAGAAGTATATCTGAACTACAGCCATCTATTTCATCCAAATCTTTCTTTCATACTATTCGCCATTTCCCGTGTTAGCGAGGTAGCGTTAAGAACAGTGGACTGGGCCTTTGAGGGAATATCCTCATCTGACCCCCTTCTCTGTTCCTTCTTTGGGAAAAAAAAAAACAAATGGGGAAGATTTCCAGCCCCCCGCTCCCTTCCCTATTAGTCGCCTTCTACAACACGCACGGAATATGTGGGAAGTATTCTTCCTCCCCTATCCCCAGGGATAGGGGAGAAATCTATCCAAATCTATCATCCAAATCTATCCCCTTAAAATACTAGAAGTATGAAAAGATGAACATTGTTCTTTCCATAGCAAGTCCATTGCGTGCGAAAGACTCCTAAAATACCGCCACAAGATAACGATGGAGACAAGATGAAGAAAATCCTGGGAGCCTTGAAGAATGTGTGGAAGTCGAGAACATTATCTCGGAAAGCAAAAATGGGTATGTTTGAAGGAATAGTGGTTCCAACAATGTTGTATGGTTGCGAGGCGTGGGCTATGGATAGAGTTGTGCGCAGGAGGATGGATGTGCTGGAAATGAGATGTTTGAGGACAATGTGTGGTGTGAGGTGGTTTGATCGAGTCAGTAACGTAAGGGTAAGAGAGATGTGTGGAAATAAAAAGAGCGTGGTTGAGAGAGCAGAAGAGGGTGTTTTGAAATGGTTTGGGCACATGGAGAGAATGAGTGAGGAAAGATTGACCAAGAGGATATATGTGTCGGAGGTGGAGGGAACGAGAAGTGGGAGACCAAACTGGAGGTGGAAAGATGGAGTGAACAAGATTTTGTGTGATCGGGGCCTGAACATGCAGGAGGGTGAAAGGAGGGCAAGGAATAGAGTGAATTGGATCGATGTGGTATACCGGGGTTGACGTGCTGTCAGTGGATTGAATCAGGGTATGTGAAGCGTCTGGGGTAAACCATGGAAAGCTGTGTAGGTATGTATATTTGCGTGTGTGGACGTATGTATATACATATGTATGAGGGTGGGTTGGGCCATTTCTTTCGTCTGTTTCCTTGCACTACCTCGCAAACGCGGGAGACAGCGACAAAGCAAAAAAAAAAAAAAAAAAAATATATAAATGTATCGGCGATTCACCAAAAGAGATTCATCACTTATCTACACTGTTTCGTTATCTCAGTGTACAACTAACTCGAGAATAACTTCATTATATTCTTGAGGTTCTCACACACACGTTGACGTTAAGTGGGAGAGAGGCATCAGAGAGTAGAACACAGTCATCATTCCCTTTCGTCTTGCAGGCAGGTGGAAAAGACACAGAGTTTCTTGAACAGCGGAAGGTTCAGCGACTGAAACAGGACAGCTGCCGATTCCGGACGATGATGACTGAACAGGTGCGCGAGAGGTTGTTGACATTAGGTGGCCACGTGTGGGCCGACACTTATGACTTATAGCATGCAATAACTGATAATGTTTTTCATACGCTGACACAATGAGCGTTCATTTCCTTCAATATATATATGGATTTGTATGTAGCATTTATGGATCTGGAGAAGGCATATGATAGAGTTGATAGAGATGCTCTGTGGAAGGTATTAAGAATATATGGTGTGGGAGGCAAGCTGTTAGAAGCAGTGAAAAGTTTTTATCGAGGATGCAAGGCATGTGTACGTGTAGGAAGAGAGGAAAGTGATTGGTTCTCAGTGAATGTAGGTTTGCGGCAGGGGTGTGTGACGTCTCCATGGTTGTTTAATTTGTTTATGGATGGGGTTGTTAGGGAGGTAAATGCAAGAGTTTTGGAAAGAGGGGCAAGTATGAAGTCTGTTGTGGATGAGGGAGCTTGGGAAGTGAGTCAGTTGTTGTTCGCTGATGATACAGCGCTGGTGGCTGATTCATGTGAGAAACTGCAGAAGCTGGTGACTGAGTTTGGTAAAGTGTGTGAAAGAAGAAAGTTAAGAGTAAATGTGAATAAGAGCAAGGTTATTAGGTACAGTAGGGTTGAGGGTCAAGTCAATTGGGAGGTAAGTTTGAATGGAGAAAAACCGGAGGAAGTAAAGTGTTTTAGATATCTGGGAGTGGATCTGGCAGCGGATGGAACCATGGAAGCGGAAGTGATTCATAGGGTGGGGGAGGGGGCGAAAATCCTGGGAGCCTTGAAGAATGTGTGGAAGTCGAGAACATTATCTCGAAAAGCAAAAATGGGTATGTTTGAAGGAATAGTGGTTCCAACAATGTTGTATGGTTGCGAGGCGTGGGCTATGGATAGAGTTGTGCGCAGGAGGGTGGATGTGCTGGAAATGAGATGTTTGAGGACAATGTGTGGTGTGAGGTGGTTTGATCGAGTAAGTAATGTAAGGGTAAGATAGATGTGTGGAAATAAAAAGAGCGTGGTTGAGAGAGCAGAAGAGGGTGTTTTGAAATGGTTTGGGCACATGGAGAGAATGAGTGAGGAAAGATTGACCAAGAGAATATATGTGTCGGAGGTGGAGGGAACGAGGAGAAGTGGGAGACCAAATTGGAGGTGGAAAGATGGAGTGAAAAAGATTTTGTGTGATCGGGGCCTGAACATGCAGGAGGGTGAAAGGAGGGCAAGGAATAGAGTGAATTGGATCGATGTAGTATACCGGGGTTGACGTGCTGTCAGTGGATTGAATCAGGGCATGTGAAGCGTCTGGGGTAAACCATGGAAAGTTGTGTGGGGCCTGGATGTGGAAAGGGAGCTGTGGTTTCGGGCATTATTGCATGACAGCTAGAGACTGAATGTGAACGAATGGGGCCTTTGTTGTCTTTTCCTAGCGCTACCTCGCACACATGAGGGGGGAGGGGGATGGTATTCCATGTGTGGCGAGGTGGCGATGGGAATGAATAAAGGCAGACAGTGTGAATTGTGTGCATGGGTATATATGTATGTGTCTGTGTGTGTATATATATGTGTACATTGAGATGTATAGGTATGTATATTTGCGTGTGTGGACGTGTGTGTATATACATGTGTATGGGGGTGGGTTGGGCCATTTCTTTCGTCTGTTTCCTTGCGCTACCTCGCAAACGCGGGAGACAGCGACAAAGCAAAATAAACATAAATAAATAAATAAATAAATAAATAAATATACATATATATATATATATATATATATATATATATATATATATATATATATATATATATATGTATATATATATTCAGGCGTTTCTTTCAAAATCACATTCTTGAGCCTGACGTGACACACCTATGAGTCTAAACGCTATCATGAACGAGACGAAACAGAGTTTATACGACCTGACACTCTTCGTGTGTGTCATCCGTGGGATATCCCCGATGGTTTGCGTGGGAGTGTGGAGGTAAACTGAAGACTTAGAAATCACTGAAATTGGGATACACTACGGGGATAGTTTGGGGAAAGAGGGTCGTCTAATCTTCAGATATCATGCTGGCCACCTCTGAACCATCGTTCTGTCCACCCACACCATCCCCATCCTCATACAAACCACTTACAGCATCATCACCAAACCTTCGTAGTCATTCTAGCCTCTTGGATAATCCCTCTGTCCACTCACAATCGTTCGAACCATTTGCAACTTTCATCTCAACTATCCCTCACTCTTGTTTGACATGTATCCTGGGTATTTACCACCAGGATTCTAACTCTACAAGTCATCATTCTGATCGCCCACTGTCATCCGAGTCACTTTCAGCAACATTATAGCAACCCTAACCAGTATCATATGTAGCAGTGGTTCATCAGTCTTTCCCAGCCCAGCGCCCCCTTTTCAAGAAACAACGATGCATGATCCCTTCCCAACTCCACCACCCTCCCCTCTCCCTTCCCCATAGAAAGTCGAATTAGATTCGACATCAGGAACGCCTTCCGTCGAAAACCCTTGTATGATTCCCTTAAGAAATGAGCTTTCTACTCTGATCATTGACAGTGAATTGTCACGCAAGTACACTCTAACACTCTTACATGGACACTTCACAGATACATGTCACTCGTACTGCATCCTATTTCGAAATTTGTCTACGTAGCGACAGAGGGTCTCACTTGATTACTCAAATTAGAATCAATTATTTCATTACAAAGCTGGACTGTCTGCTGCTGAATTTGGTCTTTCCACAAAATAACTGACAACCCTAAATCCTTTCCATTTCTCCAAGGTGATAATCTCCGTGCGGTCCAACGTATTAAACAAACTGAAGAATTTCAGTATTTCTCTAAAACATTCGAACACTTTTTATAATCACCGGGTAATTCTTTAGGAAACGAACATTTCGGCATTGAGAAACAGAAGGAAACTAACAATGCCTACCGAGGTCTAGTGAGGCACTAATGTTAATGCAGATATACGTATAAGGTGTTCTGGAAACAATCACTGCGCTTCCGTATTTTTGCATTCATGTGCGATGAAATCTTCTGATCTCTCCTCCCTCCCTCCCTCCCCCTCATCGGCGCCTCCCCTCCCTTCTCCTACTCTTTCTAAACCAGGCATTCCCAATCACTAGTCTTTTTCAGCACACAACTCCACGAGCTCTTCAACCATTTCCATTCATAACACTGAATACCCCATGCGCACTAATTCTACCCTCAACTTTCACATTTACTTACCTATGCATTCAAACTCCCCTTCACCAATACCCTGTCTTGTGCATCAAAACTGCTGACACACTCACTCAGCTGCTCCCAAAACAGTTGTCTCCTCTGATCTTTCTTCTCCATGGCCAGGTGCATAAGCACCAATAATCACCCATCTCTCGCAATCCACTTTCAGTTTTACCCACATCAATCTAGAATTTACTTCCTTACACTCTAGCACACACTCCCACAATTCATGCTTCAGGAGAAGTGCTACTCCTTCCTTAGCGCTTGTCCTCTCACCAACCCCTGACTTTACTGATGAGACGTTTCCAAACCCTTTAACCCTTGAGCTTCTTTCACTTAGACCTAAAACATCCAGGTTTCTTTCCTCAAACATACTACCTATCTCTCCTTTCTTCTCATCTTGGTTACATCAACACACATTCAGACACCCCCAATCTGAACCTTCGAGGATGATGGCCACTTCCAACATATTTTGCTTAGTATGATATCAATAGTCCTGGAACGTTAGGAAGCACCGAGCATAATGCTACACAGAGGCATCATCAGGAATCTACAAAAGAGAAAACCCGCGCCACAAAACTACAAAATGATATGGAAAATGCAAACAAAATCTAAAAACACTCGGAAAAATACAGCACAAAACACATAAAAGTAAGGAAAACACTAATTATTTGTTTCGTTTTGATATGCCCGCCAGAGTTTATTGTTTACCAAATGGCGTCCTAGCTACGTCTTTTCGTTGTATATCAACTGACTGTTATATTTCTCTCGTGTGTCTCCTCTGCTGATGTGATTATTACACGAAAGTGCACTTGGAAACCTATAGTTTCATTTCCCTGTACATAGAAAGGAATATATATATATATATACATACATATATATATATATATATATATATATATATATATATATATATATATATATATATATATATATATGATTCAATTTCATGACAGTTTAGTTCAATAACCACTCAACCGACACTTCCTCATAAAGGTGCATTAGACTTCTAACGGAAGCAAATGATTCTAGTGCGTACTGTGTCGACAGATGTTCCGAAGTTCAGCTAACTGCTGTACTGTCTATCAACTACCTGTCAGGTATTTTACTCGTAATACCACCGATAAACGATGGGTAATGGATGATGGCATGTCTGTTACACCTACGTATTCAGAGGACTGTATCTATTTGATATTCACATCTTTTTTCTTCTATTCATGTCAGCTGAGACGGCATGGGCAACTGAATGCCCTCATCCGGGCCATCTCAATTACGTATGACGTATTCTAGCGTAAGCCACCTACCAAAGTTCTCGACCAACCTGATCGTGTAGACTAACTGCCGCAAACTAGAATTCGAACCCATATGCCTGATGACCCTAGGCTGGTACATGAAATGCGTCATGTCAACAACACTAACCAATATACACCAAGGAGGCCGTATGCTACACGGATAACATGGTAAATAAGGAATAGAAAACAGTCTCCAATAATTCGTTTATTTCACTTAGTATTGACAGATACGTGCTGGAGTGATGTGTTCTAATGACAGAAGACGATGTTTTTGGCTTACAAATGACTCTACCTCATTGGGTGAATGCACTGTAGCTATCATGATATGCAAAGACTACAGGTGTGGTAGATTACCTGCGTCCATAATTATCAGGATCCCAGACAAGTACATTCCCGGAAATTCATAACTGAAACTAGAAAAGCTGGGGTCTGCAGAGTCGAATGGAGGTCACTGTTTTTGGTTAATTCACATTTTCTTGACCAAGGAGAGTCAGTTTTCTGGTGTGTACTTATTAGCGTGAGAAAGGGGCAAGGGTTGGGACTAAAGCTGGTTGCTGGGGCTGATACTGGGAGGCCTGGGATGAGGCTCGGGCTGGAGTTAGGAGTTGGGGCTGCGACAATGGCCGGGGCTGGTTTTGGATCTGAGGCTGAGTTTGGGGCTGAGATTGAAGCTGGGGGAGGGATAGGTAGGGTTTTGGGCTGGGGATGGGACTAGGGCTGGAGCTGAGGTTATGGCTGGGGTAGCGGCTGAAGCTGGGACTGTGAAAGGAGTCGAAAATGGGGCTTGCGCTGGGAATGGGCCTCGGTCTGTTGTAGGATATAACTAGAACTAGGGGTCTGGCCGGAGCTGGGAGTTAAGACTGTAGTCAGAACTTGGGCTGGGGGTTATGCCTAGGGCTGGGGTTAATGCTAGTAGTAGGTCATGAATCAAGGAAACATGCATCACTTGTTTACCAAACACCAGCACAGGCAGGGGTGTAGCCATCATGGGTGGATCCAAAACAGGACGCTGTTGGAAAAAGATAAATTCTGTTATTATGAAACGCACTCTTATGACCCCATAATTACAGTACTTCAGGTTAAATATGCATAAGTTGTTTTTCTAGTTCTCTTATATTTGCATTAAGCATAGTTACCAAACCCCTTGCCCAGGTCATGAACTTTGATAATAATGAAAGTGGACGGGGTTTAGGGGTAGCTGTTTTGCGTATTACGTTGACAGTATATCATTACTGTATATATTACACGGGATTTTTCGCCCCAATAACTCTTGACTCCGTCGAAGCAATCTTCATCCTCTCCTGGTCTTACCTAACACCGTTTCCTACGATATTCTTTGTCTTCCTTCCTTTAGGCTAATTCTGATTTCCGTGAGTAAGTTGACTCACCAACATTCGTCCGGGCACCATGATACACTTCAGACACTGTAATGAAGAGTACCACATTGAAGACAGAGGTCCCGTGTGCAGATACGTTTCGCGGAAAGAAATGAAGTGCGAAGGCGGGGGGAACGCTGTGTCCACCGCACAGCTCACCACTTCGAGTGCTCCCGCGTCGGATGGCCCATCAAGAACGGATCGAGTCTGTCACGGTCGTAGCGCAGAGGAGGAACTGGTGATCAACTGCATCATAGTCTTAGGAGGGCTGCCGAGGCCTGTATCGTCCCAGAGGGTGTTTTAGGCAGATTCCACCGTCGGCTGCGCCTTGAAGGACAATCCTGTCGCCTTCGAACTCACACTACGATTTAGTATCAGTAATTAGGCCGAGTTGCCGCTGCTTTCCATACATTTTGACTTAATATATTTCACCTTCGATCTTATTCCTAAATCTGACAGCCCGTATACGTAGTAATTGGTAAAACAGTTATTATAAATTCCAGGGTCCTGTCACGCCTTTGAGCATCTCTGAAAGATTCATATTCAGCGGCTCCTACTTAAGCCACAGTAATAACTAATATCTTGATCATTATTAATATATTTCTCATCACTGTATCATAAGGTTGGCCCGAGCAACCATCAGACAGATAATGTACCAATCATACACATCCCTGACCATGTCGCCAGCAGGACACTTGTTCTCTATAAAGCCATTAAGACTGATATCCAGTCATTCGCTAAGGAGAGAGAGAGAGAGAGAGAGAGAGAGAGAGAGAGAGAGAGAGAGAGAGAGAGAGAGAGAGGAGTCTCCTGTTACCTCTCGTGCGTTTCACAACAACAAGACGTCAGTGATATAAGCAGGTCTGTGCACTTTACTATAGTTGTGAGAGTGACTCTCTCTCTCTCTCTCTCTCTCTCTCTCTCTCTCTCTCTCTCTCTCTCTCTCTCTCCCAGAACTAGAAACCATCCCTTCTAGTTCACACACATAGAATTCTTTTAGGATTTGTCCATTTACGTTCATACGGGTCCTGATGACGTTATGTATTGCCCATCGTCGCCAAGGACGTTAGACGAACCCTTCACCTGGCATCATCTCAGATCATACAAGGTTACTGATTCATCAGTATCACCTTGAGGGTTACTTGCATCCTCCACCATATCACTTCCCTCATTGATGATCATATCTTACCTGACTCCAGCTAGTGGGCAAGGACTCCCCGTAAGGAAACTCTCCTGCCACCCAAGATTTGTTTTCCATCTCTAATCCTTCGGGCTGTAGCTACACAATCTCGTCCCCAGTTCGTCCATCTGATCACACTCTCGTATCTGCATCTATTTCAACGGCACCTTCCCCCCTCCTGCAGCCCATTCTAAACCTGAATATTGGCACGTCAACAAAACAGATTGGAATACATTACGACAATTCCTCTCTGACTTTCCTGAGGTAAATTACTCTCTCATGTCGTGATGCATCTGTCTCCACCAAACGTATGTATTCAGAGGTCATTGTTTCGGGAATGGAAGCATTTATCTCCTCTTCCTCCAAGGTGACCACTTCATTCAATCAATCGTTCAATCATCCCTGTTCTAAGGCTATTCAGTCGAGGGATCAGGCATATCGGGCTTGGAAAAGTTCTCCTTCCTCTTGACTCCCATTCAGCAAGCACGTTATCCGTGAGGCAAAGCGTTCCTTTCTTCAGAGGAAGTGCGGTAACATCTTCTCTTCACCCACAGACAGGTCTTCCTGGTCTTTATCTATGGGTTATCGCTGACAACTTAGGTCACTCTGCCTTTCCTTCATTTTTTTCCATTCTGACTGGACTATAGCTGTCTCTCTTTGGTTCTTGTTTCTCCTCTAGGTCTAATTCACTGACTGTGTCATTCCTACACCACCTGATGTTCCTTTTGATAATCTTATGCCCCCCCACCCCCTTCCCCGTTATCTCTTTACGGGCAGTCCAATAAAAGCTTCTCTACCTGGACATAAGCAATGTTTATATGATCACGATGGCATCCATGTCCGTGTACTTAAATAATGTGCACCTGTGCTTGCTCGTCTGTTCCATTTCTGTTTAAAAACCAGATATTTTTTTCTTGGAAACATGCATTGGCACATTCCATCCCTAAGAGGGGTGACCGTTCGTATCCCTGTAAATAACGTCCTGTTGCAATGACATCTGCCATCTCTAGAGCCTTTGAATCGTACCTTAACAAACCATATCCTAAGACATCTTGAATTTCACAGTCTTTTCTATGATCACCATTATGGTATATCCAAAGCTTTTGACAGGGTGTGCCATCGGGGTCTCATGTCTAAGCCCCTTCTTTTGGCTTCCCTCCCTCACTTTGCTCCTTCACATGTAGCTTCCTCTTTGACCCATCATCTCAGTGGTAGTTGATAGATCAGCCTCCATCAACAGCGGTGTCCCTCAAGGTTCTGTCCTGTCTCCTACACTTTTTTTTTCTTTTTTATCAACGATTTCGTTTCTTCTACAAATAACCAAATACTCTCATACCCTGACAATCCAACACTGCATTCCTCTACATCCTTCAATGCTTCTCCTCTCACTCGATCTGCATCTCGTCTCGACACAAATTCCTCAACAGAATCAGATTTGAACGGGATATTTCTTCAGGGTAAACGAAATCTGTTTAAGTTTAATAACTTCAAGACCCAGTTTCTGCTAAGTTTTCTACCGAAAATTCCTTAAAACTTTCCTCTATTTTCAACCGTTCTGTACTTCTGTCTCTTACCCCAATGAGCATACTTAGTATCACTGTAACATTGAGACCCTACATCACGGAAATAGCTAAGTCTGCCTCAAAGAAACTGGAAGTTCTGTTTAGATGTCGAGATTTCTTTTCTTCTGAGCAGTTGCTCCGTTTATACAAAGGATTGATCGGTCCTTGTATGGAGTATTGCTCTAAAATTTGGGGCGGTTCTAACTCTGTATCCTTACTTGACGGAGTCGAGTTGAAAACGAACCGAGTAATCAACTCTCCTCGACAAACATCAAAACTTGACCCCGCTCCCCCAACGCCGCATTGTTGGTTCGCTTTCCCTCTTCTATAGGTATTACTCGGATTTTGCTCCCGCGAACTGGCTGCTTGTGTGTCCCCACCATTAACTAGACCAAGCAATTCTAGGAAAGCTGCTGCATCACAAGATTGCTGTGTGGACGTTGGCAAATTAAGGGTGGGCCGTTTTGATAACTGTTTTCTTCCCTACACTTCAAAGCTTTGGAATTCGCTACTCTTCCATGACTTTCCCAGTGGCTATGACCTGGCACATTTAAAAGACAGGTTTTTCACTTCCTCCAAAATTCAGTAATACTTTAACTTGTCTCTTCTTTTTTTCTTGAACCTCTCTATCTTTCAATTAAGGACCGGCTATGCTATGGGCTTTTGTCAGTAACCGGAGCGGTTCTAAAGGACCGACCTTAAAGGCAGTTGACAGAAAACGGGATAGACAATAACGTCACCAAGCGTAAATCCGCTGACTGAAACAGCAATGTGCCATTTGTTTACAAGCAAGTGTAGTTTTGCAAGTCACGAATACAAGTGCGAACTTTTTTTTTGTCTCTTTCTCTCTCAAAACATCCATCTAGTTATCTAGATTCGCCTCAACTCTACTCGTAAAGTCGCAGAGCAAAATTCCCCAGGTAGTGAGGGGGCTGTTTATGTGCATCCGCGGCACAACACAGCTGCTGTGGATCACGCGACTGTTTCGGGTGCATTCACCCCAGGGAGAGGCTGAAAAGTTTGCCCGGAGATGAGGATGGTAAGAGTAGCATTTGTTTTCAGGTTCATGGATCCTGTAGAAAATGTACATGCCTAGAAAAAATATAAAATGTAGAAAATGGTAATTGTATGATCATGCAATTCCAAGAACATGACACTTTTTTCCATCATACTAACATACAGTATCACATATTTTCACGAAGAATACGTAACAATAGAGATGATAATAATAATAATAATAATAATAATAATAATAATAATAATAATAATAATAATAACAAGACTAATAATAATAATAAGTAATGCTATTACGTTTACCATTATTGGACAAGTGAGTTGGGGTGTTCGTTGATATGGAGAGACCATGAAGTGCGATGTTTTAAATACCTGGAGGTGAACATGGCAGCGAATGGAACCATGGAAGATGAAGTGAGCCATAAGGTGGGTGAGCGAGGGTGAGGTCTTTGGAGCACTTAGGAGTGTGTGGAAGTTGTCTTCAATACATACGACGACAGAGATGGGCATGTTTGATGATGCAGTACTCTTCTCGGTGTTCTACGTATACAAGACGTTGTCTGTAGATGAGAATGTGCGGAAGAGGGTGGGATGTGTTGGAAATATAATGTTTGAGGACGAATGTAGTGATGGGTGGCACTATCATCCTGACTTAAATGCTTTCAAGCGGTGCCCGGAACCATCTTACACCCTCCATGATCAGAGTGCTGGGCACCAAACACCTTTTTAAATCTCACTTACTTTCACCCCACACGTTCTCTTGCCTTCATCTCCTGGCAACACAATTATGTTGAAATGTAGTAACAGTAATAGAGTTCAACAATGCTATGACCTCTAATCCCCGGCTTCGAGGGATGGTAAGAATCTCAAAGAGTTCCCAACCCGGCTCTACTGCCAATGAAAGAGGAGCCCAGATAGTATAGTAGTACCGGTCCCTCCCACGACCTTTTCCACTCTGAGAGACCCGACTCTTTTTCTCTTCACTAGACTAACATTCGAGGTCTTTCTAGCCACCTCTCTTCTGCTGAACGCCATATGTTTAGTACCTCTCCTATTACCTGACATTTCTACGAGACCTAATTTACTAATGATACTGTCACTAGGCCATATCTCATATCCAACCATAATCTCCACTCGAGATCCCGGTTTAAAGGTGGTGTCTGTGCTCACTCCAACATTAACTCACTTGTTGCACACCTCGAGGGCCTTAAAGTCCCTAAACTTTGGTGTTGTCTAGCTGATGGAGGGTAAGAGAAAGGATTGGTAACTAAAAGAGCATGATTAACAAGTGACCTGAAGATGGTGTACTGAAATGATTTGGACATGTGGAGAGTATGAGTGAGGAGAGGTTGGTAAAGAGTGTATATGTATTAGAAGAGGAGGGGTCAAGGACAAGGGGGAAATCGAACCTGGAGGTGTAAGGATGTATTGAAAAAGGTTTTGAATACTAGGGGCACGAACATGCTGGATAGTGTAAGACGTGCACGGGACAGAGTGAATTGAGACGACGTGCTATCATATAGACTGAATCATGGCATAGAAAGCGGTCAGGGGGAACCACGGACAAGGCTGTGGGGCCTGGTCGTAGATCGGGATCTATGATGCCACTACATCACGCATGGCATCTTAATAGTAGATGTGAACGAATGAGGCCACTCCTTCTGTTCCTGGCGCCACCTTGCTGACGCATATGACGCCGAAGTTAACACCATCGATAAGGATCAAGTCAAGCCGATTACAACGTACGCGGCCGATGTGGAAGCTTGGATAGGTTCAGCACAGGCCGTGTGCCGCTCAGTCACTGGTAGTGTGTCGAGGTGCGTGGACGGGGAACCATCCTGACTACCTGGCACAACTCTCAAAGACAAATTTCATGGCCGAGTGAGGACCCCAGGCTAAAAGGTGAGTACTGAAACGGTCCTTAACGGTATCAAATACCGATCAAATGGTCCTTAACGGTATCAAACACTACATAAATAACACTATTTCTATCTTTTTTTTTCACGTACACAAACTCAGACTACAGAATAAAGGTGTCGAAGCGAGGTAGATGCGAGTAGCTCAGAGATGCGAGAGTTGCTGAAACTGTTCATATATATATATATATATATATATATATATATATATATATATATATATAGCCAGCAGGAGTGCATAAACCACTCAGGACGCTAGCACCTCAACACTGTGGTCTGGATCGCTTATCATTAACCTAAAGGATGATACAGTGACGCTGAAGACAACTGTACCGCATGCAAATATTCACGAATTTCTAAACTGATGTTGTAAATAGTGTAAGTTGTGAGTTGGTGAAGTAACAGTCCTGCCAAACGTAAAAAAATATTCTCGAAAGTATAACAAAAATCGATTTTTTTCCCACCTGGCTTTACCTCAACTCTTTTTATATCGCCTCTACATTCTTTATCAGCTTCGTTCATTTTTCCACTTCTCATTTTATGTCATCTCTTCTCTTATCTGGTCTCATCCCACATTCTCCACCTCACACCTCATTCATCTCATTCATTCTGGACTCATTTGACTTATATTTGTCGCCCTCTGTGTTTCCCAGCAAGACACTCCATATCTCCCCTCATCTCCCCCTCACACTTCCTACACCTCACCTATTCTCAAGTGTGTCACCTTACCTCTACCTTCACCATCGAGGCATCCATTTAACTTCAGTGTACGGGGTGGGAAATTGCCTTCGGCTTTCCACATCGTCCCAACCGTTCGTGCACAAACATGATGAACAAAACTAAACAAAGACAAAAAGATACACATTGCAGCACTTGTGTGCGTCAGTCAGGGAACGTTCGTTGATCTCTCCCTCGTACAGTTCATCATTATCCATCGCGTCACACCAGAGCATCAGAAAAACATTTGTTGAAGCTGTACATAGACATTACTATCACTGAAGAATATATATATATATATATATATATATATATATATATATATATATATATATATATATATATATATATATATATATACTGACTTACATTTCTCTCTTGTGTCTCTCCTGATGATGTGATTATTACGCGAAAGTGCACTTGGGAACTTATGTTTCATTTTCCCAGTGGACTCATAGGAATATATATATATATGAAATGCCATTTCATGTGTGGCGGCGAAAATGGATGAAGGTATGAATATGCACGTGTGCATATATGTATATGTCTGTGTATGTATATGTAAGTATACGTTGAAATGTATAGGTATGTGTATGTGCGTGTGTGGACGTGTATGTATATACAGGTGCATGTGGGTGGGTTGGGCCATTCTTTCGTCTATTTCCTTGCGCTACCTCGCTAACGCGGGAGACAGCGACAACGTATGATAAAAAAAAATATATATCCACATTGCATTTCGTATTTCATTTTCACCCTTATGTCATTTGTTTCCGTCATTTGTTGAAACAAAGCTCCAACTACCCCACCCACTTAGGCTGTCCGGACAGTCGTTTACAGTCGGTAAATGCCGGCCGAATTAGGGTGGCGAGAGGCGCTTTCTTTGACCGGCAGTTGGTGGTAACCTGACCGTCACTTGTAATCTATAGATTAACTCTTTAACTAGAACTCCCCATGGTGTCTGACCTTCAATATATATGGGGCGTTCGGCCGGCCGGCCAACTTCGGCATACAAGACGCAGGCAGAACAACACGAGAGATCTCGTGTATGTGTGCATGCATGCATGCATCTCTCTCTCTCTCCACGCCTCTGAAACGACTTCTCAAGGAGACAGTAATCGATTACCCTTAATCTGCATTCTTGACTCAGGGATACAGATGTATTCTCATCCTAGTTGGTACACGATACACCTCAGAAAGAGAGAAAAGAAATATGGCGAGATTCATCAAAACAGCAAAAAAAAAATGTAACTTTCAAAGTAAATTGAATCTCACCCTACCCTTTTTTTTTGGGGGGGGAGACGAACATAACAGAGGCACCTAACTGAAAATCATACCCGGGGAAAAAAATGGCAGGACTAAGTCATTCTCTCTTGTATTCGTTACCTTTCGACGTGAGTAACCAACCAACCATCTTGCGACGCGAGTAACCAACCAACCATCTTGCGACGTGAGTAACCAACCAACCATCTTGCGACGTGAGTAACCAGCCAACCATCATGTGACGTGAGTAACCAGCCAACCATCTTGCGATGCGAGTAACCAACCAACCATCTTGCGACGTGAGTAACCAACCAACCATCATGTGACGTGAGTAACCAACCAACCATCATGCGACGTGAGTAACCAGCCAACCATCATGTGACGTGAGTAACCAACCAACCATCATGTGACGTGAGTAACCAGCCAACCATCTTGCGATGCGAGTAACCAACCAACCATCTTGCGACGTGAGTAACCAACCAACCATCATGCGACGTGAGTAACCAACCAACCATCATGCGACGTGAGTAACCAGCCAACCATCATGTGACGTGAGTAACCAACCAACCATCATGCGACGTGAGTAACCAGCCAACCATCATGTGACGTGAGTAACCAACCAACCATCATGTGACGTGAGTAACCAGCCAACCATCTTGCGATGCGAGTAACCAACCAACCATCTTGCGACGTGAGTAACCAACCAACCATCATGCGACGTGAGTAACCAACCAACCATCTTGCGACGTGAGTAACCAACCAACCATCATGTGACGTGAGTAACCAGCCAACCATCTTGCGACGTGAGTAACCAACCAACCATTTTGCGACGTGAGTAACCAGCCAACCATCATGTGACGTGAGTAACCAACCAACCATCTTGCGATGCGAGTAACCAACCAACCATCTTGCGACGTGAGTAACCAACCAACCATCTTGCGACGTGAGTAACCAGCCAACCATCATGTGACGTGAGTAACCAGCCAACCATCTTGCGACGTGAGTAACCAACCAACCATCTTGCGACGTGAGTAACCAGCCAACCATCATGTGACGTGAGTAACCAACCAACCATCATGTGACGTGAGTAACCAACCAACCATTTTGCGACGTGAGTAACCAGCCAACCATCATGTGACGTGAGTAACCAACCAACTATCTTGCGACGTGAGTAACTAACCAACCATCATGCGACGTGAATAACTAACCAACCATCATGCGACGTGAGTAACCAACCAACCATCTTGCGACGTGAGTAACTAACCAACCATCTTGCGACGTGAATAACTAACCAACCATCATGCGACGTGAGTAACCAACCAACCATCATGCGACGTGAGTAACCAACCAACCATCATGCGACGTGAGTAACCAACCATCTTGCGTATACGAGTGACCCCCAAGGACGTTCTACACTGTGAGGGGATGTGCCACGAGCCACACCGCGTCCTGTGTTATTACCTCCTTTCTTACTCGCATCCCCACGCAATCACAACCTAGACAACAGAACTCCCTTGGCTTACATCACAATACACAACTCTCTAAACTTATCTCTGTAAACAGGATGATCTACCCATCTAGATACTGCATAACAGCTGCATCACAGGTGGTGTGTGTGTGTGTGTGTGTGTGTGTGTGTGTGTGTGTGTGTGTGTGTGTGTGTGTGTGTGTGTGTGTGTGTAAAGTGTCCTTAAAACCCGCCTTCATGCTCTGGTTTCGACCTTTCGTAGCTCGGCTGCGACTTCTAAGTATTGCTGACGGAGGGCAAGACTTTACTACGACTGACGGTGATTGAAAGGAGAGGATTCATACTTGTTGTGATTCCCTTCCAGGACTCGCAGCGAAGGGGATATACCACCACCAACCAACCAACCAACCAACCAACCAACAGCTCTACCGCCGCCTCTCAAGATGAAGGGGACGAACGTGTTACTCCTCGCCTTCGCCTTCTGCACCTGTCGTGCCGATACTGAGGTACGTGTCGCATCCCACCCTTGGTGGAGAGGACAGGACAAAACTATAGGGAACAAACCTTGTACTTGGAGGAGATGGTGGTGACCAGAGACTATGAACACACCAGACTCTCTAAAAGGCCTCAAGTGCGTTAGGTAGTGCTCTTTATATCTAGGATGATAGATAGTGTTATTAATGGCTACGTTGGCAATAAAAAAAGAATAATTTGGTGTAGGAAATACAGATGAAAAAGAAAATATTTGAGCCTTCAGTAAGAAAGAAATGAAAGAAAACGGGATGTAGATGACAGTAATAAACATAAGAATACGTCATAATACAGAGTTCTGGTCCTTGATATGCTACATCCCGCGAGAGTAAAAAAAAAAAAAAAAAGAACCAAGAGATGCCAGGAGACAACATCTGATAAACAAAAGCATAATCTGAGCAGACGAAAAGTAATCATACTGTCTCATAATATCTGTAAGCTGTCATTGCGGCATAAACATTCCAGCTTAACATGAATATTGCCTAACACCGTGTTTGACCAGCGGCGTCACAGGTCACCCCCCGGTACGTAATTATACGAAGAATAGTCCTTAGCTAGCGGCCAGAATAGTCTTTTGCTGACATGATTTTGTGACTTGTACTTCCTCGAGTTTTACGTCAATGTTGTCTCACATACAAGTGCAAAAAACATTAACAAAAAAAAACGATAAACATATACAAACGTGCGTTGTCTATTCTTTAAAGTGCTATTAGGTTAAACAAACGACTTATGAAGTAGATTCAAGCATGCGCTGAAGTATTTGCTTCAGTATTCAATATAATATTACAGAAACCCCTACCACTGCGTCAGCAAGCTCAGATAACCATCAAGTAGGTAAAATGGCCACAGAATTGTTTGAGGAACACATCTCCAAACTGAGACAATTCATTCACTTGGCCCACTGGCTGAATCTCTAAATAATCTTCGATATAACCTTCAAGAAGCGTAGTCACAAGCCATATTTTCTACGTCAAAAAGAAAAAAAAACTTGTGTCCAGTTATAGGAAAACAATAATTCTTGGTGTTGTGCATACTTTACAGAGTTTACACCCACGACCTTGTAAGGGAATATATATTAGGTGACACAAGTATACACTCACACAGTCACAAAAGCCGAGTTAAAATGGATAACTTCGTGATTCGATGATAACAAAAGATGACTGTTATGACTGTATGACTACCTCTAATTACTAGTAACATCCTTGTCACGCAGGTATGTCACTATGCCCTAAGAAGCTGCAGCGCATAATGCTCGAATGACATGGGCCTACGAAAAGATTTACCTGAAACTATAAATATCCCATGCGTATTACGCCATGTCGAGAGCGTAATCAAAGAAATAGAAATAATAACAATGACACTCATTTCTTCGGTGTTTTTTCGCATCCACTAAACATAACGCAGTCTGTATTAGTGGAGGGGAAAAGTGGCCAACAAAGAATTTGAAAAAATCGTTCATCAATTGTAACGTTACAAAACGTCATGCAGGAGTAAACATTGCATTGTCTTCGCCTTCCCGAGAACCTCAAGTGACTGACGCCCACTCTTCTTCAGAGAATGGAGGCTACAGTGTACGGCATCAGGTGCGGTGCAGCTGAGGGACTCTGCCTGGTGCAGGAGGACGAGTGCAACACGATGCGACTCATTGGCGACGATGACTGCCCCAGCAATACCTTCTGCTGCCAGGGTGAGATCGGTATAACAACAGTTGCAGAATGGAAGAAATATATGCTAACACACACACACACACATACACATACACACACACACACACACACACACACACACACACACACTTCTATACATGCGAAAGATTTGATGAGGTTGAGGCAATGGTTTTTGCTCGCTAAACTTCCTTCCTGCCTCGAAGCTCTTCTGCTTCCCTCTTAAAGTCCTCCAGTTGCATTGTTGATGGACCGACGCCTCCCCCTCACACTACCAGCAGTGGCGTTCCCTCAAGATTCTCTGTTACATCACCTCTCCATTTTCTTTCTTCCTCAAATGACGTTTGCCTGCAAAACACTTTGCATACTTTCAGTTCACCTTCTCGTCTCCTCCTCACTCTTATGCTCGTTCTTTCTCTCTCTGACAATGGACATATCCACACCTTTAATTCGAACACCGCAGAACGGGAAGCAAACACATAGTTATATTAAAAAATGATACCCAAACTCAATTTCAACCTGGCTGAATCTCATTTGTTTCCTACCTTTCAGTTTCAGGACACCGTACGTCGGCCCTGCAATGATATAAACATGATAGGCACAATCATATCCGCTTGTCAAAAGCTTGGGGTGTTGTACGGGACTTGCATCTTTTTTTTATGCCATCATTCGCCCCAGTAACCAGTTCTGCTCACGTATCTGAATTGGTTCTTCTCCTGTCCTGGCAAGCCAGAATGGAATCAAAACCCTTCCACCTTATCATTTCTTCTATCATTTCTCTTCAACCATCTCCTTCCATTCCCCTCAACGAAGATGCTTCGCTCTCTCTATTCCACAGTTATTACTTCGGCCACTACTCTCATAACTATATAATGAGGACCTGCGGGTGGGTACGTGTCTGGCTGCTGTTTCCCACAGTTTCTCTTCTGAGATCAGCCACTGGAGGATTAACCGTTGTGGATACTCCTAATCTCCTCGTACAAGTGAACCCGTGAGATTTTCTTACCTAAATTTTCATTCCCTCTTTCTGCAACCTCATCTCTAAAAACTGTACACAAACACATCAGGAGCTTATGTATAATTCTATCTGCATATTTTTGTGTCTTCCTCGTTACCTCTGATCTTACCCTTTATCCAAGATGGCCATGAGGAGGGGCATGCTTTCGCCCTTGCAAAGTCGGCCAATATGATCACCGTAATTTCTAAATAGCTTTCTCATGTCTCAGCCGAAAGTCCGCCGACCGAGAGCAACAGGACTGACAAAATGTGGCCAGGCACAACAGGACAGCAGCCGTCAGTCGTTGTACCCGAGATGGAAGATTCAGATGCAAACACCAGTCAGGAGGGAGAAGAAGAGGCGGATCTAAGAAAAGAGAACATGGACAGGAATGACACGCTTCAAATTTTCCCCGAGGAGCTGACTTCAGATGAAGTGATCACCGATTACGACATCCTGGAATTAGCCGAGAGAGGAAGAGGTAGAAAATGTCAGTTACCCCTTTTCGTCACTCCTGTACTATCTGTAGGCTTTAACTTCCTTGCTGAGCATACCTTGTCGATCAACAACCCTATTCATTTAAGACTTTAGATCTTCCATACAGCAGTGTCCTGATGAAGTTCTGATAGTATTTTCAACCAGTCATACATCCGATACAGTTCTTAAAATATCTTGGCAAAGGCTACGATCAAGAGTACGCTAAACTTTTATCAATACACGATCATTTGCTTAAGACGAAAACGCAAAGTTATATGTAAGGAAATCTGTGGTTTAATGTTTCATTATTAAGACTCACGATGCTTCATAAATGATAGTCTCTATCTTTCAGTATTAAGTATCCTGACGTTCCTGCTGTAAGCAACGAAAAGTTTCCGTAATGAAGCATTTAATGTGTCAATGAAAAGGTTCATAGCATTTAGTGATCATTTTCTTCTACCAGCAAAGAGGGTTTTAATGTTTCGCATTATCTCATAAAAATCCAGTAAAATACGGCTGTTCAAGTTTGATAATAAGGCTCTGATGTTTACGTCATGAGACTTTCCAAACAGTCCAGTAAATGGTCAATCAACACTCAACCTCGATCCTGGAAGGGATGCATTACAGCAGAAAAAACATAAACTCTACAACATTTTTCCCTGTAGACCAACGCATGTGAAAAAGCATTGTAAAAAAAAAAAAAAAACAATCAGAATCCCTTATAAGTCTTAGGTACAAATCCCCCTTTCCTCTCTCCACTAAGTTTACATCACGGTCTTAAATGCAGTTATATGTCATTCAGTCAACCTTAAGAATGACGATGAGGCTGAGGACACATACACACACATTATTGGCAGCCTTCTCTTAGCATACACCATCGCCTTTCCTGCATACAGTCTTGAACTGTAACTAACATGTCTTGCTTCGCCAGTGTGCAGATCGAGAGCCAAATGTCCGAGGTTCTCTGGAGTGTGCAAGAAGTCCTGTGAAATCTGGGAGACCGTGATTCCACGAGGGTGTAGAGGCAACTCCTGCAGTTGCTGTTTGGCAGGTAAGATTGTCAGCGGCTGCTGATCAAGTGATTAAAGCCTTCGTGATTTATCACATCTCAGTAATGAACATTATGGGAAAGGAACCCAGAATGAAAGAACAGAATATGTATATATATATCGGAAAGAATCACCATTGAGCGCGTGATCAAGTATATTCCTATGAGTCCACGGGGAAATGAAACACAATAAGTTCCTAAGTGCACTTTCATGTAATAATCACATCGTTATATATCAACTGACTATTATATTTCTTTCTTGGATCTCCCTTGATGGTGTGATTATCACACGAAAGTGCACTTGGGAACTGTGTTTCATTTCCTCGTGGACTCATAGGAATATATATATATATATATATATATATATATATATATATATATATATATATATATATATATATATATCCCTGAGAAAAGGAGAGAAAATTCTTCCTCCATATTCCATGCATGTCTTGGAAAACGACAAAAGAGGGCGGGAGCAAGAGGCTGGACCTTAATGCCTCCATTCTCTCTTTGACTTGCAGCTTTGTATATATTTGTCTGTGTGTGTGTGTGTGTGTGTGTGTGTGTGTGTGTGTTTGTGTTTGTGATGAAGCACAACATATAGAGCCACGAAGACGTAATGCCTCGAGCCAACTCTTTCCCACAACAGGTTGTGCAACAAAGAAGGGCTGCAGCAAAAAAGGAGGAGTCTGCAGAGAGACGTGTTACTTTTCCGAGAGAAGGTTGAAAAAAGGCTGTATCGGCAATGGGTGTTCATGCTGCGTGCCTCTAGGTAAGTCTTAGTGTCTTCCCTCTTCTGCTATTCTTTATATTCTGTATTTTGATTCGTTCACTGCAGATGGCAACATTAGCGAGCGTATTTCCAGAAAACGACAAACCCTCCATGGGACCTTTGGATTAGTATATATATATATATATATATATATATATATATATATATATATATATATATATATATATATATATATATTCATACTTGATTGACGTTTCCTGCGTTACCACGGCAGCGCCAGGAACAGACGAAGAAAGACACATTCACTTACACACACATAATTATACACATACTCACCTGTACCTGTATATAATACACACACATGCATGTACATACATACACATGTACATATCCATACCTACTCGCCTTCATCCATTCCCGACGCCACCTCGCCCCAAAGGAAACAGCACAAGTACATGAAGGAAAGGAAAAAAAGATAACATATACATTCTCTTTTCTTACCCCACACCCAATCGACTCCCCCTGCTTCAGCGAGGTAGCGCCGGGAAAACAGACAAAAAAGGACACATCCGTTCACACTCAGTCTCTCGCTGTCATGTGCAAATTCACCGAAACCACAGCTCCCTATCCACATCCAGGCCTCACAGACCTTTCCACTGTTTACCCCGGACTTTTCACATGCCCTGGTTCAGTTCACTGATTGCACGTCGACCCCAGTATACCAAATCGTTCCAATTCACTCTATTCCGTGCACGTCTTCCACCCCCCTGCATGTTCAGGCCTCGAACGCTCAAAATCTTTTTCACTTCATCCTTCCATCTCTAATTTGATCTCCCGGTTCTCCTTATGTCCAAACCACTTCAAGAAATCCTGTTCTGCTCTCTCAACCACACTCTTTTTATCATCGCACATCTCTCTAACTCTTTCATTACTTACTCGATCAAACCACCTCGCATCAAATATTGTCCTCAAACATTTCATTTCCAACACATCCACCCATGAAAATACGATGGGACTTATTTCCCTGACTCGGCCGTGTCACGAGAACACTTCCGTATTTCCTTGACTCGGACGATTCACAAGAACACTTCCGTATTTCTTTGACTCGGACGATTCACGAGAACACTTCTGTCTTTCTTTGACTCGGACGATTCACAAGAACACTTCCGTATTTCCTTGACTCGGACGATTCACGAGAACACTTCCGTATTTCCTTGACTCGGACGATTCACAAGAACACTTCCGTATTTCCTTAACTCGGACGATTCACGAGAACACTCCCGTCTACTCATGGATTTTCATCTGAATGTTATCATTAAGAAAAAAAAATCACTTTACCGGATGACATTCATCTACTGGCAAGTTCTAGCTGTCTTTAAGGAGGAAACTTTTGAGAGGATCCGGTCACTAAGTGGTTCACTCAGTCCTTCGCCCCTACACCATAAACTCTAAACTTCACGGACCTCCAAGTGTGTAAAGGTTAGCGTTGCTGACCACGTAGCACTCTAGGCCCCTCCAGATGACAACCTGTCTACTATTGACCATGAAAGGGACAAGGACAGAAGATAAAGCATTGCGCACATGATGAGTAAACCCCAGGAAGGACGCAGTCAGCAAACGACCCCCACCACCGGATGCTAAAAAGTACCGTACAAAAAAAAAATCAAAGATGTCTGACAAGGAGTTGGACGAGTGGAGATGATTCGAAGCGGCATCAAATGTCTGGCAGTCACTAGTAAGCAATACCCGATGAGGACCAGCGCATATGGCATGCGAGTACCTGAAAACATATAGTCTATAGGAAACATAGGATATATAACCACCAGAGCCCATGAAAACGAATATATACAATATATATATATCAACTGGCTGACTAAGAGGAGGAAAAGAAGCAGCACACACTACAACCACAGACATATGCGATCGCACTACCATCCCGTATAACGTCAGTATCACATACAATATAAAGGTAATTTCAAGAAATGAAATGGTTATACCTTCACCTTCATGAAGAGCAGGTTCAAAGAAAAAGACTGGCAAGACTTGAGTTTAAAGAAAAAAGATCTTCAGAGCTTGAGTTCACGGGAAATGATCTTCAGATCTTCTTTTGTTTCCAGTGTAAACACTTCCCATACATTCCAAATACCTACTTCTCAGTATGAGCTACAGAAGCCACCTGTGGTTGAGCAAAGAGGAGGGAATTGTAAGAAGCAAACAGTTTGACGACACGGAGATAAGCTTCGCTGATGGTCTGTGAGGGCAATGATTGTACGCGTTGTGCTCCGAGATACGAACGAAGCTTGCCTTCCAATTGCCCAGGGAAGTGCACCAAACACTGCCCCAGGGGAGTCATTTCCCCTCAACGGTGCGAGAATCATCGCTGCATATGTCAGTTGTCTCGGCAAGTCTTGCGAGGCTTCATCGTCGTCTTCCAAAAAGCGTCACTTTGATATATTATAACTTTTACCTGGTCTGAACTGAAGTCTGAAAGCGCATGTAGACACACTGAGAGACGGAGTTTTCATGAATCAGTACCTGAATAATTGTCGTTATCACCATAGGTGCGTTAAGTGTGAGAGACCGAACAAAAGTGTATATACATATGAGAGAGAGAGAGAGAGAGAGAGAGAGAGAGAGAGAGAGAGAGAGAGAGAGAGAGAGAGAGAGAGAGAGATCCATGTGTATATGAACCATGTTTACGTCGACGACCACTTCTTCACGTCCTAAACAATACCCAGACTTTCTTTCATACAAGTTTGTCTTTCAAGTCCTTGCATATTCTTATATACAACATTATTTCTTTAGTGATCTCTCTCTCTCTCTCTCTCTCTCTCTCTCTCTCTCTCTCTCTCTCTCTCTCTCTCTCTCTGGTGCGAAACAGAGCCCTTTACCACACGTTGACGCAGAGATCTGTCCGATGTATCAGAAACTTCATCATGTGGTTCACTAAATCATAAATACGTGTGCTTTGTATCTTTATCTATAGAATGAAAATATTTATGTACACGAGGTAATTCTGTCTGTCACTGAACGACATGAATATTCCAGGGGTCAATTGTAAACTACGGTTGTTTTTTTTTTTATTAATCTTACGACACTGAAATGCTTTCAATGGATGTATATATTGAACATACCAAGAAATCAAAGTAAAGTTACGGAAGATATGCTACACATACCATCCAGAGATGGTATGCCATACCTGCTGTTATTCATAATGGTAACTGAGATATTAATACGTGACCTATATGTCCATCAAACGAGAATACTTGAAAAAATGAACAGGACAGATGTGGATTTACTCCATTTTCATCCTGTCTCGCTTTGATACAAGAAACTATTTGTTCCCCTAGACTGTCAACCGCAGCCTAGCTGCACTGACAACAGAGGAATCTGCAAATCGCAGTGCGACACGACAGAGGTCATCATTGGCCATGGTTGTCGTGGCAAGGGATGCACGTGTTGCGCCCCGGACGTCTGCTACCCGACGCCAGACTGCCCAGGGTATTGCACCAAACACTGCCACGGGATCGTTTCTCCTCAAAGATGCGGCAACAGCAACTGTGTTTGTTGCCTCGGTAAGTGTACTGCCATCATCCTCGTCGTTATCAGTAACATCATCACTACTGAGAGTAATATGACTATTTCCCCTGCCTTTTCCCCTTCGTTATTTCATAATACCCTGAAGCTTGTATTAGCAAAATTAGGGAGAAATGGGAGCCCTTTACATACGTTGGTGCATAGATATATAAGCATAACGTATCTCACGTGAGAGAAACTTCCTCATGGGAGTTCACTAAGCAGTTGTTTATATAATGATGATATTTTGAAGGGCTGTTGAATGTGTGTCACTATAGAGTGGCAGATGGACGGTGTTTGGGTTGAGGTGGTATGCAAAGTGAGAGAGTCATGAAGAGTGGTATAGTGAAGAGAGAAGAGGTGGTGAAAGCCTTCCGTAAAAGGAAAAGTGGCAAAGCCGCTGGAATGGATAGTATTGCAGTTGAATTCATTAGGGAAGGGGGTGACTGTGTTCTTGATTAATTGATAAGGCTTTTCAGTGTATGTATGGATCATGATGAGGTGCCTGATGATTGAAGGAATGCATTTTGAGTGCCATCCTATTAAGGCAAGGGGGTACAAGTTTGTTGAGTATACCTGGTACGATGTATGGGAGGGTATTGACTAAGACAGTCGAGACATGTAAAGAGCATCAGATTAGGGAGGATCAGTGTGGTTTCAGAAGTGGTAGAGGGTATGGGGATCAGGTGTTTGCTTTATAAGTACATGTGTGAGAAATGCCTAGAAAAACAGATGGATTTGTATGCGGCATTTATGGATCTAGAGAAACCATATGACAGGGTTGATAGAAATGAGTTGTGGAAGGTCTTAAGAATACACGGTGTGAGAAGAAAGCTGCTAAAAGCAGAGATGTTTATATCAAGGGTGTTGGGTTTGTGTACAAGTAAGAAGATATGAGAGTGAACGGTTCCAAGTGAAGGTTGCTGTGTGGCAGGGGTGTGTGATGTCACCATGGTTGTTCAATTTACTTATGGATGGGGTGATAAGGGAGGTAAGTGAGAAAGTCTCTGAGAGAGGGGCGAGTATGCAGTCTGTGGGGGATGAGAGGGCTGGAGACGTGACTCAGTTTCGAGAGAAACTGCAGAAGTTGGCGAGTGAGTTAAGTGTACAAGAGGAAGAAGTTGAGAGCGAATGTGAATAAAAGCAAGATTATTAGGTTCAGCAGGAAAGGTTGACAAAGAGAATATATGAGTCAGAAGTGGAGAGAACTAGAAGAACGAGGAGACCAAACTGGAGACAGACGGATGGAGTAAAAAAAGATTCTGAATGATCGCGGCCCGAACATGCAGAAAGGTGAAAGGTGCGCACGGGATAGAGTGAATTGGAACGGTGTGGTATCCTAGGGTCAATGTGCTGTCAATGGACTAAGCCAGTGCATGCGAGGCGTCCGGGGTAAACCATGGAAAGGTCTGTGGTGCCTGGTTGTGGATATCGAGCTGTGGTTTCCGTACATTACACATGACAGCTAGAGACTGGATGTGAGCGGATGTGGCCTTTCTTCGCCTGTTTCTGGCGCTATCTCGTTAACACAGGAAATAACGACCAAGGATTAAAAAAAAAAAAAAAAAAAAAAAGAATGATAATAGTCACATGTGCGAGGTACTTTTTCTGAACGACATGAATATTCTACAGGTCATTATGAATACATGCTGTTCTTTGATCCTACGACACGGAAATGCTTTCAAGTGATATAATCAATATACCAAGATATCAAAGTAACAATATGGAATATATATCAGACATACCTTCTACAGATATATGTCATATTTGTTACTCTAATCGCTAACTGTCTTGTGTGAGACTTTCTTGCGTGAACACGTGTGTTCATTAAACCAGGATGCTCAAATAGTGAACAGAACAATTAAGGCTTTTCCTCCAGTACGATCTGTATCTCGTTCCTGTACAAGAACCTATCTGTTCCCTTAGACTGTCAAGCGAAATCCACCTGCACTGACAACGGAGGAAGCTGCAAGGTGCAGTGCGATGCGTCGGAGGTTGTAATTGCCGATGGCTGCCATGGCAACGGATGCACGTGTTGCGCCCCGGACGTCTGCTACCCGTCGCCAAGCTGCCCCGGGCAATGTACCAAACATTGCCACGGGGTCATTTCTTCGCGTGCTTGCGGCAACGGCAACTGTGTGTGTTGCCTCGGTAAGTTCACTGCCACCATCCTCGTCACTGCTATCATTATCAGAGTCATTGTCATTGCTCAAAATATATATATGAACTAATATGACTATTACGAAGTTGCTTACACACATTCACACAGACACGCAAACATAGGGTGTGTGTGTGTGTGTGTGTGTGTGTGTGTGTGTCTGTGTGTGTGCCTGTGTGTCTGTGTGTGTGTGTCTGTGTGTCTGTGTGTGCCTGTGTGTGTGTGTGTGTCTGTGTGTGTGTGTGTCTGTGTGCACATGGAAGTTAAACATAGTACATATTTTCAAGGATAATAGATGGGGTATCACTCAAATACTATTCACACACACACACACACACACACACACACACACACACACACACAGAGGGACCTCCGTGGTTTTGCGGTTAGCGTTCCTGACCGTCATGCACGCAAGGAGTCGCTTGGTAGCAAACCCGCATAGGTTCGAATCCTGGTCGCGGCGGCCGGTCCACAGTCCACCCAGCTGTTCATCCATCCCTAGGGCTGGTCGATAGAATGGGAACCTGACTTGGGCTAGGGGGTATGTATGTGTGTATGTATGTTTGTGTGTGTGTGTCTGTGAACATACATAGGAATGAAGAAACGGTACACATATACAAGGTTAAGACGGAGAACACGAGTGTAAAACTCTCCCCATATATCACAAATCCCCATAAATCACAAATAGTAATCACATAGATATGATGGTAGTTACCATGGAAAATCAAACGCAAAGATTCGAGCAATTTAGTGATATTTTACATCTTCAAGAATCGAGATAATGAAGAAATGTACATTTAAATACACTCTCACACACACAAACACACACACACACACAAACACACACACACACACACACACACACACACACACACACACACACACACACACACACAGCAGTATACCACATTGATCCAATTTACTCTATTCAGTGTATGCCTTACACCCTCCTGCATATTCAGGCCCCGACCGCTCAAGATCTTTTTTCACTCCATCCTTCCATCTCCAATTTGGTCTCCCGCTTCTCCTTGCTCCCTCCGCTTCTGACATATATATCCTCTTTCCACATGTCTAAACAATTTTAAAACATCCACTTCTGCTCTCTCAACCACTCTCTTTTTATTTCCACACATCTCTCTTACCCTTTCATTACTTACTGGATCAAATCACCTCACAACCACATAGTGTCCTCACACATTCCATCTTCAAAACATCTTCCGCATAACCCTATCCACAACCCATGCTTCGCAACCTCATAACATTGTTGGAACTACTACTTTTCAAACATACCCATTTTTGCTTTCCTAAATAACGTACTCTCTTTCCACACATTCTCCATATAAATATACATATATATATATATATATATATATATATATATATATATATATATATATATATATATATATATATATATATATATCATTTAACAAGCCTCTCGTAACAGACTGCTACCCGAGCCCAACCTGCAGCCACCTGGGAGGCGAATGCAAAGGGAAGTGTTCAAAATGGGAGTACGAGCTACGAGACGGTTGTTCGGGCGCTGGCTGCAAGTGCTGCATCGCCAATGTCCCGGACTGCACGGGACACGTGTCGTGTCCCCACGACTGCATTCTGCCACCAAGGTGCACGGTGGGGCACCAAGGCGAGCAGTGCTCAGATCAACAACCTGGGTGTGCCTGCTGTGCCAGTGAGTATCTCTCTCTCTCTCTCTCTCTCTCTCTCTCTCTCTCTCTCTCTCTCTCTCTCTCTCTCTCTCTCTCTCTCTCCAGAGTAGTCTACTTCACGATCATATAGGAGAGCGGTTGGCTCTTATAGGAAGGGAAGGGGGGGGGATGTTTGGCTATTATATCAGTGTTATTTTCATTTTCCATAAATGCTGTTCAGAGCAGACACCACTGAGGAAGCAAGCCCCCTGCCCCCAGAAAAATAGCTTGAAATATTAGGGTAATCTGAGCGCGAGTTCTTGTAAACACTCTTCCGCCACAGGCGACAACCAGAGGACGAGCTGCAGTAACCAGAGAGGCGTTTATCAGACGGAATGCAAGGACACGGAAGCAGTAGTCTTTGGCCTACGACAAGACGGCCGGTTCTGCTGCGTCTCGGAGAGTAACTTCAACTTCTGTCCCAGGACCCAGGCCTGCCCAGGGACCTGTAGCAAACAATGCAACAACGTCATCTCTCCAGTCCAGTGCAATGGGAAAGGATGTCTGTGTTGCCTGGGTAAGCATTCTCTCCTGCACTTCTTAGCTGAGGCACTGCGTCCACTTGGCTGGCTAGTTTAGGAAGGAAGGATAGATAGCCTAAGTTTGTGGTTCAACGCTGACATTTCCCTACGACGACGAGGCAAGTACTTGAGGTCTTATATATGGTAATCTATAATTTCGTTACAAGGTAGCGAAAAGTGAAGCGTATGTTAATGTTTCCCAATCTTTATTGCCAAACTGCCGTTTGAGCAGTTGGTGTTGGTCGGAGCTGGCGAACAGGTTCAGCGAAATGAGGGCGTGTGTCTGTGTATCTGTCAACTCCAACACTACCGTGTGTGTGTGTGTGTGTGTGTGTGTGTGTTTTGCTTGCAATTTTTTATTCGTCTCGGACCAAACCCATATGTATATCTTGACGTGGCCTTGGTCATGCAATAGGGCCAGCTCCACCAGCGTTGCCTGGATCTGACAATAAATATCTTTTCAGTCCATAGCAGAAACCTAGTTGACGTTTTCGTCCACTTTCTTTGCGAGGCGTCGCAATGAGTCAGAAGCTGTACATTTCCCGACTTTCGAAATTAAGATTATTTCATACCCATCGAGAATAAAGAAGTGAAATGATCATACAAATTTGATACATTTTTTTCATGCTATATAAATATGCTTTCCAAGACAGAGATTGTGACCTAACTCGCCTATTCTTTACAGACTGCTACCCTACCTCGAAATGTTCGGATCAACACGGCAAATGCCGAGCGGTTTGCGCGTGTGGAGAGCGGGAGTTGCCTGGCGGTTGTCAGGGCAACGGCTGCAAGTGCTGTGTCGCCTACGTTCCGGACTGTTCTACAGGTTCATCGTGTGCCGGTCATTGCACCTTCGGGCCCCTGTGCACTGCTGTTTCCAAGGGTGCCAAGTGTGGAAACACACCTGGATGCTCCTGTTGTGCCAGTTAGTAGTAACCTCTACTTATTCTCAGCAAACATCTCATCCAGCATCACCAAAAATTTCAGGGCCTGGTGTTATGAATTATCGAACTCTGATGTAAAAAAGAAATTACTTTCTTAACTAACAAGTTGCATATGATAGATAAAGAGCAATACCATGTGTTATGGAGTAGCTGTTACTGTGAGTGGTCCACACACTTGAGTTTTTACCTGTTAGAAAGAGTTCAACAGAGAGTTCTTTTAAATAGAAAGTTCTCCCCATTCCAGGACACGTGCCTTTGATTTACTCTCTATGGAGCACATAGGTGGAAGGGATTACTTATAAAGAAGTGAATGATGGGAAGGGGAATTTAAGATGATAACAATACATAAATGAAAAAAAAGAGAAGTTGATAGGCAATATCCGCAGGGAAGGAAATCGAGTGATTGGGAGATATACATGAATAAGTGGAGGAAGATGCAGGAATGGAAAGAGAGGGTAAATGGAAGATGGGGTAGTAGCTTATGGGCAAATTTAAGGGAGATTAAAAACTGTTTTCGGAGGAGGTGGATGGTGTTAGGAAAGCAGAGAGAACACGTGGGAACGAAAGCAGAGAGAACACGTGGGAACATCATTTTGCCGGGTGTATATGGTTACAGGGGTAACAGGCAAGGAAAATGTTATGAGGAGATGGAGTGAGTGTTTTGAAGGATTGTTCAAAAAGGTAGATGATTGGGTGGGAGATGTAGGGAGAGTGCACGGTGTTTGGGTAGAGGAGAGAATGGTTTGGTGAAAAGAGGAGAGGTGGTACAAGTCTTGTGTACGACGACATAACGTAAAGTGGCAGGAAGGAGTGGATGGGCACTGTTACATTTCTCATGAAAGGGAGTGACAATGTTGATTGGTGATATATTTGTGTATTTTCTGACCCATCGTCAATTGCCTAAGAACTGACAGAAATCCTGTATACTATCGTTATATGAATTCAAGAGGAACTAAAGTGTACCTGGTAAGTTATGTGGTAGAGTGGTGACTGTGAGGGTGGTGGCATAAAATTGATGAACATCACACTGGGGAGGAACAATGTGGTTTCAGGGATAGTAGAGCATTTGTGGATCAGGTGTTTGTTTGCTTTGAACAACCGTAAATCGAACACTCACCTTTGCCCCAGTTACTTTTACGTGATGGCACTGTATATATATGCATTCCAGTAATCCTCTGTCACCTCATCATGATTCATACTTATATGGAAAGTCCTAACTGACCAACGAACATCACAGTCATCCCCTTTCTCAAGAAATTCAACCACCCATTCGAACCGTCTTACAACATCCCATGTTAAGCAAGGCTTTCGCCAAGCCACTTGCCATGATTCTCCGAGCTCACATATCTCCCCGACCCATACACACACACAATATATATATATATATATATATATATATATATATATACATCGCAGATTAGAAGAATTATATTGATATATTACATGATTATACGATGATTTAAAAGCAGTATAAACTATATGAATATGATTGTATTAATATGTTTCGTGTCTCCCTCTATATATATCACGATGTATCTAGTCCACAAAAATCATTTCCGAAACTAATTTCATTTTTCTTTTCTTTTACATCTCAGGTGCCTAGAATCCGCTGCTTCCGTCCACTCCTGGGATGCAGTAATGAAGCCCTTACGAAAAGCTCATTTCGGCTCAGTGTTTTGGTTTATAACAGGCGATTTTCGGTAGATTGTATAACTTTGTGCAAAACCCTGCAATTAATCTAAGCCTCTGGGTGAGGGTGGAATAGCGTATAGGTTCTTTATCATGTGGATGGACGGCTTCCAGTTCGTAAATATCAAGTGTTTAAATTCCATATAATTCTTTGAATTACGTTTATTTTGCATTATCTAATGTCCTTTTCTTTAGGGTCCACTATCAACTGCTATTTAAAAAAAAAATCCAATTGGATTGTGTTAATTATCCTTTATGACATTTTTTGTATCCACAAATAGGGTCTCCGTGGTGTAGCGTGACATTCACAGGCCGCCTAGGGTCGAGTGCATAGGTTCGAATCCTAGTTGCATCAGGCGGTCCACAGTCAACGAAGAATGACCCATCCACTCATATGCGTAAATATGTACATAAATGCCCATATACGCACATATACATACATATGAATATCAACATATACACATATACATACATATACAAATACACAGACATATACACATATATATAAATATACATATACACAGACATATACATATATACACATGTCCATATTCATACTTGCTTGCCTTCATCCATTCCTGGCGCTACCCCACCCCATAGGAAACAGCATCGCTAGCCTCTGCTTCAGCGAGGTAGCGCCAGGAAAACAGACAAAAAAGGCAAAACCTTTTTGTCTTGAAGAGTCAGGTCTACGAACACTTACTGATCCCTGATCATTTTTTCATTCTCTTTTTTGTCTTGATTTTTCTTCCTCCCAAGATGGCCTCTATGGGGCATATTTTGCCCGTGTCATACCGATCACTACTATATATATATATATATATATATATATATATGGCTGATTCATGTGAGAAACTGCAGAAGCTGGTGACTGAGTTTGGTAAAGTGTGTGGAAGAAGAAAGTTGAGAGTAAATGTGAATAAGAGCAAGGTTATTAGGTACAGTAGGGGTGAGGGTCAAGTCAATTGGGAGGTGAGTTTGAATGGAGAAAAACTGGAGGAAGTGAAGTGTTTTAGATATCTGGGAGTGGATCTGTCAGCGGATGGAACCATGGAAGCGGAAGTGGATCATAGGGTGGGGGAGGGGGCGAAAATTTTGGGAGCCTTGAAAAATGTGTGGAAGTCGAGAACACTATCTCGGAAAGCAAAAATGGGTATGTTTGAGGGAATAGTGGTTCCAACAATGTTGTATGGTTGCGAGGCGTGGGCTATGGATAGAGATGTGCGCAGGAGGATGGATGTGCTGGAAATGAGATGTTTGAGGACAATGTGTGGTGTGAGGTGGTTTGATCGAGTAAGTAACGTAAGGGTAAGAGAGATGTGTGGAAATAAAAAGAGCGTGGTTGAGAGAGCAGAAGAGGGTGTTTTGAAATGGTTTGGGCACATGGAGAGAATGAGTGAGGAGAGATTGACCAAGAGGATATATGTGTCGGAGGTGGAGGGAACAAGGAGAAGAGGGAGACCAAATTGGAGGTGGAAAGATGGAGTGAAAAAGATTTTGTGTGATCGGGGCCTGAACATGCAGGAGGGTGAAAGGAGGGCAAGAAATAGAGTGAATTGGAGTCATGTGGTATACAGGGGTTGACGTGCTGTCAGTGGATTGAAGCAAGGCATGTGAAGCGTCTGGGGTAAACCATGGAAAGCTGTGTAGGTATGTATATTTGCGTGTGTGGACGTGTGTATGTACATGTGTATGGGGGGGGGGGGGTTGGGCCATTTCTTTCGTCTGTTTCCTTGCGCTACCTCGCAAACGCGGGAGACGGCGACAAAGTATAAAAAAAAAAAAAAAAAAAAAATATATATATATATGTGTGTGTGTGTGTGTGTGTGTATATATATATATATATATATATATATATATATATATATATATATATACAGTCAACGGAACAGGGGTGTCCAATGCGCAGGATCCTGGTATAATACACGAACTGGACTTTCCTTATACCAATCTGTACCTAGATGGACTTCCTTCACACAAATCACCAATCTTTGAACCTGCCCCACACGTCTCTAGTCATACGGACCTCCGCTTGCATCAATCTGCAATCTGCATCAAACTGCAATACATGGCATTCTCATACATAACAATGGTATGATTTATGCGACTTCTACTTGATATCTTAACGCATTATACATGTATAGCTACAAGCCGACTTCAGAAAGTCTTACAGCAAACCTCTAACATATTACCCCCAACCCACTATGAGCAGCTTACGTGGCACAGCCCAGTCCCCTCTCATGCAGGACCTCGAAGAGGGATTTTATCATGGGTTACGAAGTTTCTTTCGGGTCCCCTTTCCTTCCCTATTAGTCATTCTGTTTTTATGTACTATGATCTTATGCCATGAGTAGAGTCTACTTCACATGTGCATTAAGGATGTTTGAACTATGTAGGCTCACCACACAAACTGTGGTTGATAGTCAATATATGTAAACATACTCTGAGACCCCAGGAAATTCCCTGGCCCCCTTTTGGATCCCCGGGCCCGGGTACGAAGCACCCCTTGAACCCCCCTCTCATTGGCCGCGCTTGCCTGTGTCAACATTATAAAGGTCGTCTCACTAAATTTGGCTTCCTCCCCTGGGAAATGTTCCAGCATATGCCAGTTTCTACGAAATATATCCACACGATATTTTGTTACTTTTCACGCTTCTCCTAATCGCGAAGCAGAACGAAACTACAACCGATGATAAATACTACTTACCTTAGTTATCCCTAAAAGTCACTTCACATATTATTCAAAGAAAACGATATCAAAGAAAGTATACAGCCTAACTAAAGTAGTTATTTTTTCCGATTCAAGCTGGTGTAGTAAGTTCGTGGAAGTTCTGACATATTTGTTTTCGTGTACTCATTATTAGAATACAGTTACCTCAATTACCTTATGTCACCTCAGTTACCTCATGTATGCTTTTCTCTACGTCAAAAAACATAAGCCCCACTACATATAATAATTTCAAGCTAACGTACTCCGTCTTTAGTGTATCATCACAACCCAGGACCCCTTCAAGGCTCCACTCCATTGATCAGCAAGGAAATATTGGATTCCTATGGAGCAATATGTATATACAGACCCCCTAATACACCCTTCTCAATGGCAAATGACGTGACGGAACTCTGTACAGCACCGGAAAAAAGAAAACATAAGAAGTATATCAGCAAACTACCTCTAAACGTAATCCAGTACCTTCTCAACATCTACAATGCTATGCTAAGCACAGAATACTTTCCCTACAGGTTCAAAGAGACCAGAATAATAACGATACCAAAACCAAGAATGCCAGAAACAGACCTGTATCCCTTCTACAGATCCCAGGTAAACTTTTTTAAAAGATCTGTAAACCTATGGTTAAGAGGACACTGAAAATAACACCCTCATTAATCCTTATCAATACGATTTCCGGAGGAGCAAAAGCACCATCTCGTTAATCTTGATCGCGGCAAGCAAAAAAAAATAGTTATTTCCACTCAACAAGGAATTATTGTTGTACAATTATACAAAATGAGGTATAAGCAAAGCCTTTGAAAAAGCGCGGACAAACAGCATACAATATAAATCAATACAACTAAGTATACCTGAGATCACAGAATGGATACTGCGTAACTTTCTAAACCAAGGCACCTAAGAAATCATCATCAATTCTGCAACATCACCCAGATTCCCCCCATTTGAGTGGGGTCCCCCAGGCCAGCTCACTATCACCAACGCTATTTATGGATTATACAGCTGACATTACCTCATCAATAAGTATCATGAGCATGCACATCTATGCCGATGACGGCACTCAAATTGTGGTCTGGAAAAACTCACTCCAAGAACATACACGATTAATGCAAATAGACTAAAGAAATTCGAAAAAGACTAGAAGATAAAAAAAAAAAAACTCAAACAAATCTACTATAGCGGCCATACGAAGAATTAAATCTAACATCAAGTTATAAGATAGCACACGAAGAGCTGAAGAATCCTGGGTCATGCTAACATTAAGTGGTTTATTAATAAATCAGATGATATACAAAAAAAAAAAAAAACCTGCACAAGGAAAAGCAGTCCTGACTAGTATACAGATTCTAGCATCTCCCAAAGAACCAAAATTTACATCTAGCCAAGACTATGATCATACCTGTCCCCTTATGTTCTTCTCCAAATCAAGCACGTTGAAATTACTATGAATACAAAATAAGGCTCAACAATTCGCCACAAATGAATAATAGCCCCAATTTTGGAAATATCATTGAACTGAACGAACAATTACTCATTAAATCAGTAGGCTCATATCCACGAGAAGCAGCTCAAACAAGTACAGCAAGTATGGCAGAGAATTAGAGACATCAATGATGCAGACTACGACAACTAAGAGGTCTTGACAGCAGTACAAACATGGAACATCCTTGGTTCCCTCGAAGCCTCAAAGCACTCATGGAAACTCCAGTCATCCATAGATGTACAAATTGAATAATATTCAGCTTAGCTTCGTGAATCTCCTTCATAAAACAAAACAAAGGATACTGTACAAATGCATACACACTCCTAGTCTACCGGTGGTATATAAAAACAATGCATCAAAAACACATTTTCAGAAAATGACCCACATACTTGAAAAACTTACAATATACGTCTGTACGCACTTCACTCCACTCTTCCATTTCAAACTATCCTTTTCTCTGTTCAATCTTTCTCTCCTCTAACCACCCTCTTTGTAGAGAGAGGAGTGTATGGTGTATACATATATACATATGAGTGAATGCATTCAAAGACATAGTATGAATTCACTACGTATTCTGATACTATCATAAACCTTCACTGGTGTGAGCAACAGGAACCACGTAAACCACCCCTCGTTCACTCACTCACTAACATCACACTACGTTATCCTAAATAATCGGGTACGTACTTGGGATGACGTCTCTGGTACTGCTCTCTTGCGAATCCTTAACGTCACTCGAATTTACGTCACTGAACAGTTTTCGTGTTGCTAGTATCATAATCACAGTAAGTTAATGAGCACCGATTACACAAATGACAGGGTGGACGGTCAAGCGTCGAGTGACCGTCTTGTTTACAAACCTTGCAATGTGGCCACTTCTGCGCGACGTTGCGGCCACGATTCCTCCGCCAGCAGTATTACATAAATAGATCTAAATTCAAATCAGTAGACGACACTGGTTTATCATTGAAATAAGATAGTGGCATTGTTACTTCACATAGTTACAGGATTTAGAAGTTAGCATTGCTTGATAATATTTTCGATTTAGTAACATACACTTGGTGTGCTCTTTACGAAGTAGTCCGTGGTCAATCTTGGTTGCTAGAGACAATGCCATCAGAGATGATTTTGCCACTGCCATAAATTTACTGCAGGGTGAGATCGAGATTTTTTATGATTCTGTTGTGGATTACCTTCTCACAGACATATGCCTTTAAAAGAAAAATATTTCACTTACCATGCAGATGTGCCAGAATATTCATTCATTCCGGGAGAAATGTTTGGGATACAGGAAATTAATAGCAATATTCATGAAACATTTATTTGAAATCATGATGTCAAAACTATGTACACAAATTATATACATAAACTACAATACTGTCAAGTGAACCATTACATCCCCTTACAGTTCTCATACAGGAGTTAATAAATTGTCCCAGTGTGGGTATGGAAAGGCTTAAGGGATATTTTGCGATTGTTGCTTGATGCGAGAGTTACCTTGTGTCAACTGCACTTACAAAACGTATACTCGTCTGCTATACACAATGTCTGTCTGCCCTGTCACACCATCTCTAAAAGTCCGAGTGCGTGCATGGTAACACTAACTGGACGAATGACATTTGCAATATCCGTCGGTTCGCTACAAGAGTTATCTCCACAGTTGGTTATTATGAAGTGTGTAATGTTACTTTGAATTTCACGAAAGACCAACACAAAAGTAAGACAATGGCGAGGTTCGTTGATGTTGGTAGCTGCCCTTGGTTTCAACAGTTGCTTTTTCAAGCTGTATGAAGCTGTACTAAATACATACTAAACAATATATATATATATATATATATATATATATATATATATATATATATATATATATATATATATATATAATATACTCTCCAGATACCATTTCTGACTCAAGTTTCCATGGTGGTAGACATGAGCCTAGTTTCTTCTTACACCAAATTGCATATGACACTTTCATCAGCTGTGCCACATGTTGCCATCAGCTGCGCCACTCTTCAGCTGCTTCAAATGGTGCCATCAGTTGCCCCACGGATCAGCTGCTTCAATGTTGTTATCAGCTGCCTCATAAACCAAATTGCATCGGCTTCCTGAAGTGTTGTCAGTGACTATTCCAGATGTTGCCAGCTGTTCCAAACATTACCAACATCCGATAAAGATAAAACGCTTGCACCAGTTTAAAAGTTAATTTCTTTTTCCTGTTGCACCAGATGGCATTATCAGCTGCATTATCACCGTCATGATATGTCTGCGTGTCATCATAGCTGCTCCAAATACAAATAGTTGCACCAGAAGTTGCCCTCAGCTGTTCTAGATATTGTTGTCAGCTGCTTGGGATATTATATCGTTATCAATTACTTCAGTTGATGACGTTAGCTGCCCTAACACTGTTCATATATCGCTCTTTATGCTGTCATCAGCTGCCTCATATACCTTCGCCAGCTGCTCCAACTCCTCTTTTCACTAGCTGCTCCAGATTTTATCCCCCCCCCCCCCCTTTTTACTGCAGATGATGGTATTAATAGCACCACATAGTGACAGCAGCTGCACCTTGTCACCACTTACTAGCTAACTGTTATTATCAGCTGCACTAGATGTCAACAGATGCTTTAGAGGTTGTCACTGCCTGCCAACCCATGCTGCGTGTCACTAACTACCCACAGCTGCCCAGCATACCACCAATTTGTTGTCAGGTGCTTCAGATGTTTTCAGCTGCTTGCTCTCGGTATTCTCTTCCACAGCTCCAAACGTCACTTCCACCATAGTCTGTCATTACTGACAAATTATTACTGACAAATTGACCGACTCTTTTTAATAAGAAAGTGAACAATTTTGCTTCACATATCATCTGCTCTTTCAGATATTAACCCTGACACGTCTGACCCAGGTCTTCTATGAGTTGTCAATACCTGTTCCAGATTCTGTCATTAGTTGCTTCAGGTGTTTGCAATAGCTGTCATTAGCTGCCCCAGATGCAAATGTTTCGTCAGCTGCGTCAGTGTTGTCAGTCTTCTGTTCTTCATGCCACCATAAGGTGTTCGAGGTGCTGCTGTTTTTCACCATGTCTCGGTGAAATTTCACATGCTGTTCTGTGCTGTTCGAAATGGTCTTAGCTGCTCCAGATGTCTTCAGCTACTCCGTTAAAATGTTAGAATTGGTTGTTCTATTTTCCTCTTATTCTTTTCTTCTTTTCTTTTTAGGATTTTCAGATCAACGTCTCCTACGCAAGATATTATTTCCATGCGTTTCCATTACTTTCTCCTGACGTTAGTAGCTTCTCTTTGTCTTTTGTCAAACTTCCTAAAAAAAATATTCAAACAGATTTTACTACCTCGGTCGTCTCAAAGGAAAACGGGTGTGTAGTCAATAGCTATTTTAGATGCCTCTGCTGTTCTTGGTATGACTATCATCTTCTGTTCCAGATGTGAACAACTGTATCTGGTGTTATGATCTAATCGAAAAGTTCTTATCAGCTGTACTGTATGTCGATCGCTGCCACCAAGTGTGGTCATCAGCTGCTCCAGGTAATTATCATTACCTGACAATGATATGTTACCAGCTGCTTCAGATGTCGTCAGATATCTCAAGGAATGTTAGCAAATGCCTTAGTTTCAAGTTATCTTTTACTTTGTTATCAACTACTTCAAATATCATCTACTGGCGCATATGATATCAGCTGCCTTGGAAAGTATTAGCTGCTCAAGATATCGTAAGCCTTTTTTGGGAGGGATATCAGATTTTAAAGTGTTATCATTTGTTCCTAATTTTGCTCAAAGTTACCAAAAATGTTATCACCAGTTGCTCAAAAAGTTATAATAGTCAGCTGATCCAGATATGAATAAGTGTTCTATCATCAGCTGTTCCTGACATTGTTATATGTACAAGAAATATGTTAGTAACAGTTCCACATCAACAGCTGCACTGGATATATCATCCATTACTCCAGATGATGTCGTGAACACTTTAAGTTTTTTATCAGCTGTTCCATATACTGCCATCACATATCTCATCGCTGTGTCAGTGGCTGTTCTAGTGACCCCCAGCTGTTCTAGCGACCCCAGCTGTTCTGGTGATTTCAGCTGTTCTGCCTATCATCAGTAAGCTTATTTGTTCTCATCTGGTGCTCCAGCTGTCCTCATCTACTCTAGCTTTGATCATCAGCTGTTCCATTTATCTTAAGTCGTTCATCATGCCATAAGCTGCGCCAGGAGTTGTTATTAGCTGCTCCAGATGTTGACAAGGGCTCAAGCTATTGCCAACAGCTATTCCAGATTTTTTTTTGTTTTGTTTTTAGCTGCTATAGACGTCATCCGTTTTTAAGCTGCTACAGATATCATTCGTTGCTATAAACATTCTTTGTTACCCTGGACGTTGTACTTAGCTATGCCCAGTACTCATCAGCTGCTCGAGTCATTCTCAAGTTAGCTAGCACCATCTGTTCAACAGGATATCATTAGCCACCTGTCCTATTGTAGTCAGGAGCACCAGACGTGGCCAGCTATAGCCAGCTGCTCCAAAGGTTAGCTTCAGTTCCTCTCTCGATAGTCTTGATGATTGACTTCGATGTCTGGAGTTTAGGAGTGATCACAATCTCTGATTCATTATACACTCAGTCCTCACATCATTCGTCACGAGTCTGAGAGGCCATCCGAACACCCGTTCCTTGTCCATCTAAGAGGCAGACACAGCTCACCATTCCGTGAACCACCCACCCAACACCTGCAACTTTAAATAAACTAACAAGTTATAGGTGAACCACTAAGTCTTCCACTGTGACCCAGTGAAGCACGCGTTACGTATTGAGTTTGTAGCGTGAACAAATGAACCTCACAGCAAACAGTTAAGCTCCAGTAAACTTTTGAACCATGTGGGCACGACAGAACTCTCTGAAACAGTCAGACGATGGTGAACCTGGATAACAACGTGACACAAGTTAACTCTCTCTCTCTCTCTCTCTCTTCAACCTTATCATCTATAAACACAATGAGAACCATTGAAAGCATGGTCGAGACTCTGTATGAATAAGTGGGACAATAGCAAATAATATTCTGAACACAAGGATCACGAATGAACTTACCTTCTACACTTGTGAAACCAATGAACACATAAATGGAATATGCGAGACACTATACCGGATCATATAACAGGAATGAAGCAATGGTTCTGAATTCTTAACATAGGAACTTACAAATAACACTACAGCTTAACTTATGAATATATAGATCCAAGTAGCAATGAGATGGAAAGTGAGTGTACAGTAAAGTATGGCATACATCTAATGATGAGTTTGTACTAATACATTTAGGACAAAATGATGCTGTGACATCATCAGTGATTTTGACCAGTTGGGATTCATAAAATTCACGTCTATTGTGATTCTTTTAGCTTTCATTAATTATACATTAATATGAATTATGTCTCAATGAGACATTAGAATGATACATTATTCTATTAATGAATTAATATGTCTTACAGCCTAGATGCACCAAACACAGTGACATCCGGGTAAACCCACTAGTGAGATCTGGTGATGACATCAAACTTTCTTTATATAAATACGATAAATATAGCACGTGAAGCTCATCATGTCCTTCGATATATGATTTCATATAGTTTATTTTGATACAGGTGAAGGTATCATAACAGTTCATTAGAGGACTAACAAAATATAGAAAAAAAAGCCTTTTAAATTGTTGTTGGAGAGCATCGTACAGCTACGACGTCAGGGATGTCAGAGATGTGCTTGTGATAAGCTGGCATCTCACTGACACAGTGATGTCACACAGCATTACCATTACGGGATGTCACAGGGACAGAAATGTATTTGCTATGTGCTAACATCTCAAAATTGATGTCACATTGCATTGCTATAACATACACATACTGCTATCACACTGCATTATCATTCTGTAAGCATACTGAAGTCACACTCTGCGCCAACACCACTGAATGATGAAGTCTTACGCACATGAGCAGCCGTACATATATGTTATGGTATGCTTTGACATCACATTACGATGTCACACTTGACAACACCCCCATCGCACTGTACACTAGTATCAGTGACGTAATATATCACCTTGTACATTGATGTTACACAGACGAGAGACTGCACAGTGAGGAGGGGTCAGAGTGTGACGTGACGTCGCCCAGCATCCCTGACGTGAGCCAGCGCGGCGCGGCTGGTGGCTGGCTAGGGGGGCCTGTGTGAGTGATGTGTGTCATATGTAGAAAACAGCAAGGAGGAGGGAGGGAGGCCGGCCGATGGCTGGCGTCTGTTGTAGCCTATCCTACTTTGGCTGCCACTCGCCACCATTGTGCCTCCCGTAAGAGACCCCCATAGGAAGCTGGTGGTGATGATGGCAGACCGAATGTTCCAGCGTAGACGGGATCACGGGTGGAGAGAGAGAGAGAGAGAGAGAGAGAGAGAGAGAGAGAGAGAGAGAGAGAGAGAGAGAGAGAGAGAGAGAGAGAGAGAGAGTGTGTGTGTGTGAAGATCTATCGGAGAGTGAGGGTCGAGGTCACTACGAAGTCAGCTCAAGGACCTTTACAGAGGAGACCTACACACCAGACAGTGATAATTGGTCTATCGTATAAGAAATCTATCTGCCGCTCTCCTAATACCGTGCACCTACCTGGACACGCGCCCGACGCTCTCACAAAATGAAGACGCGCAAAAAAAAAATGTGAAAATATGACTGTAATTATCCTGTTCAAAGGAGGACTGGCCTCTGTCACAGTGATATACAGTAGCAATGTGGAATGAAAAAAAGCTGAAGAGGATAAAGTCACGCGTGGTAAGGGGATGCAAAATTTGCGCAAACTGTACGATCTGCCGACATACTCATTTAGTTTTGACCTGGGTAAACAAATAACAACTATCAGTCTCCGGACTTGAGTCGATCCGGATACAAAAAAAAAAAAAAGAGTGGCAGCATCTCGAAGAGTCACAGACGAGGAAGACGTGACGGAAACTGTACAAAAATAAATAGTCAACTCAATACTAGATTAACAAAATATTTTCCTTTGGGGGAGGGAGGTGGAGAGAGAGGAAATTCCCCTGCATGTGAGTCTTTCCCCGCCACCGCCCAACAGTCACATGGCCGCTGAGAAAAGCAGAAACTAGACCAGGCCAACGCACGCTCTCCGGGACGCAACGGAGACAAGGTACACTCTGTAACAGGGACAGTTTTAGGGTAAGGATAAACCCTCAGCTGGTACGTCTCAGGGACGAGGTGCGTCTTTGGGATGTCCCAGGTCGGGGTACAGTCTGTCTGGGACTGTCTCAGGGCTGGAGGGAAGGGGGGAATAGAGGGTGCATCTTTATGGGTGTTCCAGGGGTCGAGATGCACTCACCTGGAATGTTCCAGGGCTAGAGCGTATATCTGGGGGTGTTGCAGGGTCGGAGTGCATCTCTGAGGTGTTGCAAAGCTGGGAGTCGCTCTCTGGGAAGGCATTACAAGGCTGAGGTGAGCAGGTGAGCCGTCGCTGAGCCATCCCGGGGTTGAGACGCGTCAGGTGAGTGTGTGTGTGTGTGTGTGGGGCGGTTGGAGGCAGGAGTGGTCAGCGCGCCCTAAGCTGTGGGTTCAGGCTCGTCGTAGTACTCGCCGATCCAGTTGTTGAATTCCTCGTACTCCTCGCCCTTCAGGGCAGCGGGGTCCGTGTTGGGGCAAGAGAGAGTCGGGCAGCAGCTAGGGTATGGGAGCGACAGATCCTGGACGGTCTCACAGCCGGGACCACCGACCACTATTCCACACCTGGGGACATGAACAAGCAAGGTTATCACAGGTCATCAAGTATGGCTTAGGATTATTATACGTCAACTTTAAACCTCATGTTTTGTTTGACTGACATCATCGGAAATGTGTTTTATATCGTTGTGAAAACTAATGTACATTGTACCTTCAAAGGGTATCTAACTCTCTTTATATATATGACTTGTGGAATGACGAAGTGTTTGATTCTTTTATATTCAGTGGGTGTCTACGTCTAGCATATTCTTTCTTTTTCTGTACATTACACAACAAAAGAGAGCTATTCCCTAGATTTTCTTAACACAACCTTATTTGAAGACAAAAGTTATAGGTCTGGTAATTCTCGAATTATAAGGAGGCGTTGGTTGTTGCGATATACTGATGAATGTGCGAGTGCGTAACATGAAGATGAGTGAGGTTGTATTACAAAGTGGCCAGGGGAGGATGTGGTATGTTGTAGCTAGGAAAGAGTGTGGTATGTTGTGGCCAGGGGAGAGTGCGGCATGTTGTGGCCAGGGAAGAGTGCGGTATGGTATGACAAAGGGAGAGTGCGGTATGTTGTGACAAGGGGAGAGTGCGGTATGTTGTGACAAGGGGAGAGTACGGTATGTTGTGACAAGGGGAGAGTGCGGTATGTTGTGGCTAGGGGAGGATGTGGTATGTTGTGGCCAGGAGAGGGCTTGTAGTCCGGTGAAACTGTACCGGGCGAGAGAGTGAGCATAGCCAGACACATCAAGGTCAAGAAGTCGTAAATTATGGTTATTTTCGGGTGTAATCCTCTAGGGACAGAAGGGGAGGACGTAGTAATTCAAAACCGAGTGGGCAATCAGTGTGATGTGGTCGGGTGACGGTGCACTGAGTTAATACCAGGGTGTTGTGAGTATAGATGCGGTAAATTGGGGCCAGGTGAGGTTGTAATAAGTTGTGGCCTTTTGAGGTTGTAGTAAGTTGTCTCCAGATGAGGTTGTAGTAAGTTATGGCCCGGTGAAACTGTAGCAAGACGTGGTCAGGTGAGGATGTAGTAGATTTCTGCCAGGTGAGGTGTATGCTTACTAACTTACGGGTGCGGGTATATTAAACAGTGGCCGTGTGAGGTTTTAATAACTCATGGCCAAGTAGAAAAAAAAATCGCATGGCACGATGAAGTAAGAAATGTATATGACTACATGTGGATAAATGTGTATGAATGTGACCAAGTGAGTTACATGTACTGAGGTTGAGGGCGCAGTAAGCAAAATGACTAGGTGTGTGTTATAAATGTGGCGAGGGTCGGGCAGGTTGTCATAATTTATAAGCACTAAAGGATGTATTAGGGTCTTCCCAGATGAGGGTAATGCAGGTTATGACCAAGTGACGATGTTGTAAAGCATGAGCTCGTGAAGGTGGAGTGAGGTAGAACCAAATAAGGTTGTAGTGGAGTGACCTTTGGCCAATCAACAATGCATCATGGCCAATAGCGGCCAAGTGAGGCTACAGATGATTGTGGCTGGGTGAGTGTAGTAGTGTAGCAAGGTGTGGTCAGAGGATGGTGTACTGAAGTAAGCTGTAGAAAAGTGAGGGGTGTAATGTAGTGTGTTGTAAGTTGTAAATAAGAGACTTTAGTAAGGTGTGGCCAGATGAGGATGTTAGGTAGTGAATTGTGACCAGTTGGAGGTATTGTATGTTAAGTCTGTAGACAAGTGAGAGCGGGTTAAGATGTTCCCTGGCGAGATATGTCGTGATGAGAGTTATAAACCGGTGTAATTAATTGTAATCGAGGTAATACTGAAGTAAACTTTGTACAGATGAGGGTATAGTTCGTCATTTGTGACCAGGTGATGAAGGGAAGGGGTGTCACCAGGTAAGGTAAAAGTACGAATCTGAAAATGTATTGGAAAA